>NC_073691.1:74201420-74520849 GCF_029784155.1 Uranotaenia lowii
ATCGATACCGATTGGTTGTGCGACCGGTGCTATCACGAAGAAAGGGAGCGCAAAAATGGCTATTGCTGTGATGCTTCTTCAGTTGGAGCCGGAGCCGGAGCGGGTGATTCGGGGGCTCCGGCCACCCCAGCTACTGCTGGTAGAGGCGCTAGAAGTGGTAGCCGAAAGCCTCAGTGTAATCTTCAACCGCCGTCGGATTCGACGAAGCGGCAGGGTTGTGTGCGTTGCAACCGGAAGCGCAAATGTGAAGTGGAAAAGTGAAACTAGCAGCAGTGGGTGCTGTTGGTGGTCTAGGGGAAGGGGGTGTGGCCACCGAGCCACTTCCGCTGGGGGGTTTAGTTATGAGTGGGTCCACCAATTGGACCATGCAGGCTCTGTCGTGCAATTGGGATAACATGATCGTAACGTCGCTACCGGAGTTGGTAGTTCCGTTCCAGATGGAGTTTCAGCGGCTGTGGAAGGAATTTGCTGCCACAAAGTCGCCCATCGACAGTCCAGCGACCAACGTACACGGTGCCGTCATCAATGGGCACTGATTGATTGATCGAGGAGGAACGCTGCCGAAAAGAAATCAAGATGAATTTTTAATCGAATACATAGATCACAAACTACTCGAAAGATGCATTTGGAAAAAAGGCAACCAGTTATTACCACTCAGGAACCAAACAACTGTCAACTCATAAGGTATCACCTACTGCCAAAAACGATTCCAGACTGTCATAAGAAGTCTAAAGTCTAAAGGGAGAGAAAAACAAATAGATTTAAAAAATCGTTCTTCTTAAATAATTTTTAAAATGTATCACCTCTTATTCACAACTCCTATCTCTACCTCCCCGTGGTGCCGGCTGGGGTGCGAGTAACCTAAGCGGAGATCGGGTACCCAACCCCGGTGGATGCTTTGGTCGCATGCAGACTGGGAAGGTGGCCGCACGCGTCTGTTCCCCATGTCAGGGGCGGCGTGCAACAACAACCGAGCGTCTGTTCTCCAGGTCAGGGGCGGCTCAAACAGCGTCTGTCTTGCAACAAGCGGCTGAATTTATGAAATGCGGCTCCCGCCAGCTAAGTCCAAGATGGCAGCCCCATCGCGGGATAGGGACTTTAGGCTAACAACCTACTGCTCCTGATATCTTGTATTGTTACAGAAACTGAGAGAAGAAATAACCGATTTGGAACTTTGGCAGCGACTTTTAGCATGAAAACACGGACTAGAATTGGAACTTGGAATGTTTTGACCCTTGCCCAGCCAGGAAAGCTGGCTCAACTTGCTAGAGAAGCTAGCCGCCTCAAGCTAGAGATATTGGGACTGAGCGAAGTCCGTTGGCCTAACACTGGAGAACACAAGACACAGTCCGGGCAAGTACTGCTTTACTCTGGCATACGAGGAGAACATGCTACTCGGGAACGAGGAGTTGGTTTCCTGTTAAGCCCGCAGGCCCATGCGGCCCTCATAAGATGGGAACCGATAAACGAAAGAATAATCGTAGCCAGATTCAGAACACGGGTTAGAAACCTTACAATGGTCCAGTGTTATGCGCCAACTGACGTTGCCGATTTGCAGGAGAAAGAGCAGTTTTACAGTCAATTGAACAGCGTGGTTGAGAGAATTCCGAAGGGTGACATTCAAATCCACTTAGGCGACTTCAACGCAAAGATTGGCTCCGATAATCAGGACCTTGAGCGCATCATGGGGCGCCATGGCCTAGGACAGATGAGCGAAAACGGAGAGCTGTTTGTAGAATTTTGTGGCAACAACAACATGGTGATCGGTGGATCGCTCTTCCCCCATCGACCAGCACATAAGGTCACTTGGGTATCCCGAGATGGCCGAACAGAAAATCAAATTGACCACATCTGCATCAGCCGAAAATGGAGAAGGAGCCTTCTTGATGTCCGCAACAAGCGAAGCGCAGACATTGCATCTGACCATCACCTCGTCCTTGGCGAGATACGACTGAGAGTTGCGCGTGTCCAACGGCGCGAGGAGAAGGTCGGGTGTCGATACGACGTCCGCCGGTTGGAGAATCCAGAGGTGAAAAGGGCATACGTTGAACAGCTAGAATCCCGAGCCTCGGAGCTGCCGATAGACGGAACAGTCGAAGAACAGTGGTGTGGAATCAAGAATGCCTTTATCACGACGAGCCATGGTACTCTCGGTAAAGTTTGTGGAAGACGAAGTGAATGGATGTCGGATGAAACCTGGAGGATGATCGATGATCGGAGAAAGGCGAAAGTCGGAATTGAGCAGGCATGTACCGGGTCAGCCAAAGCAGCCGCCCGCTTACGATATGCGGAGCTGGAAAAGGCAGTTAAACGAGCTTGTAGACGAGACAAGAGAGCCTGGACAAACTCCCTAGCCGAAGAGGGAGAAAGAGCCGCCGCCATTGGAGATATCCGATTATTATATGATATTTCTCGCCGCCTTAGTGGTGCAAGGACTAATGCAAGAATGCCGCTGAAAAACCGAGCAGGTCAGCTGCTGACAGATCGAACAGATCAGCTCAAGCGTTGGACTGAGCATTTTGATCAACTTTTCCGAGTTACAAATAGCAATGGCCAACAGAACCCGCAGCTCGAGGCGCCCACAGTAAGTCGCATTAATGGCGTCAAATCGGAAGCGCCCTCGCTGGCTGAAATAGAAGCGGCAATCAAGAACATGAAATCCAACAAAGCGCCTGGAATCGATTGCATTCCTGCTGAAATGCTCAAAGCCGACCCTGCCTTGTCAGCACAAATGTTGCACCGTCTTTTCGCTGACATTTGGGATACTGCAACATTCCCGGCCGACTGGATGCAGGGTATCCTCGTAAAGGTCCCAAAGAAAGGAGACCTAACAGAGTGCGGTAACTGGCGTGGCATAACTTTGATCTGTACAACCCTCAAAGTACTCTGCAAAGTGATCCTGAACAGGATCCAGGAGAAAATCGACGCTACACTCCGACGGCAACAAGCTGGATTCCGATCCGGACGATCATGTGTGGACCACATCACAACGCTACGAATAATACTGGAACAAATCAACGAATTTCAGGACTCTCTTCTGCTGGTGTTCGTTGATTTCGAAAAAGCATTTGACCGACTGAACCACGAAAACATCTGGGCTGCTCTTAGACGAAGAGGGGTCCCAGAGAAACTAGTCCATCTCATCGAAGCACAGTACGAGGCATTTTCGTGCAAGGTCTTGCACGACGGTGTCTTGTCCGAACCAATCCCGGTAACTGCTGGAGTGAGACAAGGATGTATTTTATCACCGCTACTTTTTCTCATCGTAATGGATGAGATCTTGACTGGATCGATTGACTGTAGACCAAACCGAGGATTGCCGTGGAATCCTTCAACCATGGAGCAACTGAACGACCTTGACCTGGCTGACGATATTGTTTTGCTCGCCCAAACACAACAAGACATGCAGAGCAAACTCGATGACCTCACCGAAAGCTCCAAGGCAGCAGGTCTCAAAATCAATGTCGGAAAGACCAAGTCGATGGAAATCAATACAGGAAATCGTTCCAATTTCGTGGTAGCTGGACAACAGGTTGAGACAGTGGAGTGCTTCCAGTATCTTGGTAGCCAGATTACGCCTGATGGTGGTACCAAGAAGGACATCGAAACCCGGATCAGAAAAGCCCGATTTGCGTTTGCGAGTCTCCGAAACATCTGGCGGTCACGCCAGATCTCTCTTCGAACTAAGATCCGAATCTTCAACTCAAACGTTAAATCCGTATTGCTGTACGGGTGTGAGACTTGGTGCACATATGCGGTGACGACGCGAAAACTGCAAGTTTTTGTGAATCGGTGCCTGCGGAACATCATCCGCGCTTGGTGGCCTGGCAACTGGATCTCAAACGTTGAACTTCATCGCCGGTGTCATCAAAAGGCGCTAGAAATCGAGATTCGAGAACGTAAGTGGAGATGGATTGGGCACACGCTGCGAAGAGATGAAAACGAGATTTGCAGAGAGGCGCTTGACTGGAATCCAGATGGGCATCGAAGAAGAGGCAGGCCCAAAAGCTCGTGGCGGCGAAGTCTAGCCGCTGAAATCCGCACAGTTGACGAGAACCTTGGCTGGCAGCAAGTGAAGACGCTGGCTCCGGATCGCCAGCAGTGGAGATCTTTTATCTCAGCCCTATGCGCCGGTCAATCGGCGCTGGACCCTTAGGTAGGTAGGTAGGTTTACCAATAAATCAATCTGATGTTTCTTATTTATGATAGATTTTTTCAAAGAAGTACAAAAACCCTTTACAGGCTAATATAATCATTACTTTGTTTTAACTTCATCAATCATAAAACAATCTTTTACTTTCCTTGTACCAATGCATTATTGTTGTAGAATTAACAAAAGATAATTTGCTAAAGATGGAATCATTTCGATTGCTGCGGTATCATTCATCTCGATTTTGTCAAAGGTAAAAAATTTCATAATCATTATTTAATTTTAATCTCACAATTAAAACAAGTCTCTAACTCAACTAGGAACGCTTGGAATTGTGATTAATTTGATAAAATTAGCATTTTCAATCAATCTAGAGCTATTTTTTGCAATCTACGAAGCTTCCTAATACTGCATTGTATTACTACATTGCACTCATCATGATTTGAGATCATTTTACGAGATAAAATTAAATCATTTCACTATCCATCATACATTGTCGCTTAATAATTTTGAAAAAAAACCTACTTGTCGAATTAGCGGACGAGAAAAATATGGTTTCAGTTATTTGGTTATTGCAATAACAATGCTCATAAATTTTTTGAGAGAATACGTAGCCATTCCAGCAACACTCAAAGCTCAAAGGAAGGAACTTTCACCATACGGCTTTTCTTGGGTTAACTTGTATACAAGATTTATGAAAAGGTTGGATCAGTCGGATGTGAAGTTTAACGAGGTGAAATATTTCAAGACAGGTGCAAAATATTGATGGAGAAAATAATCTAAAATACATATTTTAAAAATTGAAATATCTATCAATCTTCTCGTACAACTGGAAATAAATTAAACAATAAACCCACTTAGCTTATGGGTATACATGAGGCGCTTCTTCCAAATTGAACGCCCGCCTAGCTGAAAAATAGGCCAGGGAAGATCCTGGTGGCGTAGCACTGGCCCTTTCAAATCACGAACTTTGGATTCAAGTCTTTTCACATTTTTACAACTCTTCATCACTTCACGGGAGGTATCAATATAAAATGCACTTAATTTTCAATAAAATTTAATCAAACCAGTTAGTATTCAACTTGGAAAAAACCAAATTTAAATTTCTGACACCATAAAATTTTTTCGTCCGCACTCGACCAAAGCTTGCTGCGACCTTTTAATTTATATCAGAAGATATTCACTTTAAACTTTCGCTGGAAATCAATCTTCTTCGATAGTTTTGACCCAGGAGGTAGGCACTACCATTCACATTTCTTTGACAAAATTTGGGTGAGGAAAAGATTAAAACGGGAAATTGGAGCCTGAAGTTTTGCGGAAGTCTGAAAATATTTGCGAAACGAAAAACAACGCACTGATCCACGTTCAAGCTGATGTAAGTTGTTAAGGTACACTTAACATAACAGGCCAGAAATATTACGCAAATTTTAGTCAAAAAAAACTCTTTCGATTCACCCCATTTTACGGTACCAATCCAGTTTCATGAACATAGATAATAATTTATCTTCTTCCTGCTTATCTACACGTACATTATTTTTGCGAAGTTCAAAGGCTCATCAAAGTTTGCCGGATCAGCTGATATTCTATAAATTCTGGCCAATTTCCGTCTCAAAGATATTTAAAGAATTCTACGTATCCTTCTGATTCCAGTTCCGATGCTGATACGACTTTCTTCTCGCCTCAAACATCTTTTGAATATTTGAATTTTTGCAGGAAACATAATTGCCAAATAACCAATGATGGGACTTGTTTAAAGTTACCATATCAAGCAAAAAAAAAATTAGTATATACACCATTTCTGAAAAGCGTGTAACAAAGTGAATTAAGATAAAATCATGCATTACTCAACAAAATAAAGCTTCGGTCTATCTTCAGAGACATAGTGCAAACACTAAAAAAGCGGTATTCTAAGACTAGTCAGAAATATTGATTAAATATCTCTATCTAAAATTGGAAAGCATCTGAAGAGATATCCAAACTTCTGAAAAGTGTGAGCTCAAAGTCTTCAACATAATTGTCAATTGAAAGATTTTGAAGCCTGGCCGTACGACTTAAATTATTGAAAAAATATGAAATACAATAAAAGGCTGAGTCAATATGGGGCTATTTTTGGATTTTTTAAACCCTGCGTTCTGAAAAACTTCGTTTTGTTTAAAAACTCTTCTATGATTTCAAGCAGAATTTTTAAGCAACGTTTACATAAGTAAATTTTGACTTTAACGTTTGTATGGAAAAAAATGAATGTTATGCTCTGAAATTTGAACATAATTACTGGTTCTTCTGCGGAAACGAGTTTGCATATGGTTTTTGTGGCATATATAAAATCTTCAAAGTAAGTTTCCGACTGAAAAAGTTTGTAAAGGACTGTTACTTTGTATCATATTAGGAATAGATGATATTATCTGTGGAATAGGTGTAGCGAAGTTCTTCTGGAAAAGAAATTATGCAATACCTTGCTAGGAACCAGCAGTGATGTCAACAAAGTTGGTTGTTTTTCAATCCCAAAAGATATATCCCTATTCAAAAACTAATTTTTTTATTGTCTTTTAAGGAACAAAGTTACAGTTTTTGACAAAGTATGTATTCCAGGAAAAAATTTACTTTGAACAATTTATAAATCGCTACAAAAGCCGTAAGCAACTCTGTTCCGTAGAAGAAACAAAATCAATGTTTATTTTTCAAAATAAAATATTAAATTTTTTCATAATAAAATAAACGTTAAAATTTACTCTTGTAAACCTTACATAAAAAATTTGCAAAAAAAAGTAGGATGTAATTCCAACCAATACAAAGCTTTCTAGAACCCACGGTTTGAGAAATTCAAAAAAGAACAAAAATCGACTCAGTCTAATACAACGAACGTACCCAAATTGAAAGTTTATCCAAAAAACATTCGACACTATTGTTTAATAACCACATTTTCTTATTTAACCATATATACCGAGCTATTTCTAACCCTCAGTTTTTTTTCTATTTACAGGTAAGAACTTTCAACTAATCTTCCAAGACAATCGTAAGCAAAATCATTTTTAAATATTTTATTGGGGTTATATCCTAAAAAAGCGAACCATATTCAAAGCCATTTGATTTTTTTTGAAGTTTTTTTTATTCAATTTATTGTCAATCTTGTCATGAAAATATTTCTTATCAACTCGTCCGGATTAAAAATGAGTCCATCTTAGTAAAAAAAATTTGAACGTTTGACATGTCAACAATTTTAAAGTTTCTGTTCTTTACTTTGACATATTGTTTTTGTTCGACCAATATACTCGTACTTAAAAAAAAATCAAATCAACCTTTCTAAAACTTTATTTGGATCATTTTTTTTTAACTTTTATTTCAATGATTGAAAAAACTATAGGTGTTAATTTTAATAATGATCCTTTAATGTTAAAATGTACATCGTTGATGAACATTTTTCGAGTTCTTTGTAAAATAAACTCCACCAAAAAAAATTACTTAAATATCTTAAAAAATACAATACTATTTAAATCAAAAGATATTAGAATCGTTGTTTGAGCCAGACTATTATTTATTCCAACTCTACCGGAAGATCCGTTTGATAATTAAGTCCATTAATGGAACAGTTCAGATAAAGGGGTATCACCTGCGCCAGGGAGCTTATCAGCAATGGAAATAAACTCAATTCATCAAGTAGATATTGCTGGTACTGCCAGGAAATGCCTTCCGATAACCTTGTCTCCACCCTCGGATCATAATTTACATCATCAGCCGTGCCCCAGATCGGGATTGGAAAAGGCACTCAATGACACAAACACATCCTCATTGAAGCAGCCAGGAATCTGCCGTCCATATCGGATTCCACAGTTTTATGTCGTCCCATATTCTATTCTTAAGAAGTCTGCCGGGGTGTAGTGCTTCTTTATGACTTCCGCCCACCCACACATACACCCCGAGTAAGTGAACAACATTGTCTTCGGGGCCAACTTTTGCCACCGCCGTATTTACGACCTTAACCGGGAGCAGCAAGTTTTCTGATGAGAAATTTAATTAAAATTTAATTAAACTGCTTTTCCAGTGACGACGACGACGACGACGACGACCGACTTCTGATAGGACGCATCTGAGCTACCACCCTCAACATTGACGCGACTGACGACACAAAACCAATCGTCGTAACTTGATGGCAGCATCCAAGGTCTTGAAGGATATGGATTTTGCATTCTAGGTTTTCCGTTTTAATATATGTTTGTTTGTCGGTGCGGTTGTTATTTGGAATGATGCTTCCTTGACAGATCTGGATACTATGTGACGTTTGATAACGAATCGAAAATAAAATATTTAAAATTATGTCCATCGATTCATCTGCGAACAATTTTTGGAATATCTACAAAAATATTATTCGAAGTGCAGTAAAGTTGCCACGTACGTAAAGGTTTCGAATTTCCTACCCTCCCTACTAGTTTTGTTCCTTACTTAGATTTTCGGCACCAGTTTCAATTGAAAGTTGGTCTCCTCATCGAAAAAAAAAACGATGCGTCAAATGCCTCTCACCACAACTTCCTGACTTTCACAAACATTTTATTCATGCAAAAACGACATAAGACATCGGTCAGAAAAACGATGTGCCTTGAACATTTTAATAGCGCCACCGACCCTCATCCTGGATCATGATTCCAATTTCTGACTCTGAAATTGATTCTTATCTCGGATGCTTAATCAGTATTTCGAACCCTGATTCTAATATCGAACACTCTTGAATCCTTATCCTGGACTCTGATCCCTAATGCAAGTGTTTATCCTTGGTTCTGTTGCTAATTCAATTCCTAGCCCTCAGTTTTGATCCTTGATCTTAAATCCTTGTCTCGGTTTCTAAACTTGAACCCGATTTCCGATGCTGATCCTCGATAATAATTTTAGGTTCTGATTCTATTTCTGAATGCTGTTGCTAATCCTTTCACATTAATTGGGTTTCTGATTTATAACTTGATCCTGGTTACGGACCTTAGATCGTGTTGCTCATCTTGTATCCAGATCTCAGGCCCTTATTTTTATCCAAATTCTCCCCCCATGATGTATAAATTGGATCCTGAAATTCATTTCACCTCGGATTCTTATCCTGGTACTGCAACCTGACCAAGTATTCTGATTTCGGATCTTATTTTGGATTTTGCTGATCTCGGAATATGACGTTGATCTTGACCCTGATTCTAGAACATTGGTGGCAAATATTTTCACCAATATAGCCTCAATTTGAAGCTAGCGGACAGCAGAAATTGAATTTATTACAAAAATTTAACATCATTGATCAGCCTGAGGGGTCTTTATGTTCATTAAAGGAAAAAAAAAACGTTTGCATATATTCAGGGACTTTTGGATTCGAAAACCTTATGGCCCGTGAGCCAAATCATTTTCGGCTATTCAAGATTTCGGGTTGATGCAAAAAAAAAAATCTCCTTCGATATACATAAAGGGCCCACAGGTGGAACCATGATGTGAAATTTTCCTAAAGGGATTCAATTTCTGATGCATACTTGCTTCAAAAAAAGGCAATTTTGGTAAAAATCTGGCCCACCCACGTGTCCCGTGTCACAGTGCTGGATATTAAATACGGAATATCGGATGCTGATCATGAACCTTGAAACCCAAATTTTGTTTCTGACCCAAGTACCTTCTCCAATATTTTGACATTTATCCTTTATGCTAATGATGATTGCTGTTTCTGATCATGGACAAAGATCCCTAATTTTGATGTCGATTTCAATCCTGATTCCAATTTCTGTAACCTGGTTCAAGGTTCGTAATCTTTGTCCTGGCTCCTAAACCTTGGTGATGGTGATTTTGAATCCTGATTCCTGTGTCCTGAAACCTGATCATAATCTTGGGACCCTTTTCTGGTTCCAACGCTTGATCCTAATGACGAATCCTAATGACGAATCCTAATCAGAATGTTCAAAGTGTTCCGAATCTTATTCTTAATCCTGATACCGGATTCTGATCCTTAATCTTAATTCCGAATCCTAATGTCAGATATTTCTCATTAATTCTCACTCAATTAGTCCTGATCATTATTCCAACCTTACCATGAATTTGGGCGCCTGACTACTGCAGGACGGACTTGTGATATAGCTCAGTTGAAGAATCAGTTGCTTCCTGAGCCGATGTCCGCGAGTTCGATCCTGAGAGTAAACTTCGAACACAGTTGATCCCAGGCCCGTGCGAAGGACCCGTCCATGGGGAGGGTTTTCAAAATTCAAATTTAGCTAAAAATATAAGAAAACCAAAAATAAACAATAAATAAAGAACCATCAATCTCTTACTCATGAATATCTCACAAACTCAACAAATAATAAACTGATAAAATAAATCAAAATTAAAAAAAAAGAATAATGAAAGATTCAAATCACTGCTATTTTCGATAAATCATTGATAATTTTTTCAAAATAATGTTCTTCATTCTGAACTAGAAATTCGCTTTAAAATAAATTTTCAACAGCATTGTTTTCAGATTTGAAATATATATTCCCAAAAAACAGATTTAAAAAAATCTGAATTCTAAAATAAACGTCACATAAGGTTTAAAATGAATGATGATTGAAAACTGTTAGTAAAATAATAATAATTGTTATTAATTATTCATCTACTTATATTTACATTTCATTTCTTCATTTTCAATTGAGGGGTTACTTAAAAAATTTCTCTGTAGTATTTCGAATTTGAAAAAAAAATTATCACGCCTTGAAATGTGAGTTTTTTATTTAAAACAAAAATCTATTTTGAACTTATAAGGATTTATTCAAAAGTTGATGATTGAATTTAATTTGGTGGAAGGTATTTAATATTATTTCAAGAGTGCCAGTGATCAAAGTTAGAGATAAATCCTTTTCCTTAAATGAAATTCTTCCAGTTCAGACCAAAAAAGGTCATTTTTGAAGTTCTGAATATTATCTTAATAAATCATGTTCAATTAAACGGACAAAATACATGTTGTAAAATGAATAATTTCGTGAATGATCAATAAGAAAAAAATTAAAATAACAAACTCCATGTTTTATTGTAAACATTTGAAGCACATAGTAAATACAAATTTAGCTAGCATTACGCATTCAAACTTAGCTTCAAAGTTGCTACTTCGAATCATTGTTTTGAACTTTTCAAAGATTTATTAAAAAATCATGATTATTTAAAAAAAACATAGTTTTGTACTACAGAAATAAATGAAACGTTATTAAATTTTCAATCGAAGGTTTTAAAATTTCAGATTAGAAGCTTTTAGATTTTGTCACTTTCAATTGAAGCATTGGGAAAGAACTGGAAAGAACACAAGTTAAAAACTATGTTTTTTCTTATTAAAAATTTAGATTTAAAGCCTTTTGTTTTTAGAACACAAAATTTGATAATTGAAAATAAAGACAAATTATTAAAAATAATGTCTAAAAATTAAAAATTAAATTTATTAGGATATGAAAAAAAAACTATACTGTAAAATTTGGTAAATTTCTTTGAAAATAAAAATAAAATAGGAATATGAAAAGTAAAAGTAGTTGAATGAAGTAAAGTAAACAAATGGAAAACTTTTTAACCTTTTTCGCAGAATTCAAAATAACTTGAAGTTTAGAGAAAAGTTTTTTTTTAAATTCATTATTTGGAACGGTAGAGGAATGTTGATCAGTCTGAAACATTTGTTTTAAAACGTTATGATTTTGATTTAAATTCTTGTCAAAACTAGTTGACCCGGTAAACATCGTTTTACCCGTTACATAATAAATTGTTGTAGAATGATTACAGTTCTTTATCTTCTTCGTGCTCGTGAATCAGTTTTCATGAAAATCGTCATCAAATTGTTCGAGTTTTGTCCCGTTTCTAGTTGATTTTGTATAGGAGCCCCCCTTCCATAAAAAGTGAGATTCTTGAAACTATTATACAAACCATCTCTGACCTGAAAAACCCTCGGATACCAAATTTCACTTCATTCCGACCGACCATTCATACGTGATGTTGTTACAAAGAAAACGCCTCCATTTTTATATATAAGACTAGCTGACCCGGTAAACTTCGTTTTACCTTCTAAAGTATAAATCGTAATAAATGTTTAATTTCATCTACACGTCCTTAACTGCATTGTGCTCGCCAATAGATTCTTATGGAAATCAAATAACAAATAAAGTTTAATTTGTATTGGGACCCCCTCATCAAAAGTGAGATCCTTGAAACTATTATACAAACCATCTCTGACCCAAAAAACCCTCGGATACCAAATTTCACTTCATTCCGACCGACCATTCATACGTGATGTTATCACAAAGAAAACGCCTCCATTTTTATATATAAGATAGTGTGGAAATTTCTTAAATAACTATTTTATAAGTTATTTCAATGACAAAACCTGATAGAAAATTTGCATATTCTGATTCAGGACACCCAAATTAGACAAAATGCCTTCTAAATTCACTGCACGTCAAAAGAATGAAAATTTTTCGGCCTTATGTAATTTATCAAGAAAATTTTTAAAGAACGAGGAACAAAAATTAAAATTGAAACAAAATTGATTTATTGCAGAATATCTCATTCAAGCGTAACATTTGTAATGACATATACGATTTTTTTTAAATAAAATTTTCAGTATATAATCGGAACAATAAAAATAACATTTTCATTCCAATTAATTCATGTTTCTACAAGAATTAGGATCAGGATCTTGATCTAAAAAGCAATTAAAATAAATCCAAAAGTATATGTAGGCATTGATTTTCCATGCATACTTACACGGTTAAAAATCTCTTCCTCGATCCGATCTTCTGAATTCTTTTAGAATAGTAAGAGATTGAATGATTGAACTTAACATTGAGCTTAAGCTATCTGGGTTTTCAATTCGCAGATTTAAGTTGTTCCATATCTTCTCTCAAACTGAATCCATAACTCATAAAAACGCTTGGTTTGCACAGAAAATAGATGAGTTTATGCCGCGGCGTTATTAAAAGCAATTGCATGGAAAATGGGAGTCAAAACATCATAACGACAAATATTTGAAAAAGTCTGCAATTCAGTAAAGAGAAATTCAGGCTGTCAGAAAGTCAGCCAAACAGAAAACCAAATCGTTAAAGCGTAACAAAGGAAGAAAATAAGAAAGTCGGTGTGCTCAAATTTCACCACGTCAGGGAATAGAGAAGTAAAGAGTAAAAAAGTCAGAGAGTCATAATGTCACAAAAACAACAATACAAAAAAGTTGCGAATGACATAAAAGATGTTAAAACGAGATAAATCGAAACAAAAAAAAAACAATTAAAAGTCTCTAGGTCAAAAAGTTAAAATTAGATAATATAAAATAGGTAAAACAAAAAAAATAAGGTAAAAAGAAACTAAACTAATAAATTATTCTTAATGAAAATTGCTTAGTGATGAAACAAGATGAAACTATGTCAAATAATATAAAACATGGTCAAATAATAAAAAACAAGACAGCACAAAGTAAAACAAAATTAAAAAAAAACAGTCAGTAAGTCGAATAAAAAAAAAGCAGAAACCGCCATCTTGAATTTGTAGATGGCGTCATTCGACGAAATTTGACTTCTGTTCGTTCAGCCTCGATGTTCATATCGTAGGGGTTATCATTAGCTGTTTCGGCTGCTTATAGCACTTGAAAGTGAAGTAGAAGCCGCAATCGCCAATTTCAAGATGGCGCCTAACAACGAAGTTCAATTTCGATTCATTTTCAAGTGGACGCCGTCATCTTTACTAAATTAATTTCTTCTAAGTTGATAACAGCAGATTCAAATGTAAACATCGAAGTCGAAAACACCCGCAAGATTATCCAATATCAGTCTAAATAAAAATCAATGAAAATAAAAATGCTGTTCGGTCCATGGGAACTACCAAAAATCTAATTCCGGTATTTGGACTATTTTAAGAACAACCATTAATCAAACAATTATTATTTATCAGCTTCAAAAACTTCAAAGAAATTTGAACTAATCAACACGCATGAATCTGCAAGAGTGAGCCAGAACAAAACAAAACCTAATCAAATTATTGTTAAACGCATAATAGGTGCTTTTCAACAATAAAAAGTATTATTGAAAATCAATCTATAAGAAAGTAAAATTTGAACCTTTGTTCGGTAGATGGATCAGAAAATTTTGACGTTTGAAGATTTTTTTTTATTTTATTCAGTCTTCCTTCCCTGGCTATGGGTTGATAGGTAGAAGTAAGAAATTTCGATATTTGAAATGTTTAAGATATTGTTAACATGGCAATTTATTATAAAGTTCCAACGGTTTGGCAATTTCCGATGAATATCAGCCAAATTGCACCGAACATCTCGCACCGTTTAAGCTGCTTTCAGATTTCCACGCAACCGTGTCGTCAACCTGCCAGGCACAAGGAGCTGAAAAACCTCTCCATCATCATCTGGGCGGGTTCTGAGTTTCCATTGAAAAAGGTCACGGTTAGCGAAACTCGCTTACGTGTGAGATTAAATCTTTACCGGAATTCTTCGGAACATTTTGTCTTGCAAGGATAATATAGCCCTAACAAAAACGATGAAAGAAAGTTGAGAAAAAAATAAACCGCACGTTACGGCACATGACTTTCTAACATCATCATAAAGTAGAACGAACGAACCCGATTGTGGTGCCACCAACAGTGAGGCACATTAATTTGTCAATCCTCGAGACTTCCCGTGGCTCCAGACACGCACTCACACACACAAACTTGTACACGCACAAATTTTCTTCAGAAAATACTTTGAAGAAAAGCTTTTTCTTATCAACTTGTAGAGAAGAGCTTAAAAAGCGTCGAAGCGTTTTCCTTCATTCTGCGACTCTAGATTGAGCACCTCTAAGCTCCTGTGTTGTAGCATACACACAGGGGCAAAAAGGAAAGTGTGCGTTGACATCATAATCAGTGAAAAATCCAACAGTACTTGTCAAATTTGCTACGCCTGAAATACCATTCTCTCGTTTTCGAAATTCTTTTGATGAAAGCCGGCAATCAGAAGTGACATGCGAGTGATTTTTTTTTTCTCTTTCGCTGCTCAACTCCGGTGGACCTCTTCTTCGGGGCGTAAGTTCCCTCGTGAGGAGTGAGTCGAAGAGAACCGGATGCGGAAAAAGCAATTTCATCTAATATTTCCCACCTTCACGGCTGGCTTGCAGCCGAAAGTAGGTACATACTCCTACCATCTACTACAATTTTTGGAACAAAAAGAGTGACTGCGAGAATTGCAAAGGTGGCAGAATCGTTTTCCGGCGATGAGAAGAAAAAAGTGCTTATCTCATCGCTACGCGGCGTTCGCTGTTTTTTTTTTCATTGGCGGAATCAACGCTATACCATACTAGAGACCATACTACACACATAACCCAGAAATGGGATGACTCTTTTCCATTGATGCAGGACCAGAAAACATTCGCTCGGAAAAGGAAAGGGAGAGGGCCCAAGTAGCAGGAAGCAGGAAGATGATTACACTTTCTCCCGGAGCTTTAGTTTCTGCATGATGGATCTTTTGAAATTTCTACACTGTTGGCACCACTAAAGGTGGAAAATTAATGGCTTTCATGTGTATGTACCTCTGCTTTGGAGCTGCCCAGATATTGGGGGCACGCACTCACATACTCACACATTCAAACTGAAATGAAAGAAACCTCTAAAAAATTTGGACTCATTGTGACAGCGAGATGCTCCTTCAGCTGGAATCGAGGGCACTAACTGTTGAACAAGCGATCTCTCTTGAGAATGGCTTTGTCTGGATCGGCTGCTCTAGGAGCATAATTAAACGTGGACACTTGTTTGATAAGTCATCAAATTGAGTTAAGAAGGTTCGAACGAGAAAGCTCTTCAAATTCCCGCTCATATCTTTCCGATTTTCTTATTCTTAAACTTTCTCCCTTCTGACTTCTGACTTTGACAGTTTTTGTGCTTACTTTAAGAATAAATAACGTTCTGGCTTTCTTTTTCAATGGGGCTTAGGCTTTTGTCTTTCGATTTATAATGTTCTAACTTCTAACTTTTTGGCACTCACGTACTCTCAGTCTGATTCTTTGACTTTTTGACTTTCTAACTTTTTATCCTCAGCCAGAGTGATGTCGATGGAAATCATGCCCGCGATGAAGAAAGCTGCATCTGTTGAGATGGTCCTGTGTGGACAGAAATCTCGCATGCCTATCAGCCAATGTGCAAGCCGTTATTTCGATCTGTTGCGCTCTACCTCCAAGGCAAAGATCTAGTGTATCGTAGTTTCGATAGTGCAATGCTCGCAAGGAGACGTCACTTGCCACTCTTTGGACCAAGACAGTTCTGCATAATCCACGCCAGTGAATCGATGACCTTCGACGCACTATCTCAACAGTATTTGACATGCGCACCAAAAATTAAGCGATTGTCTACCATTACTCCAAGGTATTTCAGCTGCTGTTTCGATGATGTCGTGTGTCCTCCAACAGTAATCTCCATGTGCGGTCCAACTCTTTTATTGGTCACGAGCAGTTCTTCGGATTCATGGTGAGCTATCTGAAGCTTTACTCCCTCCATTCAGATGCCAACCCTTTCTGCGGACACCGTTGCAAGGTCTTCTACCTCCTCGATTGTTTCGCCGGTGATCATGAGCACGATATCGTCAACAAACCGACTATCGGCACGCCTGCTGGTAGTTTCAGCGTTAACACCTCATTATACATAGAATTCATAGAATGGTCACCACACACCACGGTGCCCCCCTGGACCGTTATTATAAAAAAAAAGTGACCATCAAAACCAAGTATAGGGCTCGATTTCTTAGGTTATTCTACACCTCTGGGCAAATTTTTAAAAAAATCCCTAGACGAATTTTCGAGAAATCTTGATTTGAAGTTTTTAGGTCTAAAAACCAATCTATATATATAAAAATGAATTTCTGTCTGTCTGTCTTTCTGTCTGTTCCCTATAGACTCAGAAACTAATGAACCGATTTACGTGAAACTTGGCAGGTGGGGGTATTGGAGGCCGGGGAAGGTTCCTATTGTGGTTTGGGACCCCCTTCGTAACAGTAAGGGGGGGAGGGGCCTCCCAAACAAAAGACTATTTTTTGCATAACTCGAGAACCAATCAAGCAAATGGTATCGAATTTGGCATGGGGTGGTATTTGGGAACGAAGAATATTTCAATGAATATTAGGTACCCCTCTTTCCTCTCAGTGTGGTGATAGAAAGGGGGGAGGAGGGCTACCTTACAATTTTTCATATTACTCGAAAACTATCCAAGATATTAGAACCAAATTTGGCATGGAAAGGTATTTGGATACGAAACATATTTCTATGATTATTTGAGACCCCTCCCTCTTTACAGTAGGGAGATATAAAGGGGGGAGGGGCCCTCTTTTTAATTTTTACATAACTCAAATACTAATCAAGCAAATGCAACCAAATTTGGCATGGGCGGATATTTAGGAACGTGATATGTTCTAATGATTGTTTGAGACCCCTTCATTCTTCCAGCAGGGAGAAAGGAAAGAGGGAGGGAAATTCCATACAATTTTTATTGCATAACTCAAGAACTACAACAGCAAATGGAACCAAATTTGGCATGGAACGATATTTGGGTACGAGAAATGCTTCTTTAAATATTTGGTATCACTTAATACTTCAAAAAGGTGGACGAAAAGGGGGAGAAGAGATTTCCCTTACAATTTTCAGTATAACTAGAGATCTGATCGAGTAAATTTGAACCACATTTGGCATGTTAGGGTATTTGGATACGAGAAATGTTTCTATTATAAATTGAAGCCCCACCATTTTTTCAGCGGAAAGATATAAAGGGGGAAGGGGGCTACCATACATTTTTTGCTTAACTCGATAAATATGCACAAATTTATGCTATAGCATAAATTGAGAACTTATGTTAAAAAAATTGTATTGGGTTCACCTCCCTCCTCCTATGTACCTACTCACTGAAAGGAGGATGGTGTGTCAGATAGTCATAGATTCATACCAAAATTATTTTCCATGTTAAGTTTTGTCCATTTCTCGGATTTTGTAAAAAAAAAAGTTAAATGTCAGCTTTCCTCTTCCCTTCCAATATTTCCAATTCTTTCAATCTACTGCAAGAAAGGAATTGTTTCACATAGAAAAATTTCTCGTATTGAAATACCATTCCATGCCAAATTTGGTTTTTTTCGCGTAGTAAATTGTTGAGTTATGCATAAACTTGAAAGGAAGTACCATCTCCCTTCCGTTCTCCCCATTGAATGAAGGGGTGAGAACTTAATATTCATAAAAGTATTTTTTTATACTCAAATTCTTCGTGATATTAAATTTTATTTCATTTGCACTATTAAATCTCGAGTTATGCAAAAAAAAAATTATGGAAGCCCCCCTTTCTCCCTTTATATCTTTCCGCTGAAAAAGGTGGGGCTTCAATTAATAACAGTAACATTTCTCGTATCCAAATACCCTCACATACCAAATATGGTTCAATTTGCTCGATCCGCTCTCCAGTTATACTGAAAATTGTAAGGGAGACCTATTTTCCCTCTTTTCATTCACCTTTTTGAAGGAGTAAGGGATACCAAATCTTCAAAGAAGCATTTTCTGTTGTAGTTCTTGAGTTATGCAATAAAAATTGTATGAAACTTTCCTCCCTCTTTCCTTTCTCCACGCTGGAAGAAGTAAGGGGCTCTCAAACAACATGTCACGTTCCCAAATATCACCCATGCCAAATTTAATTCCGTTTGCTTGATTGGTTTTTGAGTTATGTAAAAAATTAAAAAGAGGGCCCCTCCCTCTTTGTACCTCCCTACTGGAATAAGGGAGGGGTCTCAAATAATCATAGAAATATTTTCGTATCCAAATACCTTCCCATGCCAAATTGTGTTCCATTTGCTTTATTAGTTTTTGAGTTATGTAAAAAAATATCAAAAAGGCCCCTCCCCCTTTCAACTGCAAAGTGGGAGGGGTCTCAAATAATCATTGAAATATTTTCCCTACCAAAATACTTTCCCATGCCAAATTTGGTTCCAATATCTTGATTAGTTTTCAAGTTGTATGAAAAATTGTAAGGTAGCCCCCCTCCCCCCTTCCTATCACCCTACTGAGAGGAGGGAGGGGTACCTTATATTCATTTAAATATTCCCCGTTCCCAAATACCACCCCATGCCAAATTTCATACCATTTGCTTGATTATTTCTCGAGTTGTGCAAAAAATTGTAATTTATTTGAAAGGCCCCTCCCCCCCTTCCTGTTTGGGGGAGGGGTCCAAAACCATAATAGGAACCTTCCCCGGCCTTCAATACCTGCCAAGTTTCACACAAATCGATTCAGTAGTTTCCGAGTCTTTAGGGAACAGACAGACAGACAGACAGACAGACAGACAGACAGACAGACAGACAGACAGAAATTCATTTTTATATATATAGATTGGTTTTTTAGACCTAAAAACTTCAAATCAAGATTTCTCGAAAATTCGTCTAGGGATTTTTTTAAAAATTTGCCCAGAGGTGTAGAATTACCTAAGAAATCGAGCCCTATACTTGGTTTTGATGGTCACTTTTTTTTTATAATAAAGGTCCAGGGGGGCACCGTGCACACAGGTCCGAGTATTGAACCCTGTGGAACACCCGCTGTTAGGGCATTAGATCGTAGCCCAGTTTCGGTCTCGTACGTCAGGACTCGATTTTCGAAGAAGCTTCCTATTATCCTGCAGAGGATATAGGGAACACGCACCTTGTGAAGCGCTTTGGCTCTAGGACTAGACGCTTTGGCACTAGACTTTGCCCAGCTAGCGTTGTTGAAGACATTTTAACGTCGATCGTTACAATGGCGCTATGACGAACACCTGTCCTCTTCTTTTGATATGCGCGTTTCGCGTACTCTGTCAGCAATCGGATGGTGTCCCCTGCGAACCTCCCTTTCCGAAAACCGAACTGTTTGTTTGACAGTCCACATTCATCCAACATGTGCAGATAGTTAGTCTTTTGGAGATTATCGTAGTTTCCCAAGGGTATCCAACAGTCAAATAGGTCTGTACGATGACGAATGCTTTGGGGGTTTTCCCGGTTTCGGTAGTTACACCAGCTTTGCAGTTTTCCACAGGCTGGGGAAAGATTCCTCGTCGGAACACTTTTGCAACACGACTCTGGAAGTATCTGAAATGGTCTAACGACACGACTCTCCTCTTTGCCCGTCCGTGTTCCGAATCGAGTGCAGCTTATCCTGGACATGCGCCTGTCACAGCACACGTCCGGGGATTTACGAAACTACTCGGATGATTCTCGGTGAAGACGTCATCCTACACCGACTCGAGTGACTCACCCGCAGACAACGTGAAGTCACTCTACCCGAGAGTATTTCGCGGCGTAAATACTTCCGTCGTAGAGAGCACGTTCTACTCAGATACTCCACGGCGGTGTGTAGGATCAACGTTCGCGACGTACCTAACAGCTGGGCATACGCAGAAGATAGAGTCTTACCTTTGTATGCTTTACTGCTAGGACCGGACGCACACTACTCGAATGCCCCCCGCCAAAAGGGCATTCTACTGCGATCGTGGTCCGGTGTCCCTTCTTCCGTTGGCTAGCAACTTTGGAGCTTTCTGCCCGCCGAATCGAGAGCAGATTATCCTGGACTCGCACCTGTCACAGCACACGTATAGGTCTTTTACGCTTACGACTCATATAAATCCCGACGGTGATATCATCCTACCCGACTCGAGTGGTTCATCCGACGGTGACGGTGACGGTGAGACCACTCTACCCGAGAGTATTCCGCGACGTGAAAACTCTCCTCCCTGCAAGTTCGACTGCGGAGAAGGCCTTGTCTTATCCCCACAGTCTCCGTCGCAGAGGGCGGTTTCGACTAGGATACTCCGCGCCGGTAACGGTGGAGGTATCCTACATACACACACGTGGGACGTACCAGGCAGCTTTGCATACGCAGAAGGTAAAATCTTATCTTTGTATGTTTTACTGCCAGGTTCGGACGCACACTACTCAGATGCTCCTCGACGAAGAAGTAACCGGACTAGTGCTGGTTCCAACTCCTCTGAAGGACAGTCATGAGTACCACCCTGGCTGCTCGATAAACGGCACCTCTCGTTTCTCTATCGCCTTCGTTTCTCGCCCGTTGAGCTCGTCGTCTGTTTTTTAGGCAGCTAGTACGAAGCTCAGCAATTTCTGAGGTCCACTAGTATGTTGGTTGTCGCCAACGCTTGGGTGTATTCCTTCTTGACATGGTCATGTCGCACACCGCTACCATCGTTTTCGTCAGCTGTTCAGCATTATAGACCTGTGGAGTTCCCTGTATATTTATAGCTTCGGTGCACACTTCCTTATAGAAAACTTTGGTCTTCCATCTCCGCACATGGACTGGCAGTTGCCTTACTGCCACCGAATTTCAGTCTCCTACGCTGTAATGTATCGCCTGGTATCGCTGTGCGTATAATCGTCACACACTCTCCAATTCATATCAGTTTTCAATGATGGGCTCGTAAAGGTGATATCTATCACTGACGTTCTGTCTGGAATTCCATGCTTGCGATAGGTGCTGATAGATCAAGTGTTGCTCAGCTCAACCTCACGTCTCTCGAAGGACTTTAGCAAACTGCGGTCCCTAGAGTTGTTGCACCTACTATCCCAGTTAACCGCATTTGTTTCGGTATCCTGAGAGCGGTTCTAAAGTGCCCCACTGACCATCTAACTTTTACAATCCCACCTGTCGCTGTTGGCGAGAGACGAATCGTCACAATCTGCATTCCACCGTACGCCTTTCTCAGTTTTATAAGCTACTGGTTCGTTGCTCATTCCAGGTATGCTCTTTACCACCGGTCTTTTTTTAGCTCGAAGAGCAGTTCGCCTTTTTGGGTGCGTCTTGTTTTGGTGACGCTATCGCCCAGAGCAGATAATTTTGGCTCTGTGCGTAGCTTCCGGAACAAATCCGCATACGTCCCCTGGACATCACCTACTTTGCATAGTTGAGAAGACCTAAGGAGCCCCTCTTAGCAAAGACCTCCGTCTGAGTACTTCTACATTCTCCTTCTTCGTACGAGAGAACGCCAGGTGTCTCGATGTTCCTTCTGTTTTTCATGTTGTTGTTGTTAATGTTCATCTTTTGTCTCACGAGTAGCTAGGGAAATATACGGTCCACTGAACAGTATCATCCTTACCCCGTCTCTACTTTTCCTTAAGAGACAACTGTTTCGGACTAGAGTATAAAGTTCGTTGAAATGTATTCCTTACGCTTACCTTCGATAGAGCGCAATACGCATTCGCAGGAATACTAAAGACAGTAAAAACCACCACAAAAATCAGAAACAGAATTGGATTCAAAACACAAAACCCACACATTGTAAAGCCCAACATTACAACTTCCACTCATTTCCTCAGATAGACCAGCCTCTTACCTTATCCACATATCCCACACAAAAGAATACATCGATTGAAAAGATGATTGAAGTGAACTTGCGACCATAGAAAATCGGATGAAAAATTTCTAATCATTTTCACCAATCAAACTAGATAGTTAGTAAAGTTTTATAAAATCACAGCTAGAAGTTATTAAACGACAACATTCCCACAAAAGCGAAGCAAACACTGGACTCCTAATCCTTGGACAAAAACGGAATTGACAATAATAAAGGACAGATAAAGGGTGTCCACACACAAAATTGATTCGCAACATTCTAGTTTTCATCCGATTGCCATGAAATTTTCAGCAATTGAAAAATAGCTATTAAACATCATTTTACCATTTTACTCATATTGTATTTACAGTCCATACGCAAATGCCTGTATCTTGGCCTTAACCCCGGCCATAAGATTCTGCACAACCTGAGAATCAACCGTTTTTTTTTTTGCATATAAACCCATACTTTCTTCACTTCCTCGACTGTCTTCACAACCTTAGGTCGTTTAAGAAGGTGCTACTTCATAATCGCCCAGTACTTCTCGATGGATCGGAATGTTGGGAGGATTCAACATTTTCGACACGAAATTGACCTTATTGTCCGCATACCACTTCAGCAAGTCCTTGGAGTAGTGGCATGAGGCCATATCCAAACCAGAAGATTGTTGGGACGTTGTGGGCCTTCAGAAGAGGAAGAAGTCGCTTCTGGATGCACTCTTTATGAACTGTACACCTGTCCGTTCATCGTGTCCTGGGTCACGAAAGGTGCACTCCGCTTCCCGCACGTGCCGATGGCTTTCCTACAATTAACGTTCGAAGCCCAGCCTTAGTTTTGGCCTTCTGGGTAGCTTCTTAGCCACATCCCGAACGGAGGCGTTCATGTTTCGGTTGAAGGCCCAAACTACGCGGCTGTGATTATTGGTATTGTACAGAATATTTTTTCCTTCACTTCTGGCTTCCGATCGGTGGTCAATCGTTCCTCGAACCGCTAAATCACTCGCAACATCGTGCTATTTGCGATTCCCAACGTTTTAGCGCGCAAGATTTTATCACGCACGAGCTGTTCTTTCAACTCCATTTCTGCGAGTTTTGATCATAGGACTTAAAACTGGCAGGATGTAAACAATGCACGATGAACTAAATCCTCTCAAATTTTTATAAAATTCTACCCAACGGTTATAAAGTTAGAGCAATTTCATAGTGTGGCAATTTCATCTTGGACACCCTTTAAATGTAGCAACACACTACATAGTATATTCCAACAAAGTTCATAGTTTTAAAATAATAAACTTCTCGCGTGTAATCTGATTTTTGTCCTTGTCCTTGTAAACAGTTAATATTTGCCTCGATTTCCAGAAAAATCACTGGAAACGTCCAGCTTTATGCCGTATTTGTTTATGCCGAGTGTCGCACTAGTGTTGCACTGCTGCACCACTAGGTGCTGTCAAACTGTTTGTTTATTCGGACAGCGTTGCACTGGATTTGACCTGGTGTTGCATTGCCATCGGGCGGTGTTGCCCCGAAAATTTTGTCAGTGTTGCGAGAGAGCGTGTGAGTGAGTGAGGTAGCAATACACAGGCGACGGTTAGTGTTTGTTTTTATCGGGTACGGTGGAACACTGAACGAGGGGAGAAAACAAATACGGTATTAGATTGCTGAACCGAAATCGCAGTCCAAATTGCCTAAGCTAGGCTTAAAGCAGGTACTATCAGCTTCTGAAAAATTTTGGGGACAAAACACTAGCGCCAAAATAATATTGACGAGTAATACTTTAACCATTAATTCGAAAATTTCAACAGTATGCTTTGGATTTTTGTTTATACCTAGTGGAAATGATTTATTTCGTTATTTGTCAGAGATAGTGTCAGCTGCTGTTTCTACTGTGTAACCGGTGATAGCGGTCGTCTGGATCCTTCACTTTCGCACATATAACTGCTGCCGCGTGTCGTGGCTGAATCATCTCAAGTCCAACCAATGAAGATTTTGTTGATCCATTCTGGGATGCACTGTTTCTATAATTTCCTAATTCGAATATTCAATACAATTTTTTTATACAAGAAATAAAATTAATCATTACAAAAATTGTTTTGTTTTATTATTTCTACATTTTTGACTTCTTTAAGAGATTACGAGAAACAGCGCTTTAAATTATGGTTCAAGAATAACCATTTTCCAACTTCTCCGCATCAATTCCTTGTGGTTAAAAATCAACTACATCCTTAATTCTCAAGAGAAGTTGAAAAACGACTTTTGCGGAAGAAAACTTAACTCAGAAATGTAAGAAAATTGTGTATTTAATTTTTAATGTTAAGGTGGTTTCGTCGGCCAGATGAAAAACTTATGTGCTTGCAAGCTTGAATGCAAGTTAGAAGCTTGAATACTTTTTCGCTGGTGGAAGCACCGTAATCAACAAGTTGATGTCCCAGACTTCTTGTTCGAAAAACTATTCATCTGGGTATCTTGATAGAATATTATATCTTTGCTTAAAGTCTAGTCCACACTAGGCAACTTGGACTGCGATTTCGGATGCTGAGACTTGTTTTTGTTTACATTTGATGAGATGCTCGTCTCAAGTCTCCCGACAAGTATGGGAGACATTCAGCAACCAAGATGTAAACATAAACAAGTCTCAGCAACCGGAATCGCAGTTCAAGTTTCCGAGTGTGGACCAGGCTTAAGACTGATGCTGGTCCGCTTTGTTTATTTTTGTTTTGGATAATCGTAACATCACAATTGATTTATATTATGAACGTTAAAGGTTGGATTTGAACATTGATTTTTAGAAACAGAAATCTTCTATTTTCTTCAATTAAAATATGCCTTTCTTGTAGAAATATCATATTTTATAACAGTTAAAAATACGAGTCTATAAAAAACTAATATCTATCTCGAAAAAAACGTTTTTGTGGCACATCGTTTTAATTCCATTTGTAGTTCCAATGTTGTTGTGTTTGGCAAAAATAATCTTGTAAACAATGAGAAATCCGCTGTTCGTTTAACAAGCTGAAAAATAGATGATTTTACAGTGAATTCCCGTTCTTATGCAATGCAAAGTAAGCGTCATTATCTACGTCAGGAATAACCAACGAAATTTACAATTTCTTTGTTGGAAGGAGTTCTTTTTTCAAATAGGCTCAATTTCAATTGAATTCAATTTCAATTGAGTGGAAATCTTCCGTTTCATTTATCAGAGCCCCTTTAATACAAAATTAAACGGGTGCAAAGTTGCTATCCCTTATATGGTTGACACAGCAGCAGCCACGAGGATTATCGAACAAGTTTCCGAGATTCGATCATCATTACGTCACGTCCAATTTGCATTTTAATGGTCCCGGTACGTCCACTTTTGGACACTTGGCACGAATGATTATCTTTTTTGTTCGTGTTTGAATAAAGTAGGTATAAGTTTCTTGGGAAATTATTTCCAGCGTCTATCTCACAATTTTTTAAAATAGACTTTTAAAAAATTCTTAATTTTCATACTCAAATTTGATTTGTCTTTTTGTTCCATTACTACATCCATATACGAGGTGCTAAAATTGATTGTTCAAATGTGCAACACATGATTTCGAACCAATATAGTTAGTTAGATAGTTATATAAAGTGTCCATTCCGGAAAACCGACTGGAGTTTATTCCAAAAGACAGACCAACCCGGACAGAATGTGGTGCAAATGGGCTTAGGAAAAGGGATCTTTATGATGTTCGGTCACATTCGACAGAACGCTGAAGCTCACCGTGTTCCTTTCTATCGAAGTGGATAAAGTCATTTTCTGTTCGTTGAGAACACTATGGCTGCATTCATTGGCAGGACGTGACAATCTCTTCGATGCTGTTGGTTCTTTTCCTCAGAAAGGCAGACGACACGGGTTGTGGAACGGTGATTTGACCGGAATGTATCGGTTATTCGAGAATAACCTTTATTATCTGGTGACTATGTTGGTTTTTTTTTCTGAACTTAACTTTACTGATGTAATGAATTTGAAACTTGATTGGTTTAAAAATCAAACTACATTTACTTGATGTTCATTAGGATGCCTCTTCTACTTCTATGGCGACCGTTGATCATTATGTGAATAAGGGGAGAATTTTGGGGGGAGCGTTGTAGTTGGTTTCTATTGAAAAAAAAAACTCTTCGAACGATCGATATCAACTGAAGTTTAACAAGTTCTCTTCAAAAGAAAATTTGTGATAGAAATTCCTCTCTTACTTCTCAGAAGGAAAAAAGCATAAATTTTCCACATGAGCCCTAATGTAGTTTGCTTCAACTCATCTCAGATGAACTCCCTAAAACTCTTCAGGCAAGGATAAACACGATGTTGGCAGCAGGGGGAGGGAGGTTCAGATAAGGGGTTAGCTCGGTGATTAACTACCTTTTCGCTTTTCCTACGTGTCGGAGTCGGTCGATTGGAAAAGCTTTCGCGGAATCACGTCTGTTGGCAGTTCACCAGTCAGTGAAGGTATCGGGACAAAAAATAAATAACAGCCTCTGGTGCAGCAACCGTTCGCTGGTAATCCACTCCCCAGCAACGCCTTTACGCAGAAATCCCTCATCTCACTTCCCCCAATCAAGCATCATCCGGCCCCTCAAAGAAGGGTACCCCAAATGAAGACACGTACACGGGAACAAGCAGCAGCAGCGTATTGGCAGAAATAGCCTACCTCCGGGCGTCGTTGTTCGACACCGAGACTACATAACCGAGGAGACGCCTTCCTTCATTCGAGAGACATCATCAACGGCTGCTGCCCGGTAGGATTTTCCGGAACTCATCGTTTTTTCACCTAGGTTTTTACGCCCTATTTTTCCCAAACCGTGACTGCCGTCATCGCATTTCCACCCCAAAGGCATCGCAAAACCAACCGGATCTGTTCATCATTTTCTCAATAAGAACGCAAATCAATCACGCTTCCAAAAAGTGCTCTCCTACGAGGCCGGAAAACAGCCACATCACAAAACTGCCGACTAAACTTTAGGGTTTCCTCGTGACCCCTTTTTCCTTCAAGTTGTCGCCTCTTTCTCAGGTGCGTTGAAAAATCCGCAAGAAATGACTTTCTACCTTCGTGGGTCACAAACATAAACACCCTTTCCTTAGCGGGGGTGTGGGAAAGAATGTGTCTGATGTATCTAGTTTAACGCAACAACAGCCTCGGAAAACTCAAAAGGTTTCATCCGTGGAGCAAAAAAAACCGAGAGAAACACTTTTTGGGGAAGGATTTATGTCATGTTTGATACGCCTACAAAAAAAAGGTAAAAAGCTGGATTTCGGAGGAAAAAAGCAAAAAAGATGTACGAAAAAAATCCCCTTGATATGGAGGATGGTGATGTTTCAATCCTTTCCTTTGCAGCACACGTGTGTGTTTTGCTAAAAAATTCTGAACGGAGATTGTGAGGAAGACGAAGACCCACCCCCGCTAAGTGCTGCTGCTTAGGTCGGTGACGATAGAGGTCGACGGTGATGATGTGAATGACAAATTGTTTGTGACCTTTCACGGAGGGGCGGGGATTTTTTCCAGGATCCTAACCAGCAGCAGTGGCTAATAAGTGTGGGAACAAATAGGGCATTCAAAATTCATAACTATAGCGAAAGCATTCTAGGGATGATAATTTTTTGAGTGAATCACTTATCTTCTGTTGACCGGGGATGATTCAAGACAAGGGGATTTTTTTTCGCGTTTTGAAAACAGGCTTTTGCATAATTTTGCCATTCATTGATTTTCATACTCTGAAGGCTGTCAACTTCACTTTATTTAAATGATAGAATCAACAGAATCAACATGATAAAGAAAGCACTTATTTTAATAGGTTTTTTAACGTCGTTGAATATAATTCTGAAAGTTTCTGCAAAGACTTTCATAATATCCTAAAAAAAGGATTGTGTAATGACTTGAAAATACTTATAGAATTCCCCAGCGGACCCTCTTGAGTTCCCGAACGGACTCTCTAGAGTTCCTGAGGAAACTCTCTTGACTTTCTGAAGGGTCTCTCCGGTTTCTGAGTTGACTCTCTCGAGTTCCTGAGGGAACTCACTCGAGTTCCAGAAGGGGACTCCTTCTTGTTCCTGAGGGGACTCACTCGAGTTCCTGAGGGGACTCACTCGAGTTCCTGAGGGGACTCTCTAGAGTTCCTGAGGGGACTCTGTAGAGTTCCTGAGGGGACTCTCTCGAGTTCCTGAGGGGACTCTCTCGAGTTCCTGAGGGGACTCTCTCGAGTTCCTGAGGGGACTCTCTCGAGTTCCTGAGGGGACTCTCTCGAGTTCCTGAGGGGACTCTCTCGAGTTCCTGAGGGGACTCTCTCGAGTTCCTGAGGGGACTCACTCGAGTTCCTGAGGAGACTCACTCGAGTTCCTGAGGGGACTCACTCGAGTTCCTGAGGGGACTCACTCGTGTTCCTAAGGGGACTCACTCGAGTTCCTGAGGGGACTCTCTCGAGTTCCTGAGGGCACTCTCTCGAGTTCCTGATGGCACTCTCTCGAGTTCCTGATGGCACTCTCTCGAGTTCCTGAGGGGACTTTCTCGAGTTCCTGAGGGGACTCTCTCGAGTTCCTGAGGGGACTCTCTCGAGTTCCTGAGGGGACTCTCTCGAGTTCCTGAGGGGACTCTCTCGAGTTCCTGAGGGGACTCTCTCGAGTTCCTGAGGGGACTCTCTCGAGTTCCTGAGGGGACTCTCTCGAGTTCCTGAGGGGACTCTCTCGAGTTCCTGAGGGGACTCTCTCGAGTTCCTGAGGGGACTCTCTCGGGTGCCTGAGGGGACTTTCTTGAGTTCTTGAGGGGACTCTCTCAAGTTTCTGAGGGGACTCTCTCGAGTTCCTGAGGGGGATCACTCGAGTTCCTGAGGGTACTCTCTCGAGTTCCTGAGGGGATTCTCTCGAGTTCCTGAGGGAACTCACTCGAGTTCCTGAGGGGACTCACTCGTGTTCCTGAGGGGACTCACTCGTGTTCCTGAAGGGAACTCACTCGAGTTCCTGAGGGGACTCACTCGAGTTCCTGAGGGGACTCACTCGAGTTTCTGAGGGGACTCACTCGAGTTCCTGAGGGGACTCACTCGAGTTCCTGAGGGGACTCACTCGAGTTCCTGAGGGGACTCACTCGAGTTCCTGAGGGTACTCTCTCGAGTTCCTGAGGGGATTCTCTCGAGTTCCTGAGGGAACTCACTCGAGTTCCTGAGGGGACTCACTCGTGTTCCTGAGGGGACTCACTCGTGTTCCTGAAGGGAACTCACTCGAGTTCCTGAGGGGACTCACTCGAGTTCCTGAGGGGACTCACTCGAGTTTCTGAGGGGACTCACTCGAGTTCCTGAGGGGACTCACTCGAGTTCCTGAGGGGACTCACTCGAGTTCCTGAGGGGACTCACTCGAGTTCCTGAGGGGACTCACTCGAGTTCCTGAGGGGACTCACTCGAGTTCCTGAGGGGACTCACTCGAGTTCCTGAGGGGACTCACTCGAGTTCCTGAGGGGACTCACTCGAGTTCCTGAGGGGACTCACTCGAGTTCCTGAAAGGACTCACTCGAGTTCCTGAGGGGACTCACTCGAGTTCCTGAGGGGACTCACTCGAGTTCCTGAGGGGACTCACTCGAGTTCCTGAGGGGACTCACTCGAGTTCCTGAGGGGACTCACTCGAGTTCCTGAGGGAACTCACTCGAGTTTCAGAGAAGACTCACTCGAGTTGCTGAGGGGACTTACTCGAGTTCCTGAGAAGACTCACTTGAGTTCCTGAGGGGACTCACTCGAGTTCCTGAGGGGACTCACTCGAGTTCCTGAGGGGATTCTCTCGAGTTCCTGAGGGGACTCTCTCGAGTTCCTGAGGGGACTCACTCGAGTTCCTGAGGGGAATCACTCGAGTTCCTGAGGGGAATCACTCGAGTTTTCTGAGGGGACTCACTCGAGTTCCTGAGGGGACTCACTCGAGTTCCTTAGAGGAGTCACTCGAGTACTTGAGGGGACTCACTCGAGTTCCCTAAGGGGCTCTCTCGAGTTCCTGAGGGGACTCACTCGAGTTCCTTAGAGGAGTCACTCGAGTACTTGAGGGGACTCACTCGAGTTCCCAAAGGGGCTCTCTCGAGTTCCTGAGGGGACTCTCTCTAGTTCCTGAGGGGACTCACTCGAGTTCCTGAGGGGACTCTCTCGAGTTCCTGAGGGGACTCACTCGAGTTCCTGAGGGGACTCACTCGAGTTCCTGAGGGGACTCACTCGAGTTCCTGAGGGGACTCTCTCGAGTTCCTGAGGGGACTCTCTCGAGTTCCTGAGGGGACTCTCTCGAGTTCCTGAGGGGACTCTCTCGAGTTCCTGAAGCGACTCTTGAGAGTTTCTGAAGGGAGTCTTGAGAGTTCCTGAAGGGACTCTTGAGAGTTTTGAAGGGACACTTGAGAGTTCCTGTAGGGACTCTCTCGAGTACCTGAGAAGACTCACTTGAGTTCCTTAAGAGGACTCACTCGAGTTCCTGAGGGGACTCACTCGAGTTCCTGAGGGGACTCACTCGAGTTCCTGAGGGGACTCACTCGAGTTCCTGAGGGGACTCACTCGAGTTCCTGATGGGACTCACTCGAGTTCCTGATGGGACTCACTCGAGTTCCTGATGGGACTCACTCGAGTTCCTGATGGGACTGACTCGAGTTCCTGAGGGGACTCACTCGAGTTCCTGAGGGTACTCACTCGAGTTCCTGAGGGGACTCTCTCGAGTTCCTGAGAGAACTCACTCGAGTTTCTGAGGGCACTCTCTTGAGTTCCTGAGAGCACTCTCTAGAGTTCCTGAGGGCAATCTCTAAAGTTCCTGAGGGCACTTTCTAGAGTTCCTGAGGGCACTTTCTAGAGTTTCTGATGGGACTCACTCGAGTTCCTGTGAGGACTCCTCGAAGTTCCTGAGGGGACTCCCCGGATTTCCTGAGGGGACTTTCCGGATTTCCTGAGGGGACTCACTCGAGTTCCTGTGAGGACTCCCCGGAGTTCCTGAGGGGACTCCCCGGAGTTCCTTAGGGGACTCTCCGAGTTCCTGAGGGGACTCCTCGGAGTTCCTTAGGGGACTCCCCGGAGTTCCTGAGGAGACTCCCCGGAGTTCCTGAGAAGACTCCCCGGAGTTCCTGAGGGGACTCCTCGGAGTTCCTTAGGGGACTCCCCGGAGTTCCTGAGGAGACTCCCCGGAGTTCCTGAGAAGACTCCCCGGAGTTCCTGAGGGGACTCCCCGGAGTTCCTGAGGAGACTTCCCGGAGTTCCTGAGGGGACTCCCCGGGGCTCCTGAGGGGACTCCCAAGAGTTCTTGAGGGGACTCTTCGGAGTTCCTGAGGGAAGTCTTTAGAGTTCCGCCAAAAGATATGGAAATTATTGAAGTCATTTAAGAATTGAACAAATCCTCATTTATATTTTTATGTTTCTTTTCTACATTATCATTTGAAATAAGCAATTTCCTAACATTTTCACTCTTTTTCTTTTTACAGGTAAGAGCAATCATCAAAACTTCCAGAACAGCCGTAAGCTATACCAATTTGAAATATTTCCAAGGCGGTTTTTTGAAATTTACTTTTTAAGTTTAGCTAAATGTCAGATTGTATTTACAAATAAAATTATAATTTTAATTTTTTTTTAATTTTTTGATAACATTTAGTTAGAAAAAAATATCTTATTGGTCAGAATACCTTTAAGTTCAAAAATACCATGTTGACCTTCAAGCTATAGATATATGCTCTAAAAAAACAAACATTTTCAGCTCCATTGATTTGACTTCACCCTAAAATCCTCTGCTTGGATCCGAAATTCAAATCAAAAACACCAAAAAAAAAAACCGTTTATCCTCTTCGTCGCTTCGCATTGATTGAAATGTCAGCTTCTCGAAATCCACGGCACAAGCAAGACGCCTTGGTAGGTACGTGACGTTTCACCTTAGGAAAAATGTCGATAAAGATTCCACTTTTCCCCCAAAGCTATTTAATTTAAACACACCCGAAGGTGGGCTCAACCAGAAAGACAAAAGAATTTCTCCAATCGGGCTCTTGTTTGAGCTTTCCTCATCCATTTCTCTTTCCCCCTTTTCCCTAACTCTTCAAAAGGGCCCAATTTCTTCAGCTCGCCGAGCGATGAACAAGGATGCTATAATTTTACGAGTCAATGTGGTGTATCTAATGGTAATTCGCGAGCAACTTGAAGTTTTCCCCTTCAACTTCTATCGGTGCTGATCAAACGAGGCCCCGGGTCGGTCTCGCCAATCGCAATCTAACTTTTAGGGAGCAAAAGGCGAGAAGGAGCATGGGCAGACCAGAAAAAAGTGTAATCTTGAAAAGCGTCGCGAGCTCTCTTATCACAATCACAACAACGAACGGCTCTTTGGAAATGGGCCACTTGAGGGTGCTACTTGAAGCTCGATTAAAATTCTTTGCTGATAACGTGCCTGCCCCTTGGATGCTGGTTCGGGGGATGTTTCAGGTATATTTTTTTTTTAATTTGCAACAATTTTTAGAGATAGAAAATTATGAAATCTGCATTTTGATGACTTTTAGATTTTCCTTTTTTTAATGAGTAAACATTTAAAGTGATTTGAACGTGTTTCTCAGTTGTCAGACCACTAACAGTGAAGTGCATTATTGAGCATTTTTGGTCCTTCGAACCGGATCTAAGAACCGGAACATTCAACTAAACTGCATCAGAAGAATGAAAGAGAGCGTTAGATTTTGATCTCGTAGCCTGCTAATCGTTGCCAACGACAAAACGATTATTAGCCATCTGGATCCTCTGCTGGTTGCAGAGAGAACATGATTTTCTTGTGAAGCCCGCGTGAGAGCAAAATCAAGAAAAATTAACAAACATGGCGGACTTTCTACCATATCCGATTTAAACTGACTTCAGACGACATTTTATACGATTTTTTCACTATTCAGTTGGAATTGGATTCTAAAGTTCAATTTTGAACTTCCTATTTCCATGTACTCAACAATACACTTGACGTTTTTTCTTAACATTCTTTCAACAAAATCTCATAGGTCAAAGCCCATCAATTGATGGAGGTTTGTCATGATTAAAATCAGTCAAAGCTGTAAGTTCTAAGAATTTTTATGTTCCTGCTTTTTTGCATTTGAACCCAAATCTCATCTTTCATCTTTCGCTGATCCACAAAAAAAAACAGACGAAGGTGCCAAAGCTCACAAACTTTGCATGTTGTTTAACAATATTCAAATAAAGGGGTAGGTTGTTGTTCGATCGAATTCAACTTCGGAGTGGATGTCAAAAGAAAATGTATTTACTTTCCATCAGTTTTCGATCCCTTTCTGCCAGCTGATCCCTTTCTTCGGGTGAACGGGTTGTTATTTTTTCCAACTCCATAATCGAAAAAAAGAAATCCAACATTCGATGATATGTGAGATTCGGAAACTGAAAACTTACCGACCGGAAAGATACTTTGAACATTTATTGTGAAAGTTTTTCCGAGAGAATTTGCAACCAGCACCACGTTTTGGAGAAAATGCCATCCCAGGTAAAAAAAAATCGGACAAAATTGGGAAAATAGTTGTCCCATAACGGCCGCTCACGGAAAAACCGGAAGTCACCGACGAGAGCACTTCAAACAGTTTTCAGTCAGCACGGATCTGTCAGTTGTCCGGATTTCAGCTGCACACTTCTGCCTCTCTTTTTGTCGTCCGGAGCCGAGCGCAGTTGGAATGCTGACAAACCAACCGAGAGTCAGGTTTTAATTTTGTTTTTCCCGGAAAACTGTCTTGGCCCGGGTCTGCCATTGCTGCCGGGATGATGCATGCATTCGAAAGTTGAAGGAAGGCAGGGAAGCCTCCGAAATTTCGAAATTAAAAAACTTTCCTTTCCTGGCGGTGGCGGCGTGGCAGTTGAGAAGCCTCGATAAGTAAATTTGAGGAGAGCGTTTTGAATTAAGCTATTTTTAATTTTCATTGTTGGCAGCCAAAGTTTGAATAGATGCAGCCCGGAAATTATTGGCGCCTTTTCTTTGCCGTTCCTTAGAATTGAAAAATAAATCTCCTATTCCTTTGCTAGGAAACGGTACCAAACGAAAAGTCCAAAATACATTTTAAAATGGAAACTACTGCAAAAAAATGTATTTTAAATCCTATTATTTTTCACTGGTATTGAGTCTTTAATTCAAATATCCAATGTTTTTCACAAGATTTTGCTATAAAGTGGAAGTTTCGTCAATTTGGGAATGCTAGAAATATCTTTAAAATATCCTTCCTTACTCTCTAGTTAGGCTCTTTAAAATTTGGTCAGGATACAGTGCGACAAAAATAAAAGAAACAATTATTATGGTTTGATTGTCAACCGAAGTCTCCACTTGCCATTAGTAAACGTTACAAAACACCAAAAAACAACGATCCCCCAGGGTGCAATTTATGTGAACAGATTTTTCTTTATTTTTTCAAGTTTTGAAATATTGTGTATTTTGTGAGTTATTCTTGTGCCTATACCGATTTAGTGAAGTAAATATGAAATTAGAGTGATAAAAAAACCCCTGTTAATGGTTTGCTTTAGAATTCCTACGCTTTACCGTGATTTTTGTCCGTTTGGCAAAGCGTTTGGGTTCTGAAACGAAACATTAATCATTTCCCACTGGGCTAGGCTAGGAAGCAGACTGACCTGAATGGGTGAAGTCACGGCTCCGGAAGAAATCTGCAATCTTTCGGTTTAGATTTACGGATTTTTCCGGCGCTGGAACGTCATTTCGTGAACTATAAATGTGAACGGTGAACAAAAAAAACAAAGAAAAAAGTGATTCTGGAGCCCGAGGAAAAAAAAATAAGAAAAGTGCAATTTCGCGCGGCCTACATTTTTCGCGGGAAGAACAAATAAAAATGAGTTTGAGTGCTGTGCGCGTAAGGTGTGTTTGTGCAGTGCTCTGAAGATTGAGGGGAAAAGAGTGATATTTTAAATGAAACTTCTGTAGGTCATCAGTAAAACGATGAAGTTGACGTTGAAGAGTGTCGCAGTAAAAAAAAAAGCTTTCAGGGAGGGTGAAATAGGATCTCCGGTGAACCAATCTTTAAGCTTATACACATGAGTAGCTTAAAGTTGATCACTTTTGCACCTAAGCAATTTCGTTCAAACGACCCATTTGCACAAATCGAGAATCGTAATGATCAAACGAAAAAATATTTATAAAAACAACCCTTCAAAATGTAGGTACTGTTAAAATAGAAAGTAAATAAAAAAATAAAAAAGATGATGAAAATGCTCGAGTAGAGTTATTGTTTTGAAGTGTGAATGGATTCAACCGAGACCGGGTCATACGCTTGAAGCGTGCATGTGGTCAGTCAGTCAGTCAGTCGGCAAGTAAGCGAGCTAGCCGAGTAGTGCATGCGGTTCCTGCGGCAGTTAGTGATCCGGTAGCCCACCAGAGCTACTTCCTTCAGTTCTGCACATTAGGCGACCGCGGCAGGATCTCGGTAAATCGATAAAACGAGAAATTATGGAAAATAATCGAAACGAAATGATAAACAAACGTGGCAAACGCTTCACGCTGAATTTATTAGCACCACACTTGCTTGAAAATCAAAAAAGATTATTTTTATTGATGTATTCTCATCGAAAAACGAAACTGTAAAAAAAGCGTTGTTCGCATTATCATTGTGTTAAAAGTTCTTGAAAAAAATCCAACGCTTGAATTTTAAGCGAGTCCCAGAGACTTGCCCATATTCACAATTTAAGCTGATTGAGAGGACAGCTTGACAATGTAAGGCGAGTTGTGAAGACAGTCTGAAAGTATCGATAGAAATTTTAAGCAATTTGGGAGGACACCTTGAAATTGAAAGGCCAGTTGAGATGACAGCCTGAACGCATCGATAGAAACTTCAAGCGGATCGAGAGGACAGCTTGAATGTATCGATAAAAATTTCAAGCGACTTGAGAGAAAAGCTTGAAATTGAAAGGAGAGTTGAGAGAACAGACAGAATGTATCGATAGAATCTTCATGCGGATCGAGAGGACAGCTTGAAATTGTAAAGCGAGTAGAGAGGACAGTCTGAACGTATCGATAGAAATTTCAAACTTTTTAAGAGAATAGCTTGAAATTTAAATGCGAGTTGAGAAGACTGCCTGAACATATCGATAGACATTTTAAGCGAGTTGAGAAGACAACTTGAAATCGAAAAACGAGTTAAGATGACAGCCTGAACGTGTTGATAGACATTTCAAGCGAGTTGAGAGAACAGCTTGAAATTGAAAGGCGAGTAACAGTATGAACATATCTATAGAATTTTCAAGCGAGTTGAGAGGACAGTTCAGAATTGTAAGGCGAGTTGTGAAGACAGTCTGAACGTATCTATAGAATTTTCAAGCGAGTTGAGAGAGCAGCTTGAAATAGGAAAATGAGTTGAGAGGACAGCCTGAAATAATCATAAGATAAAGAGCTTGGTATTGAAAGGCGACTTGAGAGCGAAAAGTACTTTATCTAATTGGAAACCAAGCAAGTTGAAAGGACAGCTTGATGAAAGAATAATTGAAAACTAAGCTGGTTGAAACGACAGCTCAATTTATAGTGTGCATCGAAAGGAGCTTTAATATGTTTTTAATTTCAAGTGAATCGAATCCACAAATAAGAAGCAGCTTAAGACTATTAAGACTAACCACCAGCAAAACCTAAATTTAGAGCTGTAAGATTTGAAGAACAAGAAACTTTTGAGGAACAAGATGTTGTTCAGTTATTTATAAAACAAAACGGTTTGCCCAATTCTAAAATAACAGTAGTCAAGAGTGAAAAATATAAGAAATGGTCTTATAATCCGATGATGGCAACAATTGAAGTCGATTCTGATACGTTTACTACTTTAATAAAACGTGGTAAAGCTAATATTGTGCTTTGAAATGTTATAGATGCTGGAAGTATTGGTGTAAAGACCCAATATGTTGTGCTAAGTGTGGCGAAGACCATGAAGTAAAGAATTGCTCTGCTTAGTTCGAAAAGTGTGTAAATTGTGTTAAATTTAATCGCACAACGAATTTAGGCATGACGGATCATTTAGATTCTTGCTACTGAGCATAGTGTTATGATCAGAGCTTTATAAACAAAAAGTTGCAAAGGCAAGAAAATTCATTGACTACGGGAAATAGTAATCACATAATGATAATTTATATCTTAATGTTTGTGGATTGAGTAACAATTTTGAAGGGGTATGCTTAGTAACCCAAGAGCCGTACATTATAGTTTCGGTTGAAACTCACCTTACGGTAGACTCTAACTCAAAAATGTTGGATATATTGAATAGATTACACTATGATCTACTGTTTTTCGCACACAAGGCAAACTGGAGGAGTTACAATGTATGTACAGAGTATTCTAAAAACTGAAACTTTACTAAATTCATTTGATGAAATGAATGGGGTTCTGGCAGTAAAATTAAGAAAAGACAAAAAACAATTCGTTGTTGGCGGAATATACCATTCTCCGAGTGCAAGCAAGGCTCATTTTCTGGATATCCTAGAAAATTCTTGGCTTAGTGAAATTGTTATAGATGAAATTTAAAAATTTTTTTTGAGGAGACTTCAATATTAACTACAATAGCGAAGCAGAGTGTAGAGACCTTAAACGTGTTATGGAGGCAAAAGGATTAAAACAAATTGTTAATGAAGACACTTGAATAACTCCATCCAGCAGCACTAGGATAGATTTGGTTTTCACAAGTTTCGTCTGTAATTACAGATTTTCGCGTATCGGATCATGAGACAGTAAATGTTTATGCTGGATTCGAACTGGACAACTGCATATCAGAAATTCGACATACAGGGTCCTGCAATTGAAGTGCTACATTGAAGGTTAAGTTAGTTAGTTAGTTAATGATCCCGCGCCGGTGCATAGGGCCGTGGTAAAAGACCCCCACTGTTGACGATCCGGGGCCAGCGCGTTCACCTGGTCCCAGTCAAGATTCTCGTCGACAGTTCGGATTTCAGCGGCTAGGCTTCGCCGCCACGAGTTTCTGGGTCTGCCTGTTCTTCGATGACCTTCTGGATTCCAATCTCTCTGCAAATCTCGTTTTCATCTTTTCGCAGCGTGTGCCCAATCCATCTCCACTTACGTTCCCGAATCTCCATTTCTAGCGACCTTTGATGACACCGGCGATGTAGTTCCTCATTCGAGATCCAGTTGCCAGGCCACCAAGCGCGGATGATATTCCGCAGGCAGCGGTTTACAAATACTTGCAGTTTTCGCGTCGTTACCGCATATGTGCACCAAGTTTCGCACCCGTACAGCAATACGGATTTGACGTTTGAGTTGAAGATTCGGATTTTCATTCGTAGATAGATCTGGCGTGACCGCCAGATGTTTCGGAGAATCGCAAATGCGAAACGGGCCTTTCTGATCCGCGTTTCGATGTCTTTCCTGGTACCACCATCAGGCGTTATCTGGCTACAAAGATACTGGAAGCACTCCACTTTCTCAACTTGTTGCCCAGCTACCATGAAACTGGAGGGATTTCCTGTGTTGATCTCCATCGACTTGGTCTTTCCGACATTAAATTTGAGACCTGCTGCATTGGAACTTTCGGTGAGGTCGTCGAGTTTGCTCTGCATATCCGGTTGTGTTTGGGCGAGCAATACAATATCATCAGCCAGGTCAAGGTCGTTCAGTTGCTCCATTGTTGAAGGATTCCACGGCAATCCTCGGTTCAGTGCACAGTCAATCGATCCAGTCAGAATCTCGTCCATTACGATTAGAAAAATTAGCGGTGATAAGATACATCCTTGTCTCACTCCAGCAGTTACCGGGATTGGATCGGATAAGACACCGTCGTGCAAGTCCTTGTACGAAAATGCCTCGTACTGTGCTTCGATGAGATGGACTAGTTTCTCTGGTACTCCTCTTCGCCTTAGAGCCGCCCAGATATTTTCATGTTTAAGTCGGTCAAATGCTACATTGAAATAAACATATAAATTGATCAAAACAACAACTTTTTATTTCAAATTCATTTCATTTCTCTCAAAATTCACTGGTAAAGTTCGACTTAATCGCCCTTGAGTTCAACCACTCGGCGCAGACGGTCGAAGAACGCATCGTATGAGGCCCGCAGGTGCTCTTGTGGTATTTTATCCCAGGCTGCATCAAGATGTCGCTTCAGGACCTCCCCATCTTCATGTTTCTTTGAGCAGATTTCGGCCTCCATCATACTCCAAACAGCGAAGTCCATAGGGTTCAGGTCTGGCGAACTCGTCGGCCACTCGGAGCTCGAAATGAACCCTGGAAAATGTTGTACAATCCTAAGTTGGGTTTTCTTCGCTTTGTGAGCTGGTGCCGAGTCCTGTTGGAAAATCCAATCCCTGGAACCAAAATGTCGACGTGCCCACGGTTCGACGACATTCTGTAGAACTAGTTCCCGATATGTATTTTGGTTGATCTTCACTCCTTCAGGGACAAAACCAGCGGAGTCCGGCCATTCGGGTGATTCCGGCCAAAACCATCACCGATTCTGGTTTCTGTCGCCGGGTGGCCGTCAGCAAGTCGGCATGGCTTCGTGGTCTGTCTGGCAACCAAACTCTGTCGTTCTGCTTATTCACGAACTGCTGTACGGTGAAGAGTTTCTCGTAGGTAAACACGATATTCTTCAACCTTCCTTCCGCGGTCCTCTTCAGCAGCGCCTTCGCCTTTTTACCCGTTCTTGTTTCTGCTTCACCGTAAGGTCTTGAACCTTTTGGCTCTTGTAGTGCTTGGTCTGAAGTTTATCTTTCAGGATCCGACAGAGACTTCGAACCGATATGTTGAGATCCTCTGCCAATTTAGTGGCACTACGACGAGGATTTCTCTTAGGGCGCTTCTTGACGATCTTCGCCATGACACCTGCCATGGTAGTCGGCGTAGGTCGGCGTAGGTCGGCGTAGGTCGGCGAGAGATGCTAGGTTATATCGTCTGATAAACATGTTGGAAATACAAGAAAAAGTGCTTGAGCTGGCAGTTTAAAAGCAATTTTTACTTTTTATTGAGTCAGAAGGAATATTGATCGATGAGCAATCTGGATTTAGAAAGCAGCTCTCAACGGAGTCTAAAGTAAATTTGATTCTTCGAAACGGAAGATAAATATGGAAAACGGTGATTACAGAGTTGCAGTATTTCTGGACTTTAAGAGAGCTTTCGAAACAATTGATCCGCTTGAGCTTGTAGAACTTTTGGAAAGAATAGGTATCAGCGGAACGGCTCTTAACTGGTTAAGAAGTCCTTATTAAATAACCGAATGCAGAGAACGAAATATGGTTCATCCTATTCGCGATTTCGTGAAAATAATCTAGGTGTCCCACAAAGAAGTGTTCTGGGTCCCTTGTTATTCATATTGTATATTAGTTATTTGAAAAACTGCCTACGATATCGTCGTCTTAAACTGTTTGCTGATGATTCCGTCTCCTACTGGAATGGTAAGGACTTAGAGCTCGTCATTCAAGAGGCAAATGCCGATTTGGAAAACATCTTTCTGTCTAAATGTAAACAAATGGTTATTGGTAATCGAAAAATTGGAGTTTGTCCAGATTTGCTCATCGACAGGGTGCCACAAGTTAAATATTTGGGAATACAAGTCGATGAAAAGAAAAAGCTTAATTTTATAGTTCATATCGATTACACAATTAAGAAGATCGCCGTGAAATATGGTATACTCTGCCGAATTAGCCGTTACATGACTTTCTGATCAAAAAATATCTATGTTAAATCGGTTATAATGCCACACTTCGACTATTGCGCTACAATACTGCTCAATGCATCTGATACACAAACAAATCGACTGCAAAGAATTCAAATGTTTTAATACTGGATATTCTGCAATGGTTGTCAGTAAAAAAAAAGAGGTTTTCATATAAAAGCTAAATGTTTATATACAAAATGAAAAATGAAATGTTACCATCTTATCTGATGGAAGGCCTACAGTACGGAATCGACATACACATATGTGTGGAGCACCAATACAACGATAAGCTAGCGAATACTCAACCCTCCAGAGAGGCGCTCAATCCTCTCGGTGCTCAGTCAGTCCGCGACCGCTCAACGGTTAAGCTGTATCTTGGGTTCAGTGGTGCTGCTCCATTGGTGGGTGATTTCCTGTGGAGAATTCATGTTGCACAACATATACAATACAAGAAGAGCACAAGACTTCAGACTGCCCAGTACTAAAGAAGAGATTAGCAAACGCTCTCTTTTCTACAACGGATTGAAAATGTTCAACAACTTACCGCCGAGCATCAAGGATGATGTGAATATAAGCCCCTTTAAGAAACTGACAATTTAACACATAAAACAGACTATGTGATAAACAGACTAATCCTAAAAACGATCATACGAAAGTGATGGAAATCTGACAAAAAATCAGATATGAAATTGTCAGGTGATGGACATACGCGGGATTAAAGGCGAAAAAGTCATACAGAATAAGAAAATAAATGTTAAATTTAAATGGCCAAAGGATAAAATGTCCCTCCCACTTCTAAAGAAGCATATGGGGTGGAAGAAGGACCCAAATGGGCCTAAGGGACCATCACAAAAAGTTATGCGAAATCCCGATAGTGGCAATTCGAAAAAATACATTACAAATTTTTCGAGTTACCTTGTTTTATACGCTGATTTTATTTTTGAGTCCTCCTCCCTCCAAGTAAGAGGAACTACCAAATACTTTACGATCCATCCCCCACTATACGACAAACATCCGAATACCAAAACTCACGTCATTAACATCATCGTTTTCACCTGCTGGTCCTTTTGAAACCATAATTTGAGAATGTTTCAATACAATAAGCCGTCCAATTGTACCTAAATTTGTTTTTTTTTCCAATAAATCGTCTTTATTTTATCAAAACTTGGTTGTAAATCAACTTCTATGAGAATAGCTTAAAATACTTCGAATTGCACTAAAATTTATGTTGATCAAGTATGGGAGCGTTTCATTTTTAATCTTGTAATGTTGTAAAAGTAACTTGTTTGTTACTACAAATTATCTTTTCATGTCTAAACTTGCCTGCATATCAAATTTCTTTAATAACAAAAAAAAAATCATTTTTTTTTCTTAATTTATTATTTAGGGAACCCTCGTTTTAAAACTGGGAAGGGTCATTCAGTAAAAGCAATCAAGTTTTAATATCAAAATATGCTGTGAACCAATTTTTATGCTAATAATCATTAAAGGTTTCGAAAACGGATAGGTTTTATGCTCATTTTGTATGGAGTTCACTCCCTTGCACCACCATTTCCATACATAAGAATTTGTTTTCCCACTTCCGCACTTACACAAAAGTGGGAGAGAATTTTATAAGGTCAATCGATTTAAAAAAAATGAGTGAAGGCCCTTCGTTTTAAGATCGAGAGGGGTAATTCTGCATAATCAATCAAATTCTTTTGTCAAATCATACTTCTGAACCCATGTTTATGAAAATCACTTGAAAATTTTGTTCGAAACTTAAGATTTGACATATTTTTTTCCTTATTTTGTATTGGAGCTCCCCTTAAAATAAGATCAGTTAGTCTCTTAACTATTATACAAACCATCCTTAGCCTTCATTCTGCCCAATAGTTTATACGTGATGGTGTTACAAAGAAAACGCATCCATTTTTCTACAATTGATGTATCGAAAACTGTCCGAATTTATCATATCTCTATTTTTTTAATAGGAGCCTCCCTTAAATTCGATAGATATTAACAAAGAGACTACATCTTAGAACTGTTTTTTTTTATTTGTAAATTTTCTGCAGGGATACCATTTCTAGCTAATTTTGTTTAACTTATTTTGACATTTTCTGAGAAATTTGCAAGGCAATAACTCCACTAAAAAGCACCAGAAAACGAGTGAAATAATTGTGTTTGTTGATAAAGATTTCAAATATTTCGTCATTTTTCGACATTTTGATGACTTGAGGTTTTTCTAAAGTAATATTTTCCTCTAGCCATGCAAAGCAATGAAATGTGGGAATGTGGATTCAAAGGCAAAAAAAAACTTAATGAAACGGAAGCTACCCTTTCTGTAATCATCGGATTTTTTTCGAGCTCGACTCGCTCAATCCTATTTCCGTTTTTCGCGCCTCCTTTTTCATTGCGCCAAAATAAAGCCACCCCAAATAGCCGAAAATGGGATAAATCCTCGTACGCGCACCACGCCAGCCAGTCGTCAGGGCGTGGCGTGGCGTCAAGGGATGCTGAATGTTGGGTTGAGATGAGACCAAACCGAACGAGAGAATGGAATCTAATTAGCGGTAATTACTGCCGGTTTTCTTACCCTCGAACGGGGGAGAAGGTATGTAAAGTAGTAGAAAGTGGAAGGCGTTTGGGTTAGGGAAAAACGGAAGTTGATTCGGGTGTGGTGAAGGCTTTTTTTTTGTGTTCCCTCTTGATGAGGGTAGGTCATTTCGGGAGGAAGCTGCTTTCGATAAAATTTGAATGTGTTCTGTTTCAGGATGCTGCTGAGGAAAGTTGGCGGCAAATAAGATTCCGAGCTTTAAAGCGTTAATTGAGCCGATCCAGGGTTTGGTTTTTCGGTTCCCAGGTGTTTGACTTTTTGCTTTCAATTTCTAGGAATACGAAAGAAGATAAAGCAATTAGCACATTGTTGGGAATTGGACTGAGACTCGTATATTCAATACCAACTCAAAAACATTGCGGAGATACTTTTCGATCCCATTCGTAAAAATGTAAATATCATTCACACTGGCTTTTAAAGGCCAATTTTCAAACAAAAACTAATTCGGCTTAATTTTTCTCCCCATGTCTTTAAAAGTGAAAACATTTTCGCTTCAAATTGCACATTAAATCTCACTTCTCGTTTTCTGATCAAATCTGGCGCAAAACCTCTGCTCATAAAAATGTTTGAACCCACCACTCGCAACTTAGTTAGTCAAAACGTCGCAGTCCTTGTTTATATCCTGAGGGTAGGCTGCCTCATTTTTTGAGCATTCGTACATTCATACCCCCAAAAAGGCCTTCCCCCATGCACGCCACATAACGACACACTGAGAGCCAACTCATTATGGGAAGTCGTTCTTTGTTGCCCCGATACGGTTTTGGCGAAATTCCGTATATTACGGTTTTTGGAATGTTGTAGCCCCATTTTGTTTTGGCGGTTCTCGATTTCGTATACATACTTTTTTTTTTCTCTAGGAAGCTCGATTATTTTGTTCTACCACTCGTTGGTAAGGATTTAACTTGTCAAATGAGCGAGTCGAAGGACGAAAAAAAAACAGCGCAGACCCGAAAAGCCGTAGGAAATAACTGCCATGTTGTGGATTTTATGGCACACGCAGCTGGCAAAGTTCCCAGACAAGCGCACACGCGGCTTCCGGGCGACGCACACCTGTGAGATTTATTTATGATATTGCCATCCTTAGTCTTCCCTTTTCCTTTCCTTGGGGTTTCAACCCCAAACCCCCGTTTTGCCCTATCCTCTTACGGAGGGTGGCTTTCGGTTGGGGTGGAATTTTTGGGGCTTCGTCGTTTTCGTTTGGAGGAATTTAATGATACAGTTTATTAAAGGGGGCTCCAGGAGTTGCACTGCATTCTGTGCTCCGCTCGGAATAAATGCTAGGCAAAGAATGTTTGCGTCAAAAGTGGAAATACCGTTTTTCAACTTTGCCAATCCAGCTTGTTGCAAAAGCTCACTGGATTGGGGCACAGCAAAACTGGGAATGCGGTGACATATCTTTGAGGAGGAAATACTATCTGTGGGGAATGTACATGAATACTTAAACGTCACTTTACAAAAATGTGATTATTGAGAAATCTGAGTAAAATAAGCAATTGAAAATTTAGACATATAAATATAGTTAGGGTTTGAGTTGGAAATTTTCAGTAATATAGATCAAATTCGAAGAAATTTCAAATTTTACCATTATTTCCAAGGATCTACCACTCTCTTTGGGATCCAAATTTACTCCATGTTCGTATGAAAGAGTTTTTGGGATCGGAGATGGTTTCTAAAAAACACTTTCAAACCGCTTCGACTTAACTTAGGGTGATTTGCCAATCGTTACACAGCTAAGCAGTGTTCGGCAGCGCAAACAGATAAATTAGCGCCACTCGCTAATTCAGTAATAGTTAGCGATCGCCAGTTGAAACCGCTAAATGTGCTGGAAAAGTTATCGCTTAAACTTAAAGCGCTCATCGCTAACCACAAACTGTAGACCAAAAAACGTACACCGAAAAATTTATCAAAATTTATTTTTCATTTCATGTTATTTGGACGTACATTTTATATATAACACATTTTGTATCGGAAAATACAAATATAGTTTGTTAAAACTTCGTGAACAACACATAAATATAAACTATTCATAGCGTGAATTATGGCTGAATCTTATTTATTATGGTTCCAATTCTTTACCCAGTCCAGATTTTTTTGTGTCCAGTCCTATGTTAAATCTCTAACTAGTTTTAATCTTTTTAATATTTACGTGATAGACATGTATTATTCTTATGAGATAAGCATCGCCAAATGCAAATCTTATCTTTAAGAACTTGGATTCTCCTTGTTTGAATCGAAGGCTAATGACAAGTAGACTGAGTTGATTTGGGGTTGGGGATGTGGGGTTTGTTTCGGTTCATAACTCATCCATAAGGTTTGATTGAACTGCCTTCAATTCTATTCAGCAGGTTAAAACTCGGTTATCTTATGAGATACTAAGTTACGGTCTTCGAGATAGTAGTTCAGTCGAAAGTTTTCTTAAGGAAATTTATAAATTGACACAAAAACGAATGCTCTTTTTCAAAGTTTAAAAAAAAATCATGTTAGTATTCCTTAACAAAATGTTAAATTTTTCCATACAAACTTAATAGTTTAAATTCTCTAATGGATGAGTTTTTTTTACCAAAATGGAGCTATTAATACTTCAGGGTTTGAAATATTTGAAACCCACCCCAAATCGGATCATTGAAATGACCAGCTTAACAATACCAACTAGTTGTATGGTGATTTAAACTTATTTTTATTCGAACTGATCTGCAGAATTTGAAAAAAAAATCAGCCTAAACATATAAACCGCTTAAAAACAATAAGCTGATTAAAGAGGAAAAAAACAGTTACTTACTGTTTAAACTTTGGTGGAATGTTACGAAGAAAAGTACTACGTGGCACGTTGCTGGTGTGTGAGATGACCAAAAACATTCCAGTCTTTTGACTCTAGTACGCACTTCTCCACTAAGACTATTCGATGTGACAATTGTCGAATGGAGCGCATATTGGAGTCATGATAATACCCAATGTCTTCTCAGCCGGATAATTCACTAAAAGTATACTGCCATTAGTAGTTATCTGTGAGTTTGAAACAAATAAACGGGAGTTAGCAGAACCAAAAAATAACACAAGCAACCCAAAATTCGAATATCACTTAAGGAATGAACTGTAAAGTTCATATATAGCTGTACAAAACTTCTGTGCAACTTTTTTGCTGATCAAAATGCTTTTTCGAGGTCCATGGAACTATATTCTTCATCAAGTTTAGCCAATACTCAAAAAAAGTTTTAAAGTACTGTTTTGATTTCTGTTTCTACATTTTGGGAACTTTAAAGTTTGTATGAAGAAAAACAATCTACTTGTTACGTACTTCTTTTTTTTTCAAAATCAAGTAGCTATCAAAGGGTTGCAAGTCTTTTTGTACAGCTCAATAGTTTGTAAAAAAAAACTCTGTCGTACAATTGTGAAGTTTTGAAAGTTTTTAATCAGTTCCAACGGGAGTTCAAAAGCAACTTCGCATTATAGAAACATTGAAGTAGATTTAAAGGCTTAAATCTACTTTTTTCAAACTTCAATACGTGTTCGCATGTATATAAACACATCGTTACTTGGGAAACGACAATGTGAAGTACACATTTAGTTCCGGAAGAACTTTTTAACACCTTGAAAGTGGGAATTATGTAGAAATTAAGAACCTGAAAGTCGTTTTAAAAAAAAAATCATCACATTGAGTAAAATCGTTGCCTACTCATGATGTTCATATAGAGCAGCAAGTATGGATCTCGACTTTCAAGCGGTGAGCTCGGGTTCGAGGCTTGGTAAGAACATGCTTTTTAAATGTAATGTGAGTTAGCAACAAATATGGTTGATTAATATGAATCAAATTAGCCGGACTTGAGAAGGAAAGGCAGGTAATTGAAGGAGCGAAAGAGTATTTTTTTTTCGATTTTTTATGCTGCTTATAAAGTGGATTTTTAAGCTGATTAGAAGTTGTTTGGCGATTTATGCGAACTTTTTACCAACTTTAAAGTTCGTTCAACTACTTAAAAATTGAGCTGAAAAGAAGTTGTATTAGCATACTCGATTAAGCTGATCAAATCTGATAGAGGAATGTTATCTGAACTTTTGGTTGCTTGGGAGCGGAACCAAAAAAACGGAACTTTTAGAATCAAATTTACGCGTCAAATTTAAACCGCTAACAAAAAGTTAGCGGACTAATTAGCGTTTAGCGGATTAGCGCTTTTGTACCGCACACTGCAGATAAGCACATGAGTTTTATGCTGTATTTTAGTTATTTCAACCGAATTAACTCGATTTTTTTGCCGACTTCACTAATACAGGATTAGTCAACAAGATCCAAAAGTTCAAGTGTTCGAAAATAGTGACGTAAAAATTTAAAAAAATCATTTAAAATAGCTTTTCTGTGCCCAGTAGTTGCACAGGCAAATTTTATGTCGTGCCTAATTTTGTCCGATATTTTCCAATGGTTGCACAATTTAAAATCCTTTTTAAAGGGGGGGGAGGGGGGTAGGGTCTAACACTTTAAAAAAATCGATTTTTTTATTTTTTTATTTTCTTATGGTAAAACATTTCAAGAATGTTGTGTCAAATTTTCAAGTCAATTTAAGCTTAACTTTAGAAATTATAGGCCTTTATCTCCTCCTATCTAATACTGCAAAGAAGCAAGATTAGAATCTTCAAACGCGTTTTTTTCGAAACCACATTTTTAAAGTCCGTGGACATCGTCATTTGAAAACTACTTATCCGATTCTTTTCAAATTTGGAACATATTCTCTGCATATAAACCCCATCGTTTTTATTTTTTATTTTTTTTACTTTGGGGAGATTTTATAGATAAAAAATGGCGGATTTTTTCGTGAAAAATCGTAGTTTTTACTTCAAACAGCCACAAAAATCTCATAAAAAAATTATAAGTTAAATAAAAACGATGGGGTCCAGAAAAACATCTCTTAAAAATATTTTGCTCTGATTTTTTGACTTCAGATGATTCTGTGCTGAGTTACAGTGTCCACCGCAAATCCTGTTTTTTAAAGGCATCCTCGAAAGTGCTCCGTCACCGGTTCATCTTTCAATATTTTTCTACGAAAAATAACTAAATGTTCTTTCAACAATGCTTTGTATAATGCAAAAAATTTGAATACATTTGTTTGAACGATAGCTCTAGAAAAAAAATCGTGAAAATGGTGTTTTTTTTTACCCGTGAGACCCTACCCCCCCCCCCCAGCCCCCCCCCCCCCCCCTTAAGGCTAAGCCACCATATGGTCAAAGAGGCTGATATTTGTTACGGAAGCTTATCCTTCTAGCTTATAACATCTAGCTCAAATGAAATCCAATTTGGAGGCGGCCCCCTTTTGAGGGGAGGGGGGGGGAGTCTCCCATATAAACCGTCCAATGCACATTGGGGAAAATTGGACCCAAAATCGAAAAAAACACGAAGCCGTCGAATTGAGAGTCTGGAATAGGATTCATCAATCAAATTTCTTATGAAACTCAAATCTGTCGCTGAATTTATCCGGAGCCATTGGATGGAAGGGTTATTCGACCTTATTTGCCCAGTATTGTGCTTTTACTTTATATGTATGTCCTCCCAACATGAAATTTTGTGTAATTGAAATTCCATAGAAGGACCTGAAAGGTATTTAACACTGTTTTTAAAGTTCTTATTTACACGTGAAAGGATAAAAAGAAGCGATCTGTTTTGCCTCCCTTTACCCCTGTAAAGAAAATGTGATTTTTTAAAATAATTGCTCCAGGCCTAACTTGGAAGTCGATCGATTTTTATATAACGAATTTCAATTTCAAGTTTAAAAGTTATCTCAACCATGCCCATAGTTTCAGATCGTTCGTCTGGCTTTTGAATACACCTTTTCAAATTTTTTATTTATTTTGGATATCTTTTTCATGAAAGTGGGACTATTTGAATTGAATGTTCATCAATCAAGAAACATTCATTTCACGTTGAAATTTTCCCAACAATTTTCCGGCTGAAAAACTGTTTTGATCAAATGAAATTCTACGAAGTTAGAACTGGTCATTTTTATGAATAATAAGAACCATATAAAGCTTCACTCAAATATCTCCGGTCTAGCTTGACGGCACATTTGAATTTCTGAGAAAATTGTTCATGATAAATAATATTTCGGGTCTTTCAAGCTTCGACTTCGAGTTTTTTGGGATGTAGGGTCAAAGTTTTCCTACTGAATAATGTTTTGACAGTATTGTTATTAAAAGCAAGGGGTTGACATGAGCTACAGTTTATAAGATTTGTCGTTTCAAAATTTGAAAAACAGGGTTTTTTAGAACAATCTTTAGATTCTTTGCACAAAAAATTGAGTGAATAGTCGAGATGAAGGATTTCAAAATAAATCTGATAAAAAAGAAAGAACCACAAAGCTAAAGCAGCTTATGTGACTTTGACAATTTCCAGAATCCAGAAAATTCAAATAAGCCTTAAATAAAGTTTGTCTTTGATTAGATATTGATTTTACCTATTTTTAAGCTTCATTTTTTGCCAACATGAGAAGGAGCAAAGTTCATAGCATTTCACGAAAAAAGTTACAACCAATTCGAAATAAAAAATTGGAATCCATTGAAAAGTATTGTAAAATTGCAGGCTTTGCTTGCTGGAGATTTCAATAATTTCCTGAAAAGTTTTTGCAATGGTTATATAAATCAACAAACTAATTGGCTATGCAAAGCAGTTAATTGTGAATTTTTATTTTCATCCTACGGTTAAACAGCTTTAAAACTAGCAATCAAAGACACTCAAATTAAATGTTTATTTTGATTTTTTTTCGTGGCATCAAATATCAATTTTAGGATTTGATTTTCGACTGAAAGTTATCATTTCCCGTACAAATCAAAACACGTTGCGGTAATTCAGGACTAAATTTTTAAGTCCTGAATTTCCCAAAAAAAAATATTACTATTTTTGGCAGGAAAAAAACAATCAAAGAAAGTATTTGGAGGTATACAAATTAAAAAAAATGAAATTTCCTTACAAATCGTGCAGCAGGGCAATGGGGCAGGAGGAGATTTAGTGGACCATTTACTGTACGATCCGTTATTTTCTCTGGCTATGTATGGATCGTAATTTTTTTCCTAAACTATGGAGTTAAAATTGTCCAACAAACGTTCCGTTAAGAAAACCGATACGAAAAATGTTTTGTTCTGACGTGAAACCTTATTTGCCGTTGAAGGAATCTTAAGGTTTTGTTTAACAATTAGCACAAAAATCGCGCGAAAAAAATAAGAAAAACAAAAACTCTCATTAGAAGCATATTTTACAGCAGAAAATATCGTTTAAAGCCCCAATTCATCAGTAAACATTCCAATTTACATGATTCAGTATTATTTTCGGGAAAAGTTTAAAAACAGCTGAAATATCGACAATTTAAGTCATTACGTGCAACAATGGGTAAGGGGACAACGATTGGCAAATCACTCTGATACAAGCTTAGGTAATTTACAAGTGATTTTCATCAAATTTTCTAAATGGAACAAATTTTCCAATTTTCTACAGTGCATAGCAGTGAACTCCATTCAAAATCAGTAGAAAATTTGTCCGTTTTCGAAACATTTTTAGATGATTAGCATAAAAATTGGTTCACAGCATATTTTGGTATCAAAACTAGATATCTTTTACTGAATGACCCTTCCCACTTTTAAAACGAGGGTTCCAGAAAAAATTATTTTATAAAAAATGCAATTTTCATACTTTCAAAGAAATTTGATATGCAGGCTAGTTTAGACATAGAAATATAATGAAATAACAAGTGACTTTTACAACATCAAAGGATTAGGACTTATTTAATTTAAAACAGGATCAAGTTTCCTTTAACTTTCAAAATATCACAATTCTAAGTCCCACGAAAACGCTTATATGAAGTTACTCTTTGCAGCAATAAATTTGAAATTACATGCTGACAGAAAATGCTAAAGATGGCGATCTGCATTTTTTTCAAAAAAAAAAAGAAGATATTATAATGGAAACTTCAGAACCTGCAAACATGGCGAACTTTCTATCATATTCGACTTCAGGTAACCATTTTTACGATCGTTTTATTATTTGGTGGGCATTGCGATTCGCAGCAACCTTTTTATCGACTTGAGCTATCACTAATAATGCGATTTTATTTCTGCTGGGTTTTAGATTGACTCTAGATTTCGCCCATGTAAACATCACATTATAAAATAATTGTTTTACAAAAAACCTAAATTTACAGCAGCATTTATGATGGCTTTGTCAGATTTTGTGTATCACCTCTAGTCTATTCACCTCTAGTTTTGGCGTGGTAAAATTTTAAAATTGACCAGTTTAGGGTAAAATCGTTCTTTGTTAACTGATACACTTACATGAAAAAATTACTGATGTTTAATCAATGTATTATCCTTTATTCAATCAATGATTCACATTTTGTCGAGATAATCTTGTTTCAGAGCTAGAGCGCTTTAAAAAAATAAACTCAAAATTTTTAAGAATTTTTGATTATCAAGATTACCACTTTGTCTGACATCATTCAAGAAAGTCATTGAGTATTTGATATTGAAAATGTTATCGTATTTGACGACTTGGTTGAAGACTGTGGAACGGTTTGACTTATGATTTAAAAGATATCCAACATTCAGTTTTGTAGAAATTAATTTCTTCAAAATTTTGTTCAAAATTTCCGTTTGGAAACATTAACCAGAAGAAAACTTCGAGAGCTCTTGTCCAAGAATTCAAAACCACTCTTGGTACTCGAAAAGGTCGATCATTAAGTTAAAATCTTAAATTTGAAGATATTTATGATGTTCTTTAATTTTGCCAAAAAGTGTACAGTTTTTTTTTAAGTTTTAGATTTTTTTAAAAGCTATCGCGAAAATAAATGCATATATGGAATCAGCTCCTAAAAATGATTTAAAATTAGCTTTAATATCCTGAAAAATTGTGAATTTTGCATAAACTTGCCTTGTGTTATTAATATCGAATTTTGAATATGGCGAATGCTCCAACATAAATGTTTCGTGAAAATGGGTTTAAACTTCAACAGTTCCATAAGATCTCATTAAAAATATCAATTTGTTTTTATTTTTTTGTTCTCTAAAACTACGTTTCCTCCATCCTTCTCAAAATTACCGAATTGTTTGTGTATGGTACCGATGGTACCATAGCATAAAATTTTTGATAAATAATTGAAGGTTGAGCAAAAGGAATGAGAAAAGATAAATCAAATGAGATCAAAGAACAATCATTTATTCACAAATATATGAAAACAACAGGATTGTCTCATGACATAGCAGAGAAAAAAAGCAACTTTAAATGAACATGAATATAAGGTTTCCTAATTTCCATTTAACTGCATGTAGCTTACTGTGGAAGTTAAACTATCAAAAATAAACGGTACAAAAATTTGCTTCTTGAAAACTCTATTTAACCATCAATTCAAGAAAATACCATATCATATTCACTCATCACATTCAAATCGACACAAAAACCTAATCATAGTCCTCATACAATTTCTTTCTTTCTTTTCCACATTCAGGTCTGCTAACCTTCAACACGCATCAAGGTAAAACTCTAAAAACATTTCCAAATGCTTCTGTTTTCATGCATCTACTGTTTTTAAGTTTCAGTAAACATTTTCAAATATATTCAAAATTATCATACATAACAAATTTGTTTTTAACCAGTTTTTAACATTCAAAGCTATAAAAATTAGAATAAATTAGAATTTCTCAATTCAGCATGCCTTAAGTCACGTCTTCAACCACAAAAAAAAATCAAATCCGTTAAACTCTTTCGTTCAAACATGCGGCTACTCAATTTTCCGACCGGTTTAACAAATTTATCCTTATTTATCAATTTCCACATCCGATACGCTTCAAATGATTTATTACCGTTTGCCATCGCCCTGGACAGTGATTGCCCCGAGAGAAAAAAAAACACGCAACAAGAACCCTTCTCCATAAGCAATTTTTGAGGGAATTTAAAAAAAAATGTATCGAAATTTGTACTGTTGGAGAAAAAAAAATTGAGCTAATAAAATTTGACCGAAAACTTTCCAACCACAGCGCGTCGGCTGGAAGAAAAATCAACCTCAAGTCTCAATTATTTCGACCGATTCTCGGCACGGGCAACCAGGATCGTTGGCTGGCTCAATCAATCAAATTAATGGTTCCCGAAAGTGAATTGAGAAAGGGGGGACTGCGTTTCAAACCGGAAATTCAACGGTGGCCTTGGCCCGGCGCTTTTTCCACTACCAAACTGACAGACTGACTGGTCTTACTCCTTACTACTTTGCGGATTAGTGCAAGCTGCGTTAAGCCGCCTATTTTCCGGGACAACGATTTCTGATGGAGAGGATTATCTTTTGGCTGCTGCGTGGCTCTGTCCGGAATTTTGCAAGGTTCTCTCTCTTCTTTGCTGCTGCTGCTAGATTTTGGAATGGCTCCAAGGATAATTCACTGGCATTTCGTTCAGTTTATTTGATGTAAGATGATTAACAAGTTCTTCTTCGGGATGATCATTTTCACGACGGAGACTGGCTGCCAGGGATGATTAAAAGCTCTTTGAGGACATGGATTTGATGAAATAGACTCAGGGGGAGTTGAACAACATGAAACTTTGAAAAAGTAAGAAGGTTTGTGAGAAACAACTTTCACTGGCGTCGTTGGAAGACATCTAACTTTCTTATTATGTTTTTTAAGTAGAGAAAAAATAAAAACAAGTGAGCCGAATTATCGAAAATGACAAAAAATACAAAAAAGAAAAAAAAACGACAAAAAAGACAAAAAAGACAAAAAAGACAAAAAAGACAAAAAAGACAAAAAAGACAAAAAAGACAAAAAAGACAAAAAAGACAAAAAAGACAAAAAAGACAAAAAAGACAAAAAAGACAAAAAAGACAAAAAAGACAAAAAAGACAAAAAAGACAAAAAAGACAAAAAAGACAAAAAAGACAAAAAAGACAAAAAAGACAAAAAAGACAAAAAAGACAAAAAAGACAAAAAAGACAAAAAAGACAAAAAAGACAAAAAAGACAAAAAAGACAAAAAAGACAAAAAAGACAAAAAAGACAAAAAAGACAAAAAAGACAAAAAAGACAAAAAAGACAAAAAAGACAAAAAAGACAAAAAAGACAAAAAAGACAAAAAAGACAAAAAAGACAAAAAAGACAAAAAAGACAAAAAAGACAAAAAAGACAAAAAAGACAAAAAAGACAAAAAAGACAAAAAAGACAAAAAAGACAAAAAAGACAAAAAAGACAAAAAAGACAAAAAAGACAAAAAAGACAAAAAAGACAAAAAAGACAAAAAAGACAAAAAAGACAAAAAAGACAAAAAAGACAAAAAAGACAAAAAAGACAAAAAAGACAAAAAAGACAAAAAAGACAAAAAAGACAAAAAAGACAAAAAAGACAAAAAAGACAAAAAAGACAAAAAAGACAAAAAAGACAAAAAAGACAAAAAAGACAAAAAAGACAAAAAAGACAAAAAAGACAAAAAAGACAAAAAAGACAAAAAAGACAAAAAAGACAAAAAAGACAAAAAAGACAAAAAAGACAAAAAAGACAAAAAAGACAAAAAAGACAAAAAAGACAAAAAAGACAAAAAAGACAAAAAAGACAAAAAAGACAAAAAAGACAAAAAAGACAAAAAAGACAAAAAAGACAAAAAAGACAAAAAAGACAAAAAAGACAAAAAAGACAAAAAAGACAAAAAAGACAAAAAAGACAAAAAAGACAAAAAAGACAAAAAAGACAAAAAAGACAAAAAAGACAAAAAAGACAAAAAAGACAAAAAAGACAAAAAAGACAAAAAAGACAAAAAAGACAAAAAAGACAAAAAAGACAAAAAAGACAAAAAAGACAAAAAAGACAAAAAAGACAAAAAAGACAAAAAAGACAAAAAAGACAAAAAAGACAAAAAAGACAAAAAAGACAAAAAAGACAAAAAAGACAAAAAAGACAAAAAAGACAAAAAAGACAAAAAAGACAAAAAAGACAAAAAAGACAAAAAAGACAAAAAAGACAAAAAAGACAAAAAAGACAAAAAAGACAAAAAAGACAAAAAAGACAAAAAAGACAAAAAAGACAAAAAAGACAAAAAAGACAAAAAAGACAAAAAAGACAAAAAAGACAAAAAAGACAAAAAAGACAAAAAAGACAAAAAAGACAAAAAAGACAAAAAAGACAAAAAAGACAAAAAAGACAAAAAAGACAAAAAAGACAAAAAAGACAAAAAAGACAAAAAAGACAAAAAAGACAAAAAAGACAAAAAAGACAAAAAAGACAAAAAAGACAAAAAAGACAAAAAAGACAAAAAAGACAAAAAAGACAAAAAAGACAAAAAAGACAAAAAAGACAAAAAAGACAAAAAAGACAAAAAAGACAAAAAAGACAAAAAAGACAAAAAAGACAAAAAAGACAAAAAAGACAAAAAAGACAAAAAAGACAAAAAAGACAAAAAAGACAAAAAAGACAAAAAAGACAAAAAAGACAAAAAAGACAAAAAAGACAAAAAAGACAAAAAAGACAAAAAAGACAAAAAAGACAAAAAAGACAAAAAAGACAAAAAAGACAAAAAAGACAAAAAAGACAAAAAAGACAAAAAAGACAAAAAAGACAAAAAAGACAAAAAAGACAAAAAAGACAAAAAAGACAAAAAAGACAAAAAAGACAAAAAAGACAAAAAAGACAAAAAAGACAAAAAAGACAAAAAAGACAAAAAAAGACAAAAAAGACAAAAAAGACAAAAAAGACAAAAAAGACAAAAAAGACAAAAAAGACAAAAAAGACAAAAAAGACAAAAAAGACAAAAAAGACAAAAAAGACAAAAAAGACAAAAAAGACAAAAAAGACAAAAAAGACAAAAAAGACAAAAAAGACAAAAAAGACAAAAAAGACAAAAAAGACAAAAAAGACAAAAAAGACAAAAAAGACAAAAAAGACAAAAAAGACAAAAAAGACAAAAAAGACAAAAAAGACAAAAAAGACAAAAAAGACAAAAAAGACAAAAAAGACAAAAAAGACAAAAAAGACAAAAAAGACAAAAAAGACAAAAAAGACAAAAAAGACAAAAAAGACAAAAAAGACAAAAAAGACAAAAAAGACAAAAAAGACAAAAAAGACAAAAAAGACAAAAAAGACAAAAAAGACAAAAAAGACAAAAAAGACAAAAAAGACAAAAAAGACAAAAAAGACAAAAAAGACAAAAAAGACAAAAAAGACAAAAAAGACAAAAAAGACAAAAAAGACAAAAAAGACAAAAAAGACAAAAAAGACAAAAAAGACAAAAAAGACAAAAAAGACAAAAAAGACAAAAAAGACAAAAAAGACAAAAAAGACAAAAAAGACAAAAAAGACAAAAAAGACAAAAAAGACAAAAAAGACAAAAAAGACAAAAAAGACAAAAAAGACAAAAAAGACAAAAAAGACAAAAAAGACAAAAAAGACAAAAAAGACAAAAAAGACAAAAAAGACAAAAAAGACAAAAAAGACAAAAAAGACAAAAAAGACAAAAAAGACAAAAAAGACAAAAAAGACAAAAAAGACAAAAAAGACAAAAAAGACAAAAAAGACAAAAAAGACAAAAAAGACAAAAAAGACAAAAAAGACAAAAAAGACAAAAAAGACAAAAAAGACAAAAAAGACAAAAAAGACAAAAAAGACAAAAAAGACAAAAAAGACAAAAAAGACAAAAAAGACAAAAAAGACAAAAAAGACAAAAAAGACAAAAAAGACAAAAAAGACAAAAAAGACAAAAAAGACAAAAAAGACAAAAAAGACAAAAAAGACAAAAAAGACAAAAAAGACAAAAAAGACAAAAAAGACAAAAAAGACATAAAAGACAAAACAGACAAAAAAAGACAAAAAAAATCAAATATTACAAGTATTTCTATAATAACAAAAATTACAAAAATTACACAAATTTCAAAAATTTCAAAAATTACAAAAATTACAAAAATTTCAAAAATTTCAAAAATTACAAAAATTACAAAAATTGCAAAAATTACAAAAATAACAAAAATTACAAAAATTACAAAAAATACAAAAATTACAAAAATTACAAAAATTACAAAAATTACAAAAATTACAAAAATTACAAAAATTACAAAAATTACAAAAATCACAAAAATAACAAAAATTACAAAAATCACAAAAATTACAAAAATCACAAAAATTACAAATATTACAAATATTAAAAAAATTACAGAAATTACAAAAATTACAGAAATTACAAAAATTACAAAAATTACAAAAATTACAAAAATTACAAAAATTTCATAAATTAAAAAATTAAAAAAATTACAAAAATTACAAAAATTACAAAAATTACAAAAATTACAAAAGTTACAAAAATTACAAAAATAACAAAAATTACAAAAATTACAAAAATTACAAAAATTACAAAAATTACAAAAATTACAAAAATTACAAAAATTACAAAAATTACAAAAATTACAAAAATTACAAAAATTACAAAAATTACAAAAATTACAAAAATTACAAAAATTACAAAAATTACAAAAATTACAAAAATTACAAAAATTACAAAAATTGCAAAAATTACAAAAATTACAAAAATTACAAAAATTACAAAAATTACAAAAATTACAAAAATTACAAAAATTACAAAAATTACAAAAATTACAAAAATTACAAAAATTACAAAAATTACAAAAATTACAAAAATTACAAAAATTACAAAAATTACAAAAATTACATAAATTACAAAAATTACAAAAATTACAAAAATTACAAAAATTACAAAAATTACAAAAATTACAAAAATTACAAAAATTACAAAAATTACAAAAATTACAAAAATTACAAAAATTACAAAAATTACAAAAATTACAAAAATTACATAAATTACAAAAATTACAAAAATTACAAAAATTACAAAAATTACAAAAATTACAAAAATTACAAAAATTACAAAAATTACAAAAATTACAAAAATTACAAAAATTACAAAAATTACAAAAATTACAAAAATTACAAAAATTACAAAAATTACAAAAATTACAAAAATTACAAAAATTACAAAAATTACAAAAATTACAAAAATTACAATTATTACAATTATTACAAAAATTATAAAAATTACAAAAATTACAAAAATTACAAAAACTACAAAAATTACAAAAATTACAAAAATTACAAAAATTACAAAAATTACAAAAATTACAAAAATTACAAAAATTACAAAAATTACAAAAATTACAAAAATTACAAAAATTACAAAAATTACAAAAATTACAAAAATTACAAAAATTACAAAAATTACAAAAATTACAAAAATTACAAAAATAACAAAAATTACAAAAATTACAAAAATAACAAAAATTATAAAAATAACAAAAATTACAAAAGTTACAAAAGTTACAAAAATTACAAAAATAACAAAAATTACAAAAATTACAAATATTAAAAAAATTACTAAAATTACAAAAATTAAAAAAAATACAAAAATTACAAAAATTACAAAAATTACAAAAATTACAAAAATTACAAAAATTACAAAAATTACAATAATTACAAAAACTACAAAAATTACAAAAATTACAAAAATTACAAAAATTACAAAAATTACAAAAATTACAAAAATTACAAAAATTACAAAAATTACAAAAATTACAAAAATTACAAAAATTACAAAAATTACAAAAATTACAAAAATTACAAAAATTACAAAAATTACAAAAATTACAAAAATTACAAAAATTACAAAAATTACAAAAATTACAAAAATTACAAAAATTACAAAAATTACAAAAATTACAAAAATTACAAAAATTACAAAAATTACAAAAATTACAAAAATTACAAAAATTACAAAAATTACAAAAATTACAAAAATTACATAAATACAAAAATTACTCAAATTACAAAAATTAATTGGTGAATTTAGAGGACAGTCTTTTCATATCAATAGAAAATTCAAGCGAGTTTACATGACAGCTCGAAGTTGAGCGAGTTGAGAGGACAGTCTGAGCAAATTTATGAAGATTTCAACTGAGTAGAGAGGTCAACTTTAAAATGGAAGACAAATTGAGGGGACCTGAATATATTGATAAAAATTCCAAGCGAGTTGAGAAAACAGATTGAAATTGAAAAGGCTAGTTGAGAAGACAGCCTGAGCATATCGGTAGAAACACAAGTGATTTGAGAGGACAGCTTTAAACTTAAAGGCAAGTTGAGAGAACAGCCTGAACAAATCAACAGAAATTTCAAGCAAGTTGAGAGGACGGTTTGAAATTGAAGAGTCAAGTTGAGAGGACAGCCTGAGCATATCTATAAAAATTTTTAAGTGAGTTGAAAGGACAGCTTGAAATTGTTAGGCGAGTTGAGAGGACATCCTGCACAAATCAATATAAATTTCAAGTGAGTTGAGGAGCTTGAATTTGAAAAGCGAGTTGAGAGGACAGCCTGAACATATCGATAGAAATTTCAAGCGAGTTGAGAAGACAGCTCGAAGTTGAAAATGCCAGTTGAGAGGACAGCCTTATCATATCGATGAAGATTTCAAACGAGTTGAGAGGACAACTTTAAAATGGAAAACGAGTTGAGAGGACAGCCTGAACATATCGATAGAAATACAAGCAATTTGAAAGGGCTGCTTGAAATTGAAAAAATCGAGTTGAAAGGACAGCCTGAAAAATCGCAAGGAATTTCAAGCAAGTTGAGAGGACCACCCTGATGTTCTGAAAAGGAAAAACTTTCTCACTCGGACACGAGAATCTGCCAACCATGTAAGCGTGAATTTTGTTAACAAGTTCATGAACAAGTGAATACTGTGTAAATTTTGGAACAGCTTCTCCATATGGATCTCGAAAAAACTCTCACTAAAAATTGCTCTTCTCCCTCACTAACTAGAAACTTTGAAAGCGCCGGACCCGGAAATGTACCAGGCAGCATCACACTATTTGCGATGCACTCACACACGAGCATGGCGCTCGCTGGCCAGCAAATTGAATCCATCAGAAGCACAACTTCCGGGAAGGGGTATTTTTTCCTATATATAAAAAAAAAAACCTTTTCTATACAGAAAACTTTTAATTCTACTTTTACGGCTGTGGAGTATTCAATTTGTTGGACGCAGCTTGAAATGTGTCGTCCGGAAAGCTTGTTCGGTACCCCTCTTGGTCCCCCTCTCTCTCTCTTTTATTCCGGAACTCCATCGGACAGACTGGGAAGCAACTTTGCCGTATCATAAAACCCCAGAGAGAAGGGGTTGCCTGCTGCTGCTGGTCGGAAAAGTTTAGTTTTATCACTCGGGTTTTGTCACTCAATGATTTCATTTAGACAGAGAGCGTTTTTTTTCTAGTCTAAGCTTTTACATGAGGTGCTGAAGTAGTGTTTCTACAGTTTAGGAGTTTCGTTAAATGTTGCAGAATTTGAAAGTATTATGATGCAATGAAGCTCTAGGTCTAGGGTGCCAGGAAAATTGTTACGCTCCCTTTAGTAATTGTTGTTCAGTAATTTTAACAGAAGCTGAAATCAAGATATGATGTGAGAACAATTTGCAAGTTGAAATAAATTGACTGTGTGAGGCATAATCTTGAAGAAACATGTTCCTTCATTATGCTTTATTTTCTTTTAAAAAATGTTTTGAATACAATTGCCAAATAACTTCTTAATAATCGTAAGTAGTGAAGAACTTTTAAAAAAAATCCACAATTCGAATCATTAGGTTGGAATTTTTTTGCATAACTATTGTTAGAGGCATTTTTTACTTACTTACTTGTACTTTCAGAATTATTTTTAAACTATGCGAAGGGAGCTCGAGTCGATTTTTGTGTCTAATGTTATGACTCATCACTCAAAACGACAGTTACAGCGTGCCATCGAAAAACGGAAGAGAAATTGATTTTCAATCTCGATTATAGAAAAAAAACAGCAAAGACTGGACACCTGAACGTTGAAAAAAAAAAGAAATTTGACAATAACAAACGTTTTACAATACCCATGAGGAAGACCACAAAAAATGGTCGAAACATTGGGCATTTCAAAAAGAAAGTTGTTTGTTTGAAATCCAAGACCAAAAAATAGCCAAAAATAGAACATTAAAATGATCTTGGGAGAATTGAATCCGCCCCATGCTACAAAATTAGATTACACATCTAATTGAACCAAATTAGAGAAGAAATAAAAACTTTTTGAGTCCATTTTCTATATAAACTTATTTTGAGATCCTTCAAAACAACTTCAATCTACAAATCGATAATTTTGTTTTCGAAAAAATGTTGATAAAACGATGATTTTTGTACTTTGTATATCAAGAAGTAATAAAAAATCTACTAATGAATGCAATGGGAAATCCTTTTTTTTTATAAATGTCATTTAAAAATAAAAATAATATATTTGTTGTGGAACATCATTAACAGAAATGTTGGCTCAGATCTTTTTCATATTCGCGCAAGGTTACCACAACGAAATTTGATTGATTTTATTTTGCAACAAATTTAAAACTGATTTTAAAACTCTCTGACATCACTTCTCATCGTAAATAAACGCCGAATAATTTAGTTTCTTAATCTGAATTCAATTTTCAAATAAAATAAGAATTAAGAAATCTGGAGCATTGAAACTCAAATTCATTGAGTTACTGTTAAATTTCAAGTCCTCGTTCTAGATGTTTTTCTTTTTTAACGTGAAATGACTAAAATAACATTTCTACGCTTCGTTTCGAATTTGCAACAGAAGATGTATGAAAAAAGGGATTTTTTTTTTAATTTTCAGTCGATTTTTAGTTACCGTAAAACGGGGTAAGATTGATACCTTTTTTCAAAATTTCTCGATTTTTTTTCTGTTCAAGGGAATGTGGCATGTTTCATGTTTTTAAAACCAGAACTGTACACCCATGAACTTAAAATATGGTTGCAGAAATTTATTAGACTACTTTAAATTTGATCAAAAAATCGATTTCGTTTTAGAATTTGAAGCTTTGGGGTAACATTAATCAGTCTTTATTTTGAAGTTGTTAACGAGTTTTCTTGATCATTTTTTTAAATATTTTCTATTTAAAAAATGACCATTTTTTTTAAATATTTTCCTCAAAATGCAACAAAATCTACAGCAAACCTAATCATTATCTAAGGAAAAAAGTTTAATACTCACATAAATCAATAAACTGCTTCTAAACGCTTTGATTTTATCAGGAAGGGTGTTTGTTTGCGAGCCTTCGAAAAAATAGATATTTCAAGATTTTGAAATAACATTTTTACTTTAATTTGAAATTTTCAAAAACAAACCAAGTTCTACCCAATTTGAAACTTAGTTATTGAGACTAAGCTATTGATGATTATGTGGAAAAATGTCATGTTGATCAAAGCTACCGTGGTGATCAATGTTACCCCGTTTTACGGTAATAACAAAGAGGAATAACATTTTTGTGCCTAAACTTAAATCACTTAATATTTTGTTTATCACCCTCTAGTTTTGGAGATATGGCGTTTAGAAATTTAAAAAATAATCAGATTTGGGTATAATGTATAATCTTTGATAACTTATAAACTTAAAAACTTACGTGAAAACTGAAAGCTGATTTGAAATCAATTTATTATCCTTCACTCAATCAAAGATTCCGATTTGTCGAGATAATTTTATGTCAGAGATACGACCCTTTCAAACAAATCGTGCAATAAAAAAACAAAAAGATTAGCATACAAATTTTTTTGACACCATTTAAAAAGCATTTAAAAAATTTATATTGAAGATTTTAGTTTACCAAGTTTGTAGAGAACTGCGAAATTATTTGATTTATCGTTTTCAAAATATCAGATTTAGAAAAAAAAATAATGAGAAAAACACTTCAATAACTTTTTTTTTTTCAGAAGCCAAAATCACTCGAGATCTTCAGAAATGTTGATTATTGAGTCAAAATAACTATTAACAAAATATTTGTGATGTTCTACAGTTTAAAAAAAAAGAAAATTAATTTAATTTTGCTGCCTTGTGTAAATTAAAAGTCATCAAATTAAGCATTTATTTCTGATAGCACAAAGCAAAATGATTTACATTTTTAAAATGGGAAAAAAAAATAAGAGCTGATTTTGACTGATTCGGGAGTGCTGAGTACAAATATGCATTAAATTTCGTTATAACAGCTCTCATTTCAAAAATTTAAGGCTAACGTTTGAAAATCGGTAAAAATTCATTTAATTAATTTGTGTAATCTTTTGATAAAACTTTTCAATTTAACAAAGATATGGAAAAAAGGTTTTCAACACAATCAAATCAATAGTCAACCTTTTCTATGATTACAAGTAATTATGAATTCTGAGAAAAGTTTACATAAGTTTTTATATTTATTGTTTTTCAGTTCTAAGAAAATCTAGGAGTTTGATGATATTTCAAAGAAATTTGAAACCGAAATGATTTTTTGCAGTCTTCGTCAAAGTTATTAAACATTAATCATTTTTAGAACACCCTTTTGTGATGTCAGAAATATGTATACCAATTCTATGAAATTTTTTAAAGCTTTGTAGAATAACATTTATTTTCTAAAGTTTGTATGAAAATATAAAATTCAGGCAAAATCTGTATCCTTCGTAGAATTACAAATAATGAACAGATTAAAAATCAGATTTTAGTTCTTGAATAGGTTGAGTAGTTTACCAGCAAAGAATGCCTAATTTCAGTAAAAATAGGTAAGATTGTAAATTTTCACTCCATAGCACAGTGGTCAAAAATACGAAAAATGTGATCGTTGCTTTTAATTTTTTCAGTTCACATTTTAGCTTATTAATGTCTTGGAAGAAGTTTGTCAATAAAATCAGCTCTATAATAAAGAATTATTATTTTTCTGATTAATTCCCCTACAAGTGAGATAAAATTTCTATCTTTCCTGTTATAGGTTTTATCTCTTCGATGTTTTCGACAAACTTGTTTAAAATTGAATTTTCTACAACTTATTCTCAGATGTCAAGTTTCTAAAATAATTATTCCTCGAGCTATCGGCTAAATAAGAATCTTATCCTCTAAAAATCAGTTTATAAATAATAACTTTTTTCAGTAAATTTTAAGTTCAATAATATATTCCACAAAGTTGTTTCTTTTAATAAAATACACGACTTTGTTGAACATTTCAAGTTTGTAAAATGTGATACTTCAGAGTTATGTTAAAAAGATTACTGAAGATTTGTACCTATAACAGGAAAGTTAGAAATTTCATCTCACTTGTAGGGAAATTAATCAGAAAAAATAATAATTGTTTATTTTCGAACTGATTTTATTGACAAACTTCTCCGAAGACATCAATAAGTTTAAATATGAATTAAAAAAGTTATAAGCAACGATCACGTTTTTCGCATTTTTTTACCACTGTGCACAGCTCCAAAATCTGGCAAAATAATGAATTTTTTGACTCCAAAATCTTTCTACAGTGAAAACCCGATTTTGTCACACACCGATTTTGTCTGCCCCCGATTTTGTCTACCCCCGATTTTGTCTCATTTTTTCACCCGATTTTGTCATCATTTTTTATTCAACGCAAAAATATTAAATATCGCCTTTTTTCATTTCCGTTGAACATCTTGCGGTTGAAATCATTCTGAAGGGACAAAACTGATGGATGATTACATCGATATTGAAAGTGAAGATGATTGAGAATGGGCGTATCAAGATTTTTTTTACAAAAAAGTCAAGTTTTAAACAGGTTTTTTGTTAATCAAAGTTGTTGAATTCAATTATAACTAAATATAATGGTATAAAAGAACAAATTCAAGTAATCTTGAAGCTGTGTTTTATTTGTTTGAGCTTTCTTCAAAGCAATCTCTCTGATACGTTGCAAGGAGATGACATCATCTATAGAGAGATCTGAAGCATCAGCCCAATCAACTATGTTGTCCAACATACGTACAGATTCAACATCAATTATGTTTCTTGAAATTTCACATGAATCATTTGGGGTAGATGCCGCTGATTCTGAGTCTGGTGCTACATCCGAAATTTTGAATGGCTCCAATGATTCGAGGGGCTCGTTTAATGCTGACTGATCATCCAGCGTCATGTTCAGAATTTCTTCATCCGTAAAAGCTTTACTTGCTGATCTCTCCTCAGGGTCCTGTGGCAAAATAGTTTCATCGCGGTTGTTTACATCAATCAAATGGATCAAGGGAACACCATCTTCGTGAACGAGTTAGTTATTTAAAATAGTTCCAATTTTCTTCCATGACTACTGCATTACTGTACGCTTTATTTCACTCCAAGCATCGTGCATCCAGAAACATAAATCCCTCAACGTTATGCTCTACAAGCTTTGACCGATATTGACTTTGCGAGCCATGACATGTAGCAAAAGTTTTTGACGATATTTTAGTTTACAGTTCTGAATTACATTCTGGTCCATGGGTTGAATCACTGCGTCACATTTGGAGGCATAAAAAACAGTTAGGGTAAATGTACCCGACCTTGGCACCTAAGGCATGGTTTGCCCTTTTTTTCGACATTCCTACCTTCCTGTTGAGTGCACCATATAACATCCTTTGAAGAATTTACCTGCTAACTTGCTTAGAGTTCAACAAAAATATGTTTTCTCTATGGAACTTTCATAAATGTGAGTAAAATGCATGCAAAGTACTCACTGCGGTGCTCCAATTACTTGGCCGCCGTACCAATTGTTTGCCGTTTCGATGATCCGATTCTTGGCCACCAGCAAAGTGCAATAGATCTTTACCAACAATACTCAATTGACAGTTAACAGAATCGTTGGCTATTCTGAATATAAGGCCACTGACAGAATGACGTCAGCTGAGCGTAAAGTTCTATGCGACGATGGAAAACCGGGCGCCACTCATACAACAAAAAGGCCTTTGAAAACATTGATGAAATTTGGTTGAAAGGGAAGCACAAAATAAGCTTTCATTTCAAAAAGTCGGAAGTCCAGAAATTCCGCAATGCGATTGCGACACATAGGGTTATTTTCACTACCAAATAACTGTCTTCATATTGTGGAGTTTGGCTTCATAAAGTAAGAAATTGAAAAATTCCTTTAATGGTATTTTAAAATTTTGCCCTTTTGAATTTGTTAGCTGAGATTATGAGCTTCTAGCAAGAGCCATCTCGACTGCCCAGGATTTGTGTCGCAGTGGTTTGACACGCCAAATAGATGTTAGAATGTAAACCTTGCTAAAACATTTTTTTTAATTCGACTCACATCAAATATTTTAAGGAATAATTGGAAAGCAAACGATATTTTCCTGAACTTCCAACTTCTGTTTCCATGAAAAAGATTAGAACAAATATCTAAAAAAATTAATCTGAGTAAGTATATGGTTCCCAAGCAATAGAAAACGATTCCAAAGCTCAATTAATTATGTATTTTATATACTAAAGTCATAAATTGCCATCGATCTAACAATTTTTAGATGAGAAAACAATCTTAAGTCTTGTGAGAAGCTTAATTTAATTCAGTTTTTTTTAATATTTCGAACCACTGTGTTCTGTAGGAGACCACGTGGCTTTTGCTCGGCAGACTGAAATGCAAATGCTGTTCGCACGCATACCAATGTACCTTCGATTCATGGATCCCAAATAGCGATTTTTGCATTTTCAATGCACGGATCTGACTTTTAGTTAGTCGAATCACTTATGTTCTCCAACTTATTTCGAAGCTTAAGTTGATAGAAACGGTCTTATCATACAACCCAATTAATATGAAAACATTTGTGCGTAGTTTTAAATGAATTTTAAGGGAAAACATCAGCCCAAAAATACCTCTATAATGAACATGTATTTTTACCAGCTTCCAACACTGGTGGTGTATTTCGATTGAAGTTGCATGCCAAGAAAAGGAACAAAATTAGTTTTAAATTTTTAATCAAAACCTAAATAAATATTCACTCTTTAGTCTTTCTAGTATTTTTTGATTATTTGCCGAGTTTAACTGTGAGCATGAGTATTTATTGCAAATTTTTCAAATGAATGTCTGCGTTTGAAATCGCATGCGAATTTAGCAGTTGCACTAGAAAGGTGAGTTCATCTGATTTTCATACGGTGATTTCCAACATAATTTCTTCGGATGCAGATCGAAAAAAATTAGCTTCTTTATTAAAGTACAAACAATCAAAAAAAATCGGTATGCACAGATTTGAAACAAATTATTCTCTTCGCAATGAAAATATATTCAAAATTTTTTAAGCTCAATTTGGACCTGAAAAACATGAAAAGACATGTTGGCATGTCAAGAAATGGACCATGCCAAAATAGGGCTCACTTACCCTATTGAACCATCATCGCTTTTTATCTCATCATTCATATGATGTGCTGAGCAATTATCCAGGAACAACACAGCATTAGGAGGAATAGACATTTCGGCTGAAAATTTGCGTACTGCTGGTACGAAGTCCTAGAGGAACCAGTTTTGGAAAATCATTTGAGTCATCCAGGCATTTTTAGAGGCGAAATATGTGACAGGCACATTAATTTTTTTTCATTTTGATTTGAACAGAAGCTTTGAATCTTATCTTAAGTAAATTATAACCAAAAGAAATAATTAGATCATTATGATTTAGTTTAAAGATGCGTAAAACCAATATTGTATGATGTTTTGATGTAAAAAGGACCTATAACTAGTAGTATGTCAAAAAAGGAAGTATCTACTACAAAACCTCTACACTGTTTTATTGGGATAGTATACGTTTTTTGTAGTAATTTATTAGATTATGACGGATTAAAATCATTTTTTCAAAATCTCCCGATTTTATCACTCTTCCCGATTTATCACTCCAAAATTCATCATGGGGGTGATAAAATCGGGTTTTCACTGTATATCATTAATTAAAACATATTCTCCAACAATGCAGTTATCTTGTGTAGTTAATACTAGTCTTTTGATGCTTTAAAAATAATCAACTTTTTTGTGAAATCTGAAACAGGTTTATAACTTTTAATTTTAACTATCCCTGTGAATTCCATACGAGCGCCTCTCTGCAAATCAAGTTTTCATCTCTTCGCAGCGTGTGCCCAATCCATCTCCACTTACGTTCCCAAACTCGATTTCTAGCGCAATTTGATGACACCGGCGATGTAGTTCCTTATTCGAGATCCAGTTGCCAGGCCACCAAGCGCGGATGATATTCCGCAGGCAGCTGTTTACAAATACTCGCAGTTCTCGCGTCGTTACCGCATATGTGCACCAAGTTTCACACCCGTACAGCAATACGGATTTGACGTTTGAGTTGAAGATTCGGATTTTTGTTCGTAGAGAGATCTGGCGTGACCGCCAGATGTTTCGGAGGCTCGCAAACGCAAATCGGGCCTTTCTGATCCGGGTTTCGATGTCTTTCCTGGTACCACCATCAGGCGTTATCTGGCTACCAAGATACTGGGAGCACTCCACTTTCTCAACCTGTTGTCCAGCTACCACGAAATTGGCACGATTTTCTGTGTTGATTTCCATCGACTTGGTCTTTCCGACATTGACTTTGAGACCTGGTCGTCGAGTTTGCTCTGCATTCCTTGTTGCCTTTGGGCGAGCAAACCAATATCGTCTGCTACGTCAAGGTCGTTCAATTGTTCCATTGTTGAAGGATTCCACGGCAATCCTCGGTTCGGTGCACAGTCGATCGATCCAGTCAGAATCTCATCCATTACGATTAGAAAAAGTAGCAGTGATAAGATACATCCTTGTCTCATTCCAGCAGTTACCGAAATTGAATCGGACAAGACACCGTCGTGTAAAACCTTGCACGAAAATGCTTCGTATGAGATGAACTAGTTTCATTGGGATTCCTCGTCGTCCAAGAGCAGCCCAGATGTTTTCGTAGATCAGCGGTCAAATGCTTTTTCGAAATCAACGAACTCCAGTAGAAGAGAGTCCTGAAATTCGTTGATTTGTTCCAGTATTATTCGTAGCGTTGTTATGTTGCCCACACATGATCATCTGGATCAGAATCCAGCTTGTTGCCGTCGAAGTGTAGCGTCGATTTTCTCCTGGATCCTGTTCAGGATCACTTTGCAGAGTACTTTGAGGGTTGAACAGATCAACGTTATGCCTTGCCAGTTACCGCACTCTGTCAGGTCTCATTTCTTTGGACCTTTACGAGGATACCCTGAATCCTGTCGGCCGGGAATGTTGCAGTATCCCCGATGTCAGCGAAAAGGCGATGAAACATTTGTGCTGACAACGCAGGACCGGCTTTTAAACTTTTCATGCAATCGATTCAGACCCTTTGTTGTATTTCATGTCTTTTATTGCGCTTCTGTTTCAGCCAACGAGGGCGTTTCTGAGTTTACTCCATTAATGTAGTTTGCTGTTTGCGCTTCGAGCTGCGGGTTCTGTTGGTTCGCTATTCGTGACTCAGAAGAGTTGTTCGAAGTGCTCAGTCCATCGTTTGAGCTGATCTTTTCGATCGCTCACTAACTGACCTGTTCGGTCTATCAGCGGCATTCTTGTCCTTGCACCACTAAGGCAACGAGAAATGTCATGAAGTAATCGGATATGTCCATTGGCAGCGGCTAGTCTCCCTCTTTGGCTAGGGAGTTTTTCCAGGCTCTCTTGTCTCTTCTACAAGCCCGTTAAACGGCATTTTCCAGTTCCCCATATCATAAGTGGGGTCCATTCACTTCTTCTTCCACGAACTTAACCGAGAGTACCATGGCTCGTCGTGATAAAGGCATTCTTGATTCTACACTGCTGTTTTTCGGCTGTTCCGTCTGCCAGCAGTTACGAGGCTCGGGATTCTAGCTGTTCAACGTATGCCCTTTTCACCTCTGGATTCTCCAACCGGCGGACGTCGTATCGACATCCGATTTTCTCCTCTCACCGCTGGACACGTGCAACTCTCAGTCGTATTTAGCCAAGAACGAGGTGATGGTCAGATGCAATGTCTGCGCTTCGTTTGTTGCAGACATCAAGAAGGCACCTTCTCCATTTTCAACTGATGCAGATGTGGTCGATTTGATTCTGTGTTCGGCCATCTCGTGATACCCAAGTGACCTTATGTGCTGATTGATGGGGGAAGAGCTATCCACCGATCACCATAAAGTACAATGACTATCGCACTGACTTTATATGCATGTCTTCAGCGTAGAGGCGTAATTATATTCTATAGGGGATGGTAGACTGTTTACATTTAGCACTGTTTACAAAACATGGCACTTAAGCCGCTGGCCGTGGCCATCCTGAAGGCGTTCAAGTCTTCTAAGCCAACGGTCATGAGATCGATCTTCATCATATCCTTGAAATATGTGCGTACGCTTTAGTGTCAAGTATACTAAACCTCTTCCAAGAAACATGATTTTCGTTACTAGTATCGTTTTAAAGCAACTCTACGATTTCAAGTGTTGAAAATTCTCTTTAAGTATGATAATTATCATCATATAATTTTTCTTTTCCATATTTTACTGGGAAAAAGGTTTCATCTTCCCAAACCGGAAAAAAAAATTCTATTTTAATAAATTTAGAAGCAGTTTTTTTTTCTCCTTTCCTAGAGGAATATTTGCATTCCCACTTCAGGGAACCAACAAATTCAGGCTGACTGTCACTACTTGCTCCGGTTGAAAGTGACCGCCATCCATATATATGCAGATGTGGTGGGCAACACGTGTTTGATGGACACTGTTCGGCGGACATCCATTCGCAGTTCTGGATCCTCTGCTCTGGTTCCACTTTCGTTCGAGGTATTCAGAGAATATGGATGATGAAAAAAAACCATTCCCCTTCTCGTCCAGAGCTGTCAACAGAAATCCAACGAACATCCTACACATACCTACCTACCTATTAGTTTCTCGTTTTACTTGGAAATCTCCAATTCATACATCGCAAATCCAAATGTTTATTTATGAGAGTGGATGATGTTTCTGCCCAGTTGCTGCCGGTTTGGAAGGAAGCGGAGTGCTTTTGACAGGCTACCTAGTGGGCTGAAGTTGAAGAAAAAAGAGGCTTGCATGTAATATCCTGGCCCAATATCATTACTTTCTAGTTCAAAACCAAGCGAGATTCACAAATATATCGCTCAGTTATCAAAGGGTGTTTGCTAGCCAGCATTAATCGATTTTTGGAATTAGCAATGGCTTATGTCATATTAAGTTTTGTTTTCATATAAAATTTTGGTTTTTGCTTGGCAATGAAAGTATACTTAAATTGAAATCAATTTGAATGAAGGTACATTATTTATGAGGGTTTTGGATAGAGTTTAATTTGCCCAAACATCAGCGATAAAAATGTCCTAAAAACAAATTGAAATTCACCCTTTATTTCAGCTGAGGAACTTTTTTTACTTTTCTTAAAACATCTGAGAATCATTATTTGAATTCAACCAGACTAATGTATGTTTCTGTTGATACTTACGTTTTTCCGGACTCGATGTTTCGCGGCCACTTGCATTGGAACAAAACCAAAACCGATTGTTTTGGTTTCGTTCTCTTAAGACAATTCGCATATTGAGAACAATAGCGGTTGACAGTTAATGATGGTCAATGATGATGACAACAATATAAAGTTGTCATCATGCACGCTAAACTCAGCCAACACAGCTAGTGGTTATGAGTTACCCTGCAGTGTTGGCAGTTTATTCTGGGTGGTTAGCCCAGAATGTGATAGAAATTAAGGAATGATTCTGAGTTGAGAATCACCTAGGTTAAGCGACAAGATTGTTATCGCTATAGGTCTAAGTTAGCTTATAAGGACTTGACGAACAGAAATGAATAAATGGTATCTCATTTCCAAACCAATTCCCTGTTGCTAAATCATTGAATTCAACAGTTTCTTTTTTTAATATTTCAGGTAAGCATCTAACAAACGGACTGCAACAAAAAATCTCAACAAGTAAGACATAGATACTAAAATACGAAATTTAATCGGTATCATAAACTGAGTATTATTCGAATCTCTTCTGACTATTGAAAGCTTTTTCATGGAAAATTAGTAATAAGAACTTAGATAGACACAATTAGTCAGTGACAAAAAAAATTACAAAAAAAAAACATTTCCAGATTTCATACATTTAAATAAGGCTTCAAAATTGAACACATTTTTATACATGTATATTTATTGTAAAGTTTGATATTTTTATTTGCATTCCTCGGCATAATACTCATAGGATTTTCATAAAATTTTTATGGAAATGCAAACTTTTTCTGTCCGGAAATCTCGTAAATTGTTCAAAATAATTCAATTCAACACAAAAACTATGAATGAACCAACAGAACCAAAGGTCATATTAATTTCATTTCATGGCACAAGTGAAAATAAACACACAATCAAAGTAGTAAATCTGGTTATAATCGCTGAAACAATGACAAACTAGTTTATAAAAGATTTTTTTTCCTTTAACAGGAGAAATTTTTTTGCTACAAATTATATCAAAATTAAAAAAAAAAGTTTTACTTTAATTTTCATGACAAGAAATGAAAAAATTTCATTGAAATACAAAATAAAATAAATGGTACTAAATTTAGCATTGAAAGGTATTTGGGTACGAAAAATGTTTATATGATTATTAGAGACCCCGCTCTCTTTCTGATGAGGAGATAGGAAAGGAGGAGGATAATTTTTTGAATAACTGAAAAACAAATCGAGCAAATGAAATCAAATTTGGCAAGGAAAACTATTTGAGTACGATAAATGTTTCCCTGAATCTTTAGTATCCGCCCCTTTCAGTGGGGTAATAAGGAGAGGAAGGGGGGCTTTTCTACAATTTTTTACAGAATTCGAAAAATATTCAAGCAAATCGAATGAAATTTGGCATGGGAGTTTTTTTAAGAAAGGAGAGAAGGGCACAAAAACAATTCTATTGGCATAACTTGAAGAATAAATCAGGCGAATGGAATCAAATTAGGCATGGGAAGATTTTTGGATACGAGATATGTTTCAACGAATGTTATAGAGATCTCCGCCTTACAGTGTGTAGAGGGGAGGGAAAAAGAGAGCTCCATATATATTTTTTGTATAGCTTATAAACTTTTCAACCAATAAAATAAAATCTGATATGAAAGCGTTTTTCACATTTTTTTACATAATTCGAAAACTATTCAAGCACATGGAACCAAATTTGGCGTGGAATGGTATTTAAATACGAGTAATAATTTTGCGATTATTTTAGTCGCCCACCCCTCCTTCTTCCATTGGGAAGATTGGAAGGAAGAAGTGGGGTTATATAATTATATTGTATATCTCGAAAACTATTGCATGAACCCAACGGAAGGGTTTATAAGTACGATTTTTTTCATTAATATTTGGAACCACGCTTTCCTTTCTATGGAGAGATAGGTAAATGAAGCGGACTGCCTAAGCAATTTTTTCATCTCTTGAGAAAAAATCTAGTAAATTGAACAAATTCGACATGAGAGAGCATGTGTTTAGAGAACGGTAGTATGTATGGTTGTTTGAAACCATTTAATCCTTCCATTGGGAATAAAGGAAGGGACAAGGAGGGCTACCATACAATGTTTTGCACTACTCCATGCAGTGACGTTTTACTCAAATTACTTAAAATCGTTTATTTTGCATTTTGTGGTGAAATCGAATCGTTGGAAACTTGTCATTGTAGATATATCGCCTCCAATTTTGTAGCTATTTGCTATTTGGGTTAGTTTAATTCAATCTTTTCATCTGGTATAATTGTTTAATAATTTGTTGTTCCTGCGATATACCTTCTTAAATGTTTGTTGGGTGATATCATAAATTATGAGTAATTGTGTAATTGCATTTGTGTTTGCGTGTGTATATGTTCACGTTTTTTTAAAGCTAAACTAGGCTCAACGATTGATTAGAATTTTAATTGACAGTTGAATCATTAATGTATATTTTTATCTCTAAACAACTTGATAAAACATTCAATTCATTTAAATTAACTTTTTCTTATAAATATCGATCAACCAAATTTACAAAATAAATAGAAGTGAGAAAAAAAGAATCACTCTAAGTCTTCAAGCACACTTATCCTCAGAACTTATCCAAAGACTATGTACGCTTTTGAGATCAGAGATAAAATATCGCAAGTTTGTTTTTGCGTTTGATGGTGAAAATGTTCCATGTATTTAGACCTTTATACGGTTGGGATGAAAATAAATTGGACGAGCATTGTAGGCAGAGCCATGCGGAAGATTTAAAAATAAACAACATTAGTCGTCCTTTAATTTCTCATCTGTTACGAATAAGAAATGGGATTCGAACTCCAAATTTAATATTAAGGATAATGTCTCGGTGGTCGAGTGGTTAGCGTGGTAAGACGGTAATCGCTGGTCCACTGATGGCATGGGTTCGATTCCCATCTCGGTACTGGGTGTTAAATGTTAATCTTAAGTTGTCCACGTCATTTATTCAGTCTGTAAAGCCTAAATCGGCTAAGACGGTGTATGTCTTTTAAAACATTTAGATCCGTACTAGAGTTCGTTTTGAAAGCTCGATCTCATTTAGATCAAATTTAAAAAAAATAGGATTAGAAATTTAGATAATATTTTCATTTTGTAAATTCGATAGATACCGTTGATTTTATTGCAAAAAATATTTCGCCTGCATACCAAAAATCAAGTAAAAAGTAAATTTAGGAGTAAGAATAATCAGGAAAAATGCATATTACCAAATAGTTTAATAAAAAACAGCTTCTCTTAAAAGTTTGTCAAAAAATGTGTGTTTTGTATTCCATAATGATGCAAAAATGTGTAAAGTTATGGCAATTTTCAATTTCATGTTCCAAAATTTTTCTAAAGTTACTGAAACAATGTCTGATTGATTGAAAAGTATGGTTTGAACAATTATTTTTTAAATTTTCATAGCCATAGTCTTTAAAAAAAATACATCTGAATGTCCAAAATAAAGCTTTTAACATCAGATGTCTTACGCACTAAGCGATTTGTTTTTGTGCAATTTGTATCTGACTTACAGCAAAGCATGTTTTATCGATTTTTTTTTCTTTTTACCTTGAAGATCAATAGTGGTTGTAGCTGAATATTGTATCATATACCAGTTACTCTTTAAAGTTTCAAGAACTTCAAATTTTGTACAAATTTTAAAATTTTTTTTATCCAGTTGAGAATATATGGGAATGGGATATAGCGATTTAAAACGAAAAGTGTTAAATTAACACTCTAGATCCGTAAAGCGACTTTTTTGTCAGGGCTCTCATGGGGGTCCTAGAAGGTTTTTCAAATATTTGGGTGCGTCTGAAAAAAAGTACACCACAAACTTATTCTGCAAAAGGTGCCTACTTTTATAAGAAAGGTGGTTTGCGTAGGAAAATTTGACAAAACTCGAAAAAATTATCACACAAATGAAGACAAATGTGGCATTTGACGTTATTTTCATACTTGCAATTGTTTATGGTAGTTCGTGAGAAGACAGAAGACCGTCCTCATTTTCTTAAATGTCCGAGTTTGTTCTGATTTTCAAAAAAAAAAAATTGAATTATATTAAAAATTTATAGTTTTATTATCAGGGTAACAAAAAAACCAGTAATAGAATAGTTTTAATGATAATCAGGCCCGTGCGAAGGACCCGTTCGAAATTAAAATTAAGCTAGAAATCATAAAATTACCCAAAAATGCCCAACAAATAAGCAAATTGATTTTTAAACTATTTGCTTACTGAAGTATGCCCATCTAACATGCTCGAAAGTTTTACTGATGTGATTCAAAATCAATCAGAATCAATGTTTCAATTTGATGCAATTTGATGCAATTTCCGGTAAGTCAATTTCCGGTAAGTCATTGAAAAATTATTCAAAATGATGATTCGAATCCTGAACTAAAAATTTGATTGAAAAAAAATCCAAGCAGTTCAGTTCACAAATTTGAAATCAACGTTTCAGAAACACCATAAAAAGAATGCTTATTAAAATTTCGAATAAAACCAGAATTAAGAGCTTTGAACATAAGAATCAATGCACATTAATAGAAAATATAAAATATAACACTAGAAGACGAGTGACTAAATTGGTTAAAATCCTCAATAAATAAAAAAAATACAATATGTATAGGACACCAGATTTAAAAAGAAATCAATTCCGAATTGTTAAGAAAAATCACACTAGGTAAGAAATTAACCATGATTAAAAATTGTTCAGCAAAATGATGATAATTGTTGATTATTGATCATCTTAATATTTCTTTTCTTCGTTTTCAATTGAAGAGTTTATAAAACAACACGTTCAGTTCTTTATTGAAAGCCTCAACTTGCAATGTACAGGGTGGGTTATTTAGTTTAAATTTTTCATTAAAATTTACTATTACAGCTGCAACTTCGAATCATTTTTCAAACTTTTTATAGATTCATTAAAAAATATGGGAGAATGAGGATACTTGATTCCTTCGCTATATTTCGAAACAGACATGTCTTACAAATATCAAATGTTCGAGAAAAATGTGCCAAACAGAACAAAACAACAATGCTGTTATCTTAAAAAATAATAAAAAATATTTTCGAGTTATTGAACTTTGTATGAAGAATTTGACAAAATGTGATTTGAAGATCTTTTTTTATCAATCAAATGTTTCTCACATGAACAAATTATTATAAAAATATTTGTTCCAATATGTCAATTGTTAGAGTGTAATATGAATTTTATAATGCCATATTTTCAAAGCAATAGTAAACACTTAATTTTTTTATGAACAAGTTTTCCAAAATGTATGTTATGGGTCTTAAGAGGACGAATGACCAAGTTAGTTAAAATCCTCTATAAATAAAAAATATAGAATAGAATAGAATATGTTATGGGTATCATTGATCCCTTGAGTCCAAAAATATGTTTTTTTCATCTAAATGGATCGTGATCATTGCTGATCATGAAATCACTAATATCTGATCAATAACTAATGATTATCGAGTAGTTATCTGTTAAAAAGGGCTAAAAATTGCGCCCTAAAGTATGCAATGATTATTAGGGTAGAACACAAACTTTAATAATTCGCTTTGTCTGATACTTACAAACTGTGAAATGGGAACTTATGTGGCAAGAAATAGTCAACGTATCTTTTTCTTCGAATTTTCTTAGATTTTAGCCTAGAGTTTGGGCACCCTGAATAAGGAGTCAAGTCTCCTGTAAATGAAAAAAAAAATCACAAATTCTTGGTCTCATGGAAATGTTTCTAGCTCATCTACGAGTTCATACATCGTTCTTATTTTTGGAGCATATAAACTTGAAATTACACGCAGTCAGAAAATGCAAAAGACGGCGAGTTGCTAAAATATCCCAAAAAGATATGATGAAAATAGGAAAAAGGGATCAAGTATCCCAATCCTTCCCTATTGTCATCGTTGATTGGAATATTGGGTCCTGGAAAGAACAAAATGTAGAAACTATGTTATTCTTTTAAAATTTTTTGATTGATAGGCTTCCATGAAATTTTTTTTTCAAGACATACAAATTCAGGATTGCAAGACAAACTTTTCAAAAATATATCAATTTTTTTAAAAACTGTGACTAAAAAAATCTGTTAAACCAATAAAAATAATGCTACAAAAAATGGATTAACCGATATGTTTGAAAATTTAAGCAAAATATGAAGATGAAAAAAAATTGAAATATTTTAATAAAAACATCTAACCATTTAAAAAACTGATTAAATGTTTTAAATCATTCCTCATGGAAACATAATGTTCTTTGAAATTTCAGAATTTTACAGAATACGTAAAGGAAGAAGTCAAAACCATCTATAACTTTTTTTTGCAGAAGTTTGAAGTACTCTTACAGAAAGAACAATAATAAAGTAATGAATACTAATTTTTAAAATTTTGCTATCGTCAGTAATAAACACCTGCCATATAGTTTCCAACTTTTAATGTGTAAAATTAGTATTCGATGGATGAATTTTGATGTTAAAATGATTCGTTTCAAATTCTGAACTTGTTCAATGAAACTTCTTAATTAAACCCCATTATTAAGAAATAGTTTGTGTGTCAAGGTTTGAGATTCAATAAAAAAGGTTTATCGAATTGCAATTCTAAACTAACAATAAAAAGAAGTTTCAATTCGTGAACGTCATATAGTGGCGTTAAATGAAGTGTCGTTCTCCTAGAGTGAATTAGAACTAAATTCCGTCGAAGGCGGGCCAATTTCCTGACATGTTTATTAACACTTATTTTTGAACACCTTTTGGAATCAAGAAATTTCCAATTACCCACTATGATAAATTTATTTAATGATCTGAAAATTTTATTTGAAAAAAAAAATCCAACCCCTAAACATGGATTGGATCATCTTTACCAGAAAACATGCATTTTATTTTACATACTCACGAATTTAAAAAAAAAAACAAAGTTAAATTTCATATCATAAAAATCATTTTCAAAAATTAAGTATCAATAAATAATATGAAATTATCTTTGAATTGCAATTTGAAACTCCAGCTGGAACCCTCATTTTAAAATGTTGTTGCTTCTATATAATGATGATATTTTATTTGAAATGGTGCCTACAAAAAACTATGAAAATTTAAATAATTTGTAAAATTTTCATATATTTTGGAAGGAGTAGAAAAGTACACCGGGTTAGCAAGTAATCGTTTTAAAAAATCCAAAACCATTTTTTCAAATCCTCAAAATCTATACAAAGCCAAAAAAAAATATTTTTATCTAGTTTCTAAGTAAAGGTTGTCATAATTTATTCAGCACGTATCCATGCCGGACAAACCGGGCTATTTTTGTCTAAAAACCTGGCAAAATCCGGGCATTTGATTTCAAAATGGTCGACCAAAATCCTGGCAATATCCGGGCAAATTTGCTAAAAACCTTGAAATTACTCATCAACAATCAAGAAAAAAAATTGAAACAAATTTCATCTTTCCAAAATTTATCTTCAGATTTTGAATCGTATTTTAGGCTTTCAATAAATCTTTCATGCTTATTTTTATGAAACGTGTTCTGAAAATTTCGTTTTGGACGCATAAATAAAATAAATTTATTTCACAATTTGTTTTAAAAGTGTGATTTGAGAATGAATATGAGAATTAACCCGGGCAAAATCCAGACTTTTCCAATGAAATCCGAGCAACCGAGTCGGATCGGACATTTTGCAAATTGTATGTTAAATAACCGGGCAAACCCGGTTAAATCCAAAACATCTAGAATCTCGATGCAATCCTTTATTCTACAAAATTGGAATTGCCTTATCCTCTTGGATATTGTGTAGTGAACTTTAAGCAATGGTTTACTCATAAAAATTTTAAATTTTTTCTCGCAAAGCTTCTTCTTATTATTTCTATCACATACAATAAAAACGAGAAAAATTCTCGAGTATTTCCAACAGGAGTTTATAATCATAATTATATTATTTGAAGTGATCGTAGTGATTTTATGTCATTTCTGAACCGGTACTGCTTCCAATCTCAACAGGATAAAATTTCGCAAATAACAGTAAATCTCCAGGCAAATTGCCGGCTGCAGCATTCCGCATTTTCCTGAGTACCACTTTTCGGGATAAATCCAATTTCCAGCCTCCCGGTAGTAGCTCTAGTAGAAATCATAAACGGCTACATCCGGAAACGCTCTGCCCCCGGAGTCGTCCAAAATAAACGTCCAAATCGAGTCGTTTATCGATTGATGACATTGGGGCTTTGCAGGCACCATTCACACGAAAACATCGACGCCAGTAGATGACGACGCCAACCGAATGACTACTGAAGTGGGACCGAGTCGTTATCATTTTCGATTTACTCGGTCACGGCTTTTTTTTGTCGATTCCCGCAGCCAGTTGCCTTCCGGCAGTTTCGGGCTGGCTCAAATTGAAAAAAATATATAACGCTCGTTTTAGTCGAAAGAGAAGAAGAAGTGTGGATTGGGGATGGGTGACAAAAATATGCCTCCCATATGTGTACGGGGACGCAGATTTCCGTTTTTCGGTGGGAAAACGCGCGAATTGCAATCAAGAAGGGAATGACTCCCACCTTACTAGGGTATGTAGAAGTAGGCTGAGTCGATTTGGGTTTTTTTTAATATCTCAAAGCATGGAGTCTTTAAAGTTTTGGTTTGGTTAAAAATTTATCCATTTTTTTGCAGAATTTTTAAATAACGTTTACATGAGTAATTTTTAATTTTAATGTTTGTGTGGGAAAACTGAATATTTTGTACTGAATAGTCTACCTAATTTCTGTTTATTATGTGGAACCGAGCCTGGTAATGAGTTGAGTTCCAATTTACAAATTCTTTGAAATCAATTTTCCGCTGAACAACTTTATCGAAGACCGTAACTTCAGATCTTATTAGGAAAAAAAAGTTATGGGCTGCTAAATAGGGGTATGTTTTTAGCATTGGAAATCAATCAATTCAACTGACATCACTGCTTATGCCTAGCGAAGTAATGCATGACAACTTTTTAAGGAATACGCACAAGCAGTGATGTCAGTTGAATTGATTGATTTCCAATGACAAAAGACATACCCATATGTAGTTTAAAATATTTAGTTTTGCTATACGAATATAAAAGTTCAAATTTACTTATGAAAACGTTACTTAGAAATTCTGCAAAAAAAAATCAAGGATGAGTTTTGAACCAAAACAAAGCTTTTGAGATCCCAGGGTTCGAAAAATTCAAAAATGACCTCAAATCGACTCAGTCTAGTGTAGTAGCGCAAACGATACGAGCGTCGATGATGTCTTTCGCGATTGGTAAATGGAGGAAAAACCAATTCTCATCCGATGAAATCGATTGCACGACGAAAATATGCTTTGCCATGTATAGTACCTGCCTATGTACGGATGGATGAGCGATATAGGATCGTTTTAGCTTTTTTGGGTAGCACTTTTTCTCGTTAGAACCCCCAAAAGATGGTCGTTTTTGAGGTTTCCTCATCGGAGTTTTTTTTTCATCTGTATTACGTTTTCGGAGTTGCGTATACAGGCAAGTTGTCGACAGAGATTTTCCGTTGCCGGCATAATTCTAGGGCATCCTCTTTTCCTCCATCAACTATACAAGGTTCTACAATCGATTGTTGATTGAGCATAAATTGAAATAGCTGCTGAACGAAGCTGATTCAGTGCTACATTTTTTTTTTTCTTAAAGAGATCAATATTCTTAGTCCCAAACCTATCATTCCAGGAATCGAAGATAAATCAGATTCATGATCAACACTTTAGGTGCCATCAAAATCGAGTTACATTTCCGGAATCGGAACGATGATAAAATGCGAACAGCTGAGCTGAAGTCTCATTTTAAACTATCCCTTCTAAAAGTCCCATCTCAAGATTCGTTTTACAACCCTTGAAATTGAACCATTCATTGTGTCGTTGCTCCGGTCGTAAAAATGTCGCAAATGCACGAGCAGATGACAAGAAAAAAAAACCCTCCATTCCCATTACTACGCTGCCTTCATCGAAGCTGAAGTTATATTGTCGAATAACGAGCGAATCAGTACCGGATTGATTTGAAACATAACTATTATCGTCCCTGGGTGCCGCCATTCTTTGACTACCAGTAAGTGTGGAGCTTTTATTTACTTTCAAGATGGCGAGCAATTTCCGCAAAAAAGGCACCGCTTTGCGCGCTTTGATAGATGCCATCAAAATCATGGGCAATGACCTTTTGAATCGATCGATTGTTTTTCAAAAGGGTTTGGTGCAAAATATCGCGTCAAAATGTAATTCGCGGAAGTTCAATATTGGCCTGCGAAGAAGCTTAAATTTTCCCTACAGTTTAATAAAGAATATTTATATTTATGCTTGACATTTGTAGTGATGAGTTCGTTGAAAACCTTAAGCCGAATTGGTTTAAAAAATTCACCATCTTCCGACTTGAATAGTAAGATATATATAATATTAAAAAAACATCTCTTACGTGAGAGTGGAAACCGGAGAAACAATCAGGGAAAGGAATTAGAGATAATGATATATTTATTCTTTTTTACTCCAACGATGCTGAATTTGAACATTTAAAATATCCAATTTAATTTATGAAATATCCTTGATTGCATTTATTTCTGTTACCCAAATGTACATTTGATGAAGTCAATCGCAAATACTAAGTCTAACTTATAAGTACTGTGAGAGACGAGTTGTTCTGGACCATTAGTGGACGATTTGCGTTCCATTTCCAGTTGAAAAAGTTCAAGATGATGATCAAGAGAATGAAAGAAGATCTTTTTGCGCTAATAAGGAATGTACTCGAAAAAAAATGCAACACTTTGATTTTTAAGTAACTTTTGAATGCCTAGATGGAAATTGATAAAACTTCGGTGAAGCTACCTTGAACTCCCAGCAAACATAAAATCGTATTAGAAATGACAGCCAAAATCATCAACAATGTTAATGCGAATCGTAATTCCTATCAAAAAAGTAAACGATCATAAAAATGGTTAGTTTAAGTCGGTAAACATCGGATATGATAAAAAGTCCACTTGTTTACAAGTTTGTTCTCCCGCGCGGGATTCAAATGAGAATACAATCAAGTTGTTCTTTCTGCGAGCAGTAGTGCAACCAAATTACTAAAAATCAGATGCTTCACTTGGAAAAAATGTTTAATGAGAGAAGTAGCAAATATTATCGCTGGCAACGGTTTTCATGCATTGAGAGCAAAACTTGTGCTCTATTGCATTCTTTCAAGATGTACGAATAAGGTGTTGAATATCTACAATTTGTAAAATTAGTATCGCTTAGGACAGAAGTTAATAATATTTGTATATATTGCTTCACTTTGGTAGGTAAATGCAGTTTTTTCGAATGTTATGCGATAAATCTGCATGAATAACAAATTTTGTTGAGAAATATACCTACCAAAACCCACCGATAACCCACTGAGGATGCTAGCAAGTAGCTATTGAAATACTAGTATTTGGGTCTTTCAAATACTGTAGCTGAATTCAAAGGAATCTTCGACTACTTTGAAATCCTACCAAAATATTTGCTGGGATGTCATGTGTACGTGATCAAAATTATGTTACAATCTGTCAACTGGTTTTTGAGAAAGCGTCCTAAGCAAAACTAACTGACAAATTGTTTTCGGCAGCATCGAGAAACAACTATCAACTATTCATTTAGTAAATTATTTATGAAGTCTTGAAGAATAAAACAGTGAGCTAAAACATGTTAAAAAAGTGATTGTGATATAATGATTGATTGCATGAAGCTAAAAAAATGTGAGAGGTTTTATTATGCACAATCCCGAAATATCAATAGGGGAAGTTATAAAAAACCAAAACTTTTCTGACTGGTTTGTCTAGCTGGCTTATGAACAGACCTAAATTTATTTTAACAAGGTAGAAAAGTTTCCGGACTGTTGAATAAACAAAACACTGTTGTCAAATCATGCGCAAAATATTTTGACTGCTATTATAAAGATAATTTGAAAAAAAATCGTAATTGACGTACAGTAAAACGAACTCTCAAGCGGAAACCTGGCAGGTTTTCAGCCAGAAATTTTACGTTGACAAGTTTTGCATGTGTTTTTCGGAGGTTAACAAGAAGAAAAATTTGAAAAATTAATTGTCTAGTACTTGGAAAAACAGACGAAGCTGCATATCAGTCAATGCTTCATAACGATTGACACTTTAGATGCTGAATATACAAAGATCCTTAGGTTGAACCAATTTTATACTCTGTTTTTGATCATGCCATTACGCGAAAACTGTGGTGGAGTGATAAAATGCCAAATATGTTGTTTTGTGCCGAGAATTTGTCATAACTTCGACCAAGTTTTAAATTTTGAGTTATTTTGAATTTCAAGCATCAGAAAAATGAAAGCGAGGTTCAAAAATATTTGATTTGAAAAAAAGGAAAAAAAAACGGGAATTCAGACCCAAAACTGGTAAAAGTACAAATGGAAACCAAAATTCTGTTTTGGTTTCAAAATCAGAAATTCTACAGAAAATTCAAAACTCAGAATTATAATTAAAATTTTCAAAGCAGAACGGTTCCAAAAATTTGTGGGAAGAAAATCATAAGTTGTGAAATTTATAAAAAAAACCACTCGGATATTTCTTTAAAATCAATTGCGTCTAAATTGAAAAAAAACTCCAATTTTTGAACTCTTTGTTGCAAACTAGAAAATGTAAAAAGAGGCTTATATTAAGTATAATTTTTTTGTGATTGTGTTTAATTCAAGAGTTAGACACAAGACACAAATTAATAATGAATATATGAATCATCTTTACCCACGCCAAAATACTTTATAACAATAATTTAGAATTCTCAGAAAATGTGCGGTGTTAAATAGAAAACTATTTCCTATAAAACGCATTGTTTGATAGAAGCTAGTGTCGTGAATTTCCCACTCCATCTTCCAATCGTACACACGTCACGAACTAAACTTTGTAGCACAAAACTCCCGCAAACGTTTCGGAACAAAATAAAACACAACTTCTGTTGTCAACAACCTTGTACAAACTGATTTATTTTCTCCTTCCTTTTTTACATCGGCCGTTAAATATCCTTTTTACTTTCCCTCTTTCTCTGCCGTTAATTTCTCTTTTGCGTTCCCTTTTTCTCTGCCGTAGATTTCTGTCAACGGCTCATCAGTGAGCCGCCGGCGTACCAGTGTGACCAGATATTTCATTTTTCGAAACCTAACATTTTTAATTTAACTTTTTTATTATTATTATTATTTCTAAGCTATTGTTCCTACAGCTAGCTACCTGTTTAACTTCTGTTTTCCAATCTAGACTCTATAAATAGACACTGTTTTTTAAATTGAGCTTCAAAATTCACTTTTTCATATTTAAAGTAGTAGTTATAATTTATACTGCACACATATTCCTTTAATAATTGTCTAAAATTTAATCAAAAGTCGAATGAACCACTCAATCAAAATAAATGCGGCCGGCTATGTAAAGGGTGATACGGTCAAAATTTGGACAACGGAAAACGCGTGTAAATCGTTCAACGATTTCGTTTATTTAAAAAATCAAATTAAACTTCTTTTTGAAGTTTAATTAGTACAAAATTCAGGAAAAATATTCAGTTAGGCTTCCGCTTTTCCAAATCCGAATTGTCGGGCCTTACGCTTAACCCCTGCCATCAGATTTTGTACAGCCACCTTGTCCACCTTCTTCACCGCAGAAACCCAGTTTGCCTTGAACTGCTGCTCGTCCTTAGCAGTCGTTTTGGTCTTCTTTAGGTTCCGCTTGACAATAGCCCAGTATTTCTCAATTGGGCGGAGCTCTGGCGTGTTGGGAGGGTTCTTGTCCTTGGAAACCACCTGCACGTTGTTGGCGGCGTACCTCTCCATGGCCTTTTTACAGTAATGGCAAGATGCCAAATCCGGCCAAAACAGTACGGAACAACCGTGTTTCTTCAGGAAAGGCAGCAGACGTTTATTCAAACACTCTTTCACGTAAATTTCCTGGTTGACAGTCTCGGAAGCTATGAAAATGCTGCTTTTCAAGCCACATGTACAGATGGCTTGCCAAACCAGATATTTCTTCGCGAACTTTGACAGTTTCATGTGCTCGAAAATATCTGCTACCTTTTCCCTTCCTTTTGCCGTATAAAACTTCTGTCCCGGAAGCTGCTTGTAGTCGGCTTTGACGTAGGTTTCGTCGTCCATCACCACGCAGTCAAACTTCGTCAGCATCGTCGTATACAGCCTCCGGGATCGCGCTTTGGCCGTCGTATTTTGTTTATCATCGCGATTTGGAGTCACTACCTTCTTGTAAGTCGATAGTCCGGCTCGTTTTTTGGCTCGATGCACGGTTGTAGACGATACACCCAGCTTATTTGCGGCATCTCGGATAAAGAGATTAGGGTTTCGCTTGAAACTACCAGCTAATTTCTTTGTCACCTCAGCGGCTTCCGGTTTTCGATTTCCCTCCGATCCAGACTTCCTGGCTGTCGACAAACGTTTCCCAAACACTTTAATTACATTTGTAATGGTTGATTTGTCAATTTTTAGCGATTTTGCCAGCTTTGCGTGCGAGTAGCTCGGATTTTCGCGATGCGCGAGCAAAATTTTGAATACGCTGCTTTTCTTCCTTGGACGGCATTTTGACAACTGAAGAGTGAATTCCAAAATCAAAGTAGGAGCAACATTCTACACACACACACACACACACACACACACACACACACACACACACACACACACACACACACACACACACACACACACACACACACACACACACACACACACACACACACACACACACACACACACACACACACACACACACACACACACACACACACACACACACACACACACACACACACACACACACACACACACACACACACACACACACACACACACACACACACACACACACACACACACACACACACACACACACACACACACACACACACACACACACACACACACACACACACACACACACACACACACACACACACACACACACACACACACACACACACACACACACACACACACACACACACACACACACACACACACACACACACACACACACACACACACACACACACACACACACACACACACACACACACACACACACACACACACACACACACACACACACACACACACACACACACACACACACACACACACACACACACACACACACACACACACACACACACACACACACACACACACACACACACACACACACACACACACACACACACACACACACACACACACACACACACACACACACACACACACACACACACACACACACACACACACACACACACACACACACACACACACACACACACACACACACACACACACACACACACACACACACACACACACACACACACACACACACACACACACACACACACACACACACACACACACACACACACACACACACACACACACACACACACACACACACACACACACACACACACACACACACACACACACACACACACACACACACACACACACACACACACACACACACACACACACACACACACACACACACACACACACACACACACACACACACACACACACACACACACACACACACACACACACACACACACACACACACACACACACACACACACACACACACACACACACACACACACACACACACACACACACACACACACACACACACACACACACACACACACACACACACACACACACACACACACACACACACACACACACACACACACACACACACACACACACACACACACACACACACACACACACACACACACACACACACACACACACACACACACACACACACACACACACACACACACACACACACACACACACACACACACACACACACACACACACACACACACACACACACACACACACACACACACACACACACACACACACACACACACACACACACACACACACACACACACACACACACACACACACACACACACACACACACACACACACACACACACACACACACACACACACACACACACACACACACACACACACACACACACACACACACACACACACACACACACACACACACACACACACACACACACACACACACACACACACACACACACACACACACACACACACACACACACACACACACACACACACACACACACACACACACACACACACACACACACACACACACACACACACACACACACACACCTTCAAAATGAGGGGTGTTCAGGTTTTTTAAATGTAAAATTGAAAGAAATACGTCAAGTTGATATTGACCAAATTTTGACCGTATCACCCTTTACTAAGTCACAAAAAGTGCATTGAGGTGCTTTCAAAATCACATCATCACTTCGAGTTTTAGTTTCAGTTAGAACAACATCCAGGCGTGGTCTTGGGGTAGCGTGTTCGATTCTCACCACGAAAGCCGGGGTTCGATCCCCAAGCCGGGCAAGTTTTTTTTTTCAATAAGTAATTTGGTACTTGTGTGACCATTCTGATGCGATATATATAGGAAATGTAGGAAAGAAGCAATTGAGCAATTTGATGAGTTCGGATTCCGGCGCGTGGCATCATGGCGGCACCATGTACTGAACATTTAATAATCAAAAGAAGGTGATATTAACCGATGCCAAAGGTGCAACTGAGATAGAGTGAGAATTTTTAGCTCGATTTACGATTTTTGGAAGTTAAAGTAAAAGATCGCTGGAAGCTGAATAGAAGGTCATTAAGACTTGTTTTGTAACTTGAAAGTGTCATCACATCATTGAATGATGTACGCTTTTGCTCGTTTTAAAGTTTTTGTTCAATTTGATCAATTTTTTCGAAAATTGTTGCTAGGGTTGTATCTTTTGTTTGAAAATTTCATATTATTTTCGGCTTTTGTTCTTCCTGTCATTGATTCTCTTGTTTCTCTAAAAAATTTCCATCCTCTTCAAAACAATTATATCTTTTTAGGCTCAAAATGTATCAAAAACGAAATACAGAAAACAAATTTTTATTCCTGAGTTCTACGAAGTAGAACAAGTTGTTTGAGCTTACATTTGTAGGTTGTTAAAAATTTGAAATTGTTGACATTTCCGTCTCTAATATTCCATTTGATGTTGGTCAAACAATTGCAACAAACAAGACCGATTCTCAGATTGTCAATAAGCAACCGGACAAAATCACTTGCTCTCTGTTTAGAAACGCATAACAAATTTGAACCAGAATCTCTAGCAAGAAGCAAAACCACTTCGGGTCCACTTTATTCCATTAACCAGGGGACTTTAGTACTTTAGTTCTGGCAGCTCCATAGGAGAAATCCACTTTCCCACACAGTTGGGTAGGTTGTAGTTTCAAGTATGGAACAAAAAGGCCCTGGCTAATTTGGACTGACATTAGAGGTGCGGTTGCCAAGATACGCGTCGCCCGGTTTTTGCAACCGGGAGAGGAAACTCAACATTTCCTCTTTCCAAGGGTGGTGGGGTTAAAAGTTCAAAGAGAATTGTTGCTCGGTACAATGTACGTAGAAGGTAAAGAGAAAACTATTCCTCATTTGAACGGATGAGTGCTTTTGTTGGTACGCAATGTGCTTGAAGAAAATGCTCGGAAAACCGAAAACGGAAATTTTCCTCTTTTTCGCTTGGCAACATCCAGTCCCGCAAAAGCTACGTACAGCAATGATGCATTTTGCTCATAAAGCTTCTGCTTGAATGTGGTCTGAATGGTTGGAAATCGCACAGCGAATGGGGGAACATCATTGAATGTAACCTCATTATCACTGAAAAACAGGAGGATTAAGGTTAGAGCGAGTAGGAAAGAGAGAGAGCGGAAAGCTTAAAACCGGTTGAGATTTCTATCGAATTCTCGGAATCATTCCCGGTGCTGGCTGATTGCAACACGACGTGGATGAGTTCTCGGGAATTAATTTGTATCAGCTCATTTTGGATCCGGAAGCATTTTTTTACTAATTAAAGATTACTGAAGAGGACTTTACGTTTGTATTCGCTTTCCAATTATTTGAATACTAGTTTTCTTAATTCAAATATGTTCTTTTAAAGCAAGAACTTCAACACTTGAAGTAAATTTAAATATTTGTTGCATAATTGTGGAACACTGCTTTGCTATCAGAAATTTTTTGTAACTGTGTTTACTCTCAAAAAGACTGAATTTTTTCAAATAGCTTTTTACCATTGAGGGATAAATATGTTTAGTTCAAGCAAGATTTGCCCTGTTCAATGCTAAGACGAAAAAGAAAATAAAACCAATGAAGCTACCATTACATGGTGACAATTTTCGTTGATTAAAATGGTCTGATTAAATTTGTCGAACGAGCAAACCCAAACAATGAGCGCTCACTGCTGTACCAGAAAAATAAAACCCTCGAAAGAGTGAAGTTCAAACAAAGCAAAAGTTGTACTAATTGAATCAGAAATAATCCAGACGGTCTTGGGTTGTCTTCCAAGTGGTCTCATCGATCAAGAATGTTATTAGTCTAGCTGTTTTTTCTTACCGAGCAGCAAAATTCATGGGAATGCCGGCAAACACAATGATGGAAACAAGTCGAAAACAAACTGCTCCAAGTCGAAATGTCGACTTTGGAAAAGCCAATAAACGAATCTGACGTGTCTCTTCATACTCAACCGAAAATAATCTACTCATACACGAGAAAAGGGCATCCCTCAATAATATTACTGCGGGAAAAACACGTTCACCGTTTTTTTTTTCTTATTTTGTCTAACTTCAACCTCATACATATATTTACCTTCCCAAAAAAGAGAAAGCAAAAAAAAAAGAATACAAGCTAGATCTGATTTGGTTCGTGTACTTTTCCAGTTTAGGATCTCCACAAAGTTTGGCTTGTCCTAGAAAAGTGTCGCTCACCTTTTTCCCGCCTTCCTTTGCTGAGGATGGAAACCAGCTGCTTTAGTCTCGTCGCCATTGATTGGCTTATTTAGATAGATTGTAATCAAATTTGGTGTTCGACAATTTGGAGACAGCCAAAAGTTTGCTGCTCCCATCTCGAAAAAAAGGGCGCTGCACCTTTCCTTGAGTTGGGACGTGCTTGGAGCGAATATTTTCGCACTAGTTCAGCATTCCCATGCCGTGCGAAAAAAATGGATTGGGGTAGGGTTTTTGGTTATCTTCTTGATTTATATGGCACAGATTCTGGCGCAGCATCTTACGAGCAGCGAGCAGTTGGCAGCTGCTTCAACTTGGGATCTTATCTTGGCACGAAAGGAGCAAAAGGTCTAACAAAAATTCATTCAATTAATGCTTCGTGAATATTTTATTCAACCTGGGATTGGTAGTTCAAATATTAAATGCTTTTGATTCGAGTTGGTAGCTGTAGTTAGAGTGTGATGAGCTTGGAGTCTAAATAATGCCGTATCACCGACGCTCTTGTTAACATTTATTAACATGGTTTTCCGTCTCATGACATAACATGAAGAACAATATTCCTCCAATTCACCTGGCCCATGGCAACCTCTCTCCAACTTCTCGGGTAACCCACGTACTCGTTCGTACCGGATTGGCAGCGAACACCTGTTTTGCAGGACAACCCAGCGTATCAGTTCAGCCTTCACCACCTTCTGGATACTGGGTTCGCCGTAGAGTCGCGCGAGCTCCTGGTTTATCCTTCGCCTCCACTCTCCGTTCTCCTGCACGCCACCAAAATGGTACTTAAGACTCCTCACTCGAATGCTCCGAGCGAGCGCAGGTCTTCATGGAGCAATGTCCACGTCTCGTGCCCGTAGAGGACAACTGGTCTAATGAGCGTTGTGTAGAGGTTACACTTTGTGCGAGTCTTCTCGGTCGCAGTTGTTTGTTGAGTTCATAGTAGGCACGACCTCCGCTGATCATTCGCAGCCGTATCTTACAGCTGATGTCATTGTCTGCGGTCATCAGTGAGCCGAGATAGACAAAGTCTTCGACTCTCTCCAGCTTGACCCTGTTAATCGTGACCTTGTTTTTACTGGACAAGCCAGTTCGGTCGTTCTCGGATCCGCAGACCAGCGTATACTTCGTCTTGAACGTATTTATCATCATCCCATTTCTTCCTGCTTCGCGTGTCAGTTTGCAGTAGATTCCCTCCTCCGCCGCAGATGATCTGCCGACTATATCAATGTCGTCGGCAAAACAGATAAGTTGACTAGATCCGTTGAAAATCGTGTCCCGCATTTCGCCCACCGCTCTCCTTCTAACGCATTCTAGTGCCATGTTGAACATCATGCAGAATAGACCATCGCCTTGTCGAAATCCTCTGCGCCATTCGAATGAACTCGACAATTCACCCAAAATCCGCACACAGCACTGCGTTCTATCCATCATCGCCTTAATCAGTCTGGTCAGCTTCCCAGAGAAGCCGTTCTCGTCCATCATTTTCCATAGATCGTAACTGTGGATCGTATCGTATGCTATGCGGCTTTAAAGTCGATGAATAGATTGGTACGTAGGGACTTGGAGTTCACGGCATTTTTCGGAGGATTTGCCGTATTGTGAAGATCTGGTTCGTCGTAGACCGTCCTTCTACGAAGCCGGCTTGATGACTTCCCACGAATCTATTTGCTTATGGCGTTAGGTGGCGGAGTAGAATCCGGGACAACACTCTGTAGGTGACATTGAGAACAGCGATCGCTCGGTAGTTCCCACTGTCCAACTTGTCGCCCTTCTTGTAGATGAGGCATATAACCCCTTCTTTCCACTCCTCCGGTAGCTGTTCTGTGTCCCAGATCCGGGTCATCAACCGGTGAAGGCAATCGGCCAACTTGTCCAAGCACATTTTGTCCAACTTGTAGCTATTCAGCTGGCGAATGCTTCCTTAACTTCACTCATCGTTGGAAATGCTCCTCTGCGGTGTTGGCGGTGTTGGCATGTGCGCCTTTAAGGTGTTCATCGAAGTGCTGCTTCCACCTTTTGATCGGGTCACGCTTGTCCGTCAGGATGCCTCCATCATTATCCCGCCACATTAAGGCTTGCGCTCAAAGTCTTTGCAAGATGCGTTTTGAATCAGATAGAACTTTCGTATTTCCTGGGAATGCAGCTGCTTCTTCCACTGTCAGTGATTTTCCACGTTTCGACGGTTGTTTTTTTGCATTACTGCCGCCTGCGCGGCGTTCTCTTCGTCCATCATCCTCCTACACTCCTCGTCGAACCAATTCGTTCCACATGCCCCATGACGTTCTCCGCAGCACTGTTGATGGCTGTCTTGATGGTATCCAAACAGTCCTTGAGAGGGGCTTCGTCAAGCTCACCCTCTGTCTACAGCGCTGCTTCAACCGATTGCGCGTAGTCTACCACAGCCCCAGGTTGCTTCAGTCGTGCGATATTCAACCGAGCCTTCCCTACGAAGAGTTTTGGGCGCATCTTCACCATGACCAGATAATGGTCTGACTTGATGTTGCCGCCTCGACAGGATCTGATGTCGATGATGTCCGAGAAGAGCCGGCTATCTATCAAAACGTTGTCGATCTGTGATTGCGTTTGGTACGGTGATCTCTAGGTGTACTTGTGCGAGGCGGTGCTGGAAAAAAGTACTTCGTACGGCCATTCGCTTGGAGGCGGCAAAATCTATAAGTCTGAGGCCGTTTTCGTTGGTCAGCTGGTGCGCTCTGAATCTACCAAATGTCGGTTTGAATTCCTCCTCCTGGCAGCTGACGATCTTGATATCATGTTTTGGGCAGCGGTCATATTCACGTTCCAGCTGCGCAAAGAGTTCGTATTTGTCGTCACCGGTACTTCCGAGGTGGGGGCTGTGCACGTTGATGATGCTGATGTTTAAGAATTGGCCCTTGATTCTCAACCGGCACATTGGTAGGTTGATCGGCCACCACCCGATCACGCGCTTCGTCATCTTCCCCATCACTATAAAAGCTGTTCCAAGCTCGTGTGTGTTACCGCAGCTCTGGTAGATGGCATGACCATTTTGGAACGTTCGTATCCTGAAGCCCTTTCAGCATACCTCCTGTAGCGCTACGAAGTCGAATTTGCGGCTCATCAATTCGTTGGAGAGCACGTGAGTACAGCCCATAAAATTTAGAGATTGGCAGTTCCATGTTCCAATCACTAGTCCCTTTTCGTCACGTGGATCTTTGCCGATTTCCCCCTGACTGAGTTAGGAAGCTCCTTAAGCGTCTGTTTTCCATGTCAGTTGCGGTGTACGGAGTGCAACAACGACCTGGTGGTGTTGGGGACCCAAAGCTGCAACCTCACCACGGTCCTCCTGCGAGATAGTGGGGTATTTAGCTGCAGGCCCTGCGCCATGACTGAGATAAAAAACCAGCATTTCCATTTTTCGGCACAATGTTTTTGCTACTCACCCGCTTGGGGTCGCTTTCGTTATCCAACTTCCAATTTCCACCTTCGGATGTCTAGACACAAGGGCACAAAACTGTAGTGCAAAAAACTGTAAAAATTAAGGGAAATAATTGTCCGTGGATAAGTTTCGATCTTTGGACCCTTATTGGAATAAAACATAATTATCTTAAAAGAGTAAAAAAACATCCGGAAAATCTACATTTAAAAGAAATGCTAAACCACATTTCCAAAAAAGTAGACGTTTGCAAAAGGAATTGTAAAAGATCCTACTATGAAAATATTCTGAGTAACACGCCAGGTTCAAAATTATGGAAAAATGTAAATTTAATACTCGGAAGATCACAAAACAAAACTGAAATTAACCTGAGAGCGGGTAACTTCATTCTAGAAAACCAACATGAAGTATGTAAGACCTTTAACAATTATTTCACCAGTATCGGAAAATCACTCGCAAATAACATAACCGTTGACTCAAGTTTTGACACTTACAGGTATATTGACCGGATTTCTAACTCTTTGTTTTTGAGGCCCGCGTCAGTGGGTGAGGTCACCTTAGTCATTGAATCGTTGAATAACAAAAAAAGCAGTGGCCCCGACAATATTTCATCACAGGTGCTTAAACATCATAGTACACATTTCGCAAAAATTCTCTCGGAATGCTTTAACAAGATTTTAGAGACAGGAACCTACCCTGAATGTCTCAAGACAGCTAGAGTGATTCCAATATTTAAATCTGGAGATGCTCTCGATGTTAATAACTACCGTCCCATATCATCTTTAAGCATTTTTAGTAAGGTTTTCGAAAAGCTCTTAATAACCAGAATGAACAGCTTTCTAAACGAAAATAATGTTTTCTACAATCTTCAATATGGGTTTAAATCTGGAACAAGTACGCTTACAGCCATCTGCGAATTACTAGATTCTGTGATTGAAAAAATAGATGCCAAAAAAATCGTGGGTGGACTCTTTCTAGACCTGAAGAAGGCCTTCGATACTCTTAATCATGGTATATTACTGAAAAAATTGGAGTGTTATGGCATAAGAGGCCTAGCCAACAATCTTATACGCAGCTACTTGGCTAACAGGAAACAATTTGTCATCTTAGGTGAGGCAAAGAGCTCTCTAGAGAGCTTGGAAGTTGGTGTCCCACAAGGTAGCAATATAGGACCCTTACTGTTCTTACTATACATCAATGATCTCAGCAAATTACCGCTGCGTGGTATACCTCGTCTATTTGCTGATGATACAGCCTTATTTTATCCTGAAAACTGCCCAAATGCTGTTATAGCCAACATGGAAGAAGATTTAAAACTCCTACACAAATATTTTTCAGCTAACCTCCTGACCCTCAATCTTGCTAAAACGAAGTACATGATTTTTCACTCTCCAAGGAAAAAAATCGAACTTAATTGCGATCTCAATCTATCAAATACAACTATAGAGAGGGTTACCAACTTCAAATATCTTGGAATAATTCTAGACGAAACTCTGTCATGGCTCTGCCACATTGATCAACTACATAAAAAAATTTCATCCCTGAGCGGAGTCTTATGGAGGGTGAAAGCTTTTGTTCCACGTCATATTTTACTTAAATTTTATTTTGCTTTTGTACACTCCCGTTTATATTATTTAATAGCTGTATGGGGCAGAGCGTCGTTATCCCTTGTTTCTCGTCTACAAACCCTTCAAAACCGTTGTCTGAAAACCATATTCAATTTTCCCTTTCTCTATCCAACCAATTTAATTTATTCTAATCGCTCTCATAATATATTACCTCTCTCAATACTTTGTGATCTTCAAACTATAACCTATGTTTTTGATAATTTAAACTCTTCAAACAATAATCAAAACTTAAGATTCAATGCGGGTTTGCGATATCACAATACTCGTCAATCTCACCATTTGATGCGCAGTACAAGTTCAACAAGCTTTGGCCAACGTCGAATTTCCTTCATTGGTCCAACCAAATTCAACAGCCTTCCTGAAGAAATTAAAAACAGTTCCAACAGAAATATTTTTAAGACCAAACTTATGCAGTACTTCAAAGATAACCTAAACCGATGATCAACCAACCACTTATTTCAGTCCTTTCTTTAATTTTTTTAATTTTCTTAGCGATAAATTTAATTTAAATTATGTAGTTTTAGTTGTATTCTTAGTTACTCTTTATATTAATAATTCTTTTAAATCTTAGTTTTTTTTCATTAGATAAATAATGGATCTCTTAAAAGGAATATTCTTCCACTGAGATTCATTTTAACAAATATTGTTATATTCCTTCATTACATTTCCTCGCATTAAATAATCATTTTGAAAGTTCTCAGCATTATTAAAACTTTGCTCGCGTTTTCAAGTATATATTAAGTTTTTTCTTGTTTTGCTGCCAGACATGCTGAGAACAGTTAGCGTCCATTACCAGGGGGCTCAAATCGAGCTTTTTGGTGTGGGGGAGTGTGGTGGGCCGCTAAGAAAAAAAAAAAAAAAAAAAAAAAAAAAAAAAAAAAAAAAAAAAAAAAAAGGGCAGCGGCTTCTGCTCTGTACACCATTTTCAGGAATGGATTTCTAGTTTGTTTCGTTCACCCTACTACCTGATTTATGCTGCTTACGAATGTTCTTTCGTGTTCAATTTCTATCTCCAAGCACAACGCTCAACGATGAGAGGCGAGTTTTGAGAATAAAAAACAAAATGAATTTTTACTGCTATACCGTTATTTCTGCTAAGATTGTCTCTTGTAGATGCCGGCTCGGTCGGTTGTTGCTTCGGGTCACACTCAATGCGTTGCCTAGAAGTTGAGCCAATTTGTTTATCCGATCTACTTAAAGTGATTTGATTGGCTCACCCTTTCATCAAACAGCTCCAGAATGTCCTTCTTGTTCGATGACTACAACTCTGGGACACCACACAATTGCGGCACTTTATATGTAACGCACGGTTGCGAATCTTACCGCCTAAATGTTTTCTTTCGTCGATTGTTTGATGTTGTTTTCGTTTCTTCGATTTTTGATTATAATGTTACATCCCACGTGTGCGTTCTGGGTTTCCAGGTGCCCAGATTTGTCTGTAAAACACAGAATTAAGACCCTTCGTCCAGATATTGGTCACGCTCAGATTTTTCTCAGATTTTTGCTCAGAGTGCCCAGATTTTACAGACTTTCAAAATTGAGAGATGAAATCAATATTCATGAACCGGATATGATCCGGAAGTGCTAGATTATACTAAAAATCTCACTTGGATGCACTGGTTTGTAAGCAATCATTCATTAAATCTAGATTTTTGAAATGAGATCCGTATAGTACTTTTTATGAAACTGTGTTTTTTTTATATAGTTTTCAACTCGAAATAACCAGAATACAAAACCACACTAACACTGGTCAAATATTGGGATACTCTCTCCACATCGTCCATCGCGTCAAGGAAAGATTGGATATCTCTATAATTGAGAAAGTGTTCATACTTGTTCTGGAACGAACAACCCTAACATGAGACGAAATGACCCAGCACCAACATGGCGATGCTGCGCGTATTAACACGTTCGTCGCCACGGCACCCATATTCGGGTGACGGGTGTATTTCCTGGGGGGCCCCGTCACATCAAAAAGTGTGTGACGCTCTCTTATTTGAGTTTACCGCTCAGCTTCGCCACACGTTTCAAATATGGGAGTTCTCCCTCTTTGCTTTCTCTCTCTGAAAATTTCTGTGGGCCCAGCTAGTAAAACTACCAAAATGAGCATGGCGACGAACGTGTTAACACGTTAATCGTCACGCTCCTATTGGTTGTTTTACTTGCCGGGCCCAGAGAAAATCTCGGAGCAAGAAAGCAACCAGGGAGAACTCCACTATTTCTAACGTGTGGCTAAACTGAGCTGCTAACTTGAGTGAGAGAGTGTCCCATGCTTTTTGATGTGACGAGGCCTCCCAGGGAATCACTCGTCACCCGAATATGGGTGCCATGGCGACGAACGTGTTAACGGCAGTAATGTGCGCCATAATCATCGGAATTCTGTTGTATTTCAGTGTAGCAGATTAGGTTAGCTCAACTGCTGTAACCTCATCTAGCCGAGATACCAACTACGCCACATGGAATCCGCGACACATGCGGAAACACTAAGAAAATGACGGGGCCCAATCAGGAGCGTCGACATCACCGAGTGGTCGTATCGGAGGAGCTGATAAAAGACCGACGCACCATTGGGCCGGCCTCTTATACCTTGGGTACGCGAATCCGTAAAGTGTCACAAAACTGCGATAGGAAAAGTTTAATTGTTCGATGTAGGTACCGAACCTTTATCGTTAAATTGTTTCCGATTCTTAATTCTGGATCTCAACTGGAATAATTGGTCTAGAATTTTTTTGCCTGGAAATATTTGAGCCAATTTTAATCCGCCTGAGAAAAAATCCAGCTTCTGTGGTAAAGAGAGTGGCTATCAAAGAAATAGTTGGTTGGTTAGCTTTTAGCAGTCATTACTTTCGATATTGGTAACAGCTCATATCAACGGCCATGAGCTTCACTTCTGTTAAAAACAAACTGAAAGCGCCTGGTTCCACTTTTGATTTTGGTTAAAGCCTCCATTCCCCATTAGCCAATATGTACCAGAGAACAAATCTGACAGCGAGTACTCAAATATGTAAATTATTCCACTACATCCCACAACAGTGTTTACTTGCAATCAGTGAAGCATAAATCCTTTCCTGACAGTTATAAACGAATCCTAACCAGCTGATTACTCTTTTTAGCAGCGCTTTCATTCCCCCGCAACTCGGTTCCTCTAGCACAAACAAATCGCTGCTCCCTTCCGAAGTGGTCCACGCGTGTGGAGGTTAATCGCGTGAGATAACGTTTCGGAATCGCATTCATAAATGTGTATCATTCAAACAAACAACAGTTGCTCAATACTTATGAACCAGGGAACATATGGGGTAAAAGTCCGATTCCGAGTCCGAAATAATCCCTACTGGAAACAAATCGCGTTTCGCTAAATTAACCACTCAACTCTGGTTGGTTCAATTTTCCGACCCACTGATTTCCGGAAGGGCGCCCGGACCCAAAAAAAAACTTCCGCCGATCCGTAATGGCAATGTTTGTTTATTTTTATTTATTCTTCTCAAACGTAAAATATTTGGCCACCAGTCAGCGGGTTAGTGGGTTAGAGTGCGTTTGTGGTTTTTCCGGTGGTAGATTTCCATTCTCGCTTCGCAGGGCACACTCTGCCTGATCCCTGAAACTCAAAACAGGCTTTAAATGGCTTGCAGACTTGTTAGCTCCCGTTAATCAGCAGCTGGCAGCAGCAAAATGGCGGCAGCTGTCCAGCTGAAGCTACACGGCTATGTATGGCACTTTAAGTTTATAATTGACAGGCTTGTCGCTCCCGTCCAACATCGAAACGACGATGTCATGTATTTCCGAGCGCGCGGGTAATCCCATTTGCATGTTCCCGGATTTGTGGCAAACATCTCGTCCTAGGCGGGTGGACTTAGCGTATTCCTATGCGTATGTCAACGTGACCTCGAACAGACACAGAATGCTAAGGAAATGGCAAGACAAATTGAAAATGGACGACGACAACGACGACGTTTGACTTACTGTTGTTTGGCTCTGTAATTTGGTTGTTCAACAATCAGAAAGCCATTTGTTCCACTAGCCGGGAAATCCATTGATTAATATTAAGCAGCTAACAAACATGATTCAGAGGAATAGTTTTTCGCTGTTGAATGTTGGATTTATGTTCCAAGTAACTTTCAAAATCCAGTTTGATTTAAAAAATAACAAAAAAGGCTTATTTTACTTCGACTTCAATAAATTATTCTGACATGGTTCTTATTTTGCCCTCTAAAATGCCTTATGAAACATTTTCCTATATATTTGAAAAAAAAAACGATATCAAAATGTGAACGAATACCTTCTTACGAACCTGTTTCAATCTGCAATAGTCCTTTCAAACTTATTCGAGACATTCATATTCTTATACGGTTATGACAGGCCGCTTAGATTTTATCGGGACGTCTATAAACCGTTAACCTATGAGGAATAAATTATGAATAGACTAAAAGGTTTTTAAGTATTATTCGACGGAATAATAAGAGGTTTAAAAAAAATAGTCGTCTACACCCACAAAAAAGACTCTACTCCAACAATGAACTTCCTTGGAGGTGGAATTAGCGGTATAAGATTCTCTGTCGGACTGGCTTTAACAAGCTTCCTTATAGCTGGCATTGTACTCCCAGCGCAACCGCATTTATCATGTCTGAAAGAAATCAAACAGAACATATTCCATATCCTATCACAAGACAAAGCAGGATGGAAACAATCAGCCAGCAAGGATGGCGACAATCAGCCAGCAGTACACTTTTTGCTGAATTTGGCATTGAATTTTTGCAACCTCTTCCATGTGCGTAGTCTTTAGTACAGGGCTTTTTGGAATCCTTGGTGAACCTTTTAGGAATCAATGTAATACGTTTTATGAAAACTTCACCCAAAGAAGAGTTTGCAAAATTTACTCCATACAAGAGGTGGTGTCGGCTAGTGAGGAAGGCTTCGTGATAGCCAATGTCAACGGGATTTTCGTCTGTAGCTGCTACGCCAAAGGAGATCCTAGGAGAGGTTCGGCGTCATGATGGACAAAATCATTGAAGGTGTCACGGGTAGAAGCCCCGTTGTCATCAGCGGCCATAGTCCGTAGAATGGGGTAGTCGCCTTACAAACCCTAGGGGTCAACTTCTACTGGAAGCCCTAGCAAGGCTGAACGTAAACCTGGGGAATGTAGGCGATACAAGGACCTACCACAAGAATGGGAGCGAGTCCATCATTGAAGTCACATTCTGTAGTTCGGGCTGGACGAGCGACTGGAGGGTGTGCGATGCGTTCATCGATCAAGGTGGGAGACGGATATCGCAGACCTGCATACTAGCTGCCTACGGGCTAAGCGATATATACAGAGAGCGAGGACCCCTTCAGAGAGAAAGGAGCATAGAGTGTCCTACGCAAGAGCGAGGTCTGCCCTCTGCATTTCTGTGAGGACGCCAACGACAACCCCTGAGTCGACGCTTACAGCATTGTCATGGCCAAGGGTGTGCCGCAGAAAACGTGCCCGAACAAACTGCGCGAAATAGTCTACGAGTTGTCCCCTCAGAACGGGTAAGTTATCTGGTCGGGGGTCCCATATGACTGGGATACGCGTAAGAAGGAGCAGATTTTGTTGGACATTGCGAAGTCCCTCCTTTGTTCAACTAGCTCCGGGTCAGGAAAGCATTCCTAACGTAGCAGTGAAGGCCGCGTTCATGGAACACCTGAAATGTTACGGACCTGAAATGTTCCGGTCATCACTGCAACAGTGTGTGGATGAGAGGAACTTCCCAGGTATGTGGAAGCGGCAGGAATTGGTACTCCTGCCAAAACCAGATAAACCACCAGGTGACCCATGAGCTTATCGCCTGATATGTCTGGTGGAAAGGTGTATGAGAAGGTAGTCCAGAACAGGATACAGCCTTACACCGATCGCGGAAACGGATTATCCGATAAACAGTTTGGTTTTCGGAAAGGCCGCAGCACGGGGGATGCCATTCGACGTGTCATCGAAGGGCCAGACGAAGCCAGACTGAAGAAGAGAACAGGAGACCAGTTTTATGCAGTGGTCACCCTTGACGTGAAGAACGCCTTCAACAGCGTCAGTTGGGCAGCGATTGCGTCGTAGCTGATTCGTATGAGGATTCCGGTATATATCTGTAGGATGGTGGAGTGTTACTTCCGTAACACTCCGCCAACTACAGTATATGACCAGCGAGGGACTGGGAACAGTGAGTGTCTTGGCAGAGGTTCCACAAGGATCAATACTTGGCCCGGTATTGTGGAACATCGTTAACGACGAACTGCTAAGACTGCGTCTTCCTACGGGAGTGATACTTGTGGGATTCGCCGACGACGTGGTTCTCCTGGCATCGGGTCCATCAACTGAAGAGGTCCAGCTAAGCTCACCACAAGACCGAGATGGTGCTGATCACCAACCTGAGTTCAGCACAATCAGGGACGATTGCAGTTGGACCGTACGCAATCGATTCCAAGCGGGCGATCAAGTACCTGAGCGTGATAATCGACGAATGGCTGAGTTTTACGGCCCACGTCGACTACGCCTGCAAAAAAGTGGCTATGGCGACAGCAGCGCTCTCGCGGGCCTTGTCGAACAGCTCGGTGATCCTCTGCAGCAAAAGGAGGGTCTTGGAGAGCGTGACCTTGTCTATTTTGCGATACGGAGTGTCAGCCTTGAGCAGGCAGTGTAACTTGCAGACTCTGCAGCGTGCAGCGGCTGATGAACCTGCGAGTTATCAGCGTATACCGAATAGTGTTCTCGGTAGATGCTGAAGTTATGGCGGGGGTCATGCCCATCACGGTCTTGCTGGAGGAAGATATCTTCTGTTACAAGCAAAGAAACATACCCGATGTGCTGAAACAAGCCAGATAGGCCTCGATGTTCAGCTGGCAGCACCAGTAGGACAGCTCTGGACACGGCCGTTGGATCCATCGATTGATTCCTAGAGTCGGATTTTGAATAGATCGGAGACATGGAGAGGTGAATTTCTGCATGACGCAGTTTTTGACTGGTCACGTATGCTTCAACAGTTCCACCATTGGTTTGGACACGTGGCCTCGCCATTCTGCCCAACCTGTGGTGACACAGTTGACACACAACATCGTTTGGAAGATGTGTGAGGATGCCAATACTTGGCGCGTGGTCAGCGATGGGTTCACCCGGATCATGACTGCCCTGCAGAGGAGTTGGAACCAGCATCAGTCCGGTGAAGGGTGACTCCTTCGACAGGGAGTATCTGAGTAGTGCTTCCGAACCTAGCTGTAAAGCGTACAAAGATAAGATTTTACCTTCTGCGTATGTCGAGCTGTTAGGTACGTCGCGAACGTTGTGTGGGTTACCTCCACCGCCGCGGAGTATCCGAGTAGAACACGCTTCCTACGACGGAAGCTGCGGGGATAAGACTTTACCTTCTTCACAGTTGAACTCGTAGGGGGGAGAGTATTCACGCCGCCGAATACTCTCGGGTAGAGTAACTTCACGTCGTCGGCAGGTGTGTCACTCGAGTCGGCGTAGGATGACGTCTTCGTCGAGAATCATCCGAGTAGTTTTGTAAACCCCGAACGTGTGTGACAGGCGCGTGCTCAAGATGAGCTGTTCTCGATTCGGCAAACGGACGGGCAAATAGTAGAGGGCATCGAGTTACGAGTAAAGGCCGAACCTCTTGTCCTCTGATAAGAGGTCCTTAGTCTTGAATCGTAACAAGAGGCAGGGTATATATGCTGGACTAGTACGTATAAACGAGTATTGCCGTTGAGCTCTTTGCGCGACTATGGTCTCCCATCCCGGGTATAGACTTCGTTGCAGGTTTGGATGGGAATTATGGCTAGAGGTCCCATGTAGACTTTGTTGCGTAGGGGTACGTAGTATCTAGAGTCGTCCAATTGCACCCATGGACAATCCGTAAAAAAGATGATCAACCTAGGGTAACCTGGGTGATCAATTTATAAAAAAAAATTGGAGGATGAGGGTTAATTGACAAAGTCTATGTGTCACGGCCAATCCCAAAAAAAGCACAGCGGTGTCTTCCTGGCTTTTAGCTGATAGTTTCCATCTTCCTTTCAAGGGAGACCTATGTCTTATGAAGGAAACAGATTGAAAATGGATTCCCATTGAGTGGGAATTGGAAACGAGAACTTGTATTTCCGTTTTTCTACTGCCAGTCTTACATACACACGCACAGCTGCTAAAGCCGGGCAGCTTGGCCGGAGGTTGTTTGTCGGTGGATTGAAAGAAGGAAATGACCTTTTTACATACACATGCACAGCGCTTGGTTCGAGTATATTCTCCTGGCTGCCTAGTGTTGGCCGGTGATTATTTCCATCCTCCTATGAACACGTTTTTAATTTGTTTCTTCCAATCATACACAATGCAGTTGCGCTTAAATTATCATGCCGGCGGTATCAAATCGAATCAATGCCCCTCGCGTTCTTATCTTATATATGTAAAGTTACGCTGTGATATCGAGAACTCATGATTGGAGTAAGACAGGCATGTCAAACTGGGGGATTGCGGGCCGCATGCGGCCCGCGGCTTTGGTCAATGCGACCCGCGTAGCCTCGTCTTAAATTGTCACAAAAAAACACCACTGATGTTTATGTAAAATATTACTGCGAAAAACAAAAGTTGAATGTAACGTTTTCAATTTAATGCAAATGTTTTTCGATGTTCAAATTTCCTCTCAGAAAAACACGCGTAACATTGTTGCTCTGAACCACAGTTTGAGGTGATTCCCGCTTCCGTGTAAGATTGTGTGTAAACATTCATAGCGTAAACAACATAAATATCTTCCAAGTATTTTGGTTCTATTATTTTTGTTTTACCGAAGAAACAACAGCATATTGTGATATTTTTCATTGTAAAAAATAAAATTTATCCGTTCCCGTGGCTTCAATCATCGCCAATTTTGGACATTTTTGGAAGACATTGGACATGAATTCGATTGTGTTCCCTACTACACAGAAGTATGCTGGCTTTTCTGCCACAATACCTATGTATATTAAAAAGATTTTGTTTTGCTACGAGAGGAAATATTATTATTTATGGAAATGAAAGGTGAACCTGTTGAACATTTTTAAGCAAACGACTGGGTTCAGGATTTGGCATTTGCCGTTGATCTCACTGGCCACCTGCAAGATTTGAACTAAAAACTTCAAGGAAAAGAAAAAAATATCATAACTGCTTGTGAAGATGTAAAAAACTTTCCAGCGAAGTTACGGTTATGGATCAACCAAATTTCCAAAAACCTTGCCGTGTCAAGAACTGAAAAAATCAAATGATGCTGCATCATTTTGTAAATACGTACTTCACCAAGAATCGTTACTAGATGCATTCAAAAGCCGTTTTCATAACATACGAGCAAGAATTTTCGTTGTTTGTATCTCCATTTTCGCTTGCTCCTGAAAATGCTGCTGATAATTTGCAACTACAGTTGATAGAGCTGCAGTGCGATTCTTTATTAAAAGAGAAATACATTGAATGGCTGTACCAAATTTTTACAGCTAGACCTGAACGCTACGTTGAGTATTCTTGCTATGTTTGCAAGTAGGTACCTATCTATGTGAGTAATTTTTTCCATAATGAAAGCTACAAAAACTTCTCATCGTTCGAGATTATCTGATAAAAAATAATTATCAATAATGAAAGTGTCAGTGACAAATAAACCTCAACCTGATATTAATATCTCAGAAAAGATGTCAAGCATCAGGACAATAGATATAATGCATTATAATATAAGAATGTTAAACATTAAAGGCTTTTATAAAAATTTAACGTAAAATTTTATTTAAAGTTTACTCATCACTATATTCCATTGTATTGTATCTAATCTCCGCCATAGTAATATGTCATGTTTTCCAACTGTTTTTGGCTAGGCCCTCTACGTCATAGAAATTTTTTAATGCGGCCCGCACAGCTAAACGAGTTTGACTTGCCTGGAGTAAGAGCTGAATTTTGGGTGTTCATACTTGATATAACCAATTTAAAATTTTCATCAACCATGAAATTCGTTTTCGTAAGTACTCAACTCAAATTTATTTATCAAAATGAGCATGCAATTGAAGGCTTTCGGTGGCTCAACAGTCTCGAGCCAAAAACAGCTCTAGAGACCCATTAAAATACAAATTGAATAACAAACCGACATGCAAAGTGTTCCGTGCATGTTCCGCAACAATTCTTTCCGCAGCCTTTCTCCCAAAAGGCTCGTCGTCATAATTGATTCTTGTAATTCCGACTTAGCAATTAACCCCGCGGTCTAAGTGTGTGCGGTATTGTGGCAAACGTCAAAAACAGCCGAACCGAATGAATGAAAATAAAACTCTAGATTTGGATAAAAAATAGCTCTGCAAAGCTGCGGCAGCAACAAGATTCAGGGGCTTCGCCCCGAGCACCGTTTTATTAGAACCGATCACGTGAAGGAATTTCACGTTAGAAATGTTCGCACGAAAACACGAAAACCGATTCGCCATATCCAAAATCCTCTACATATTAAAACGGTGTGGCCCGACAAACAGCAGTCGGTCGTTAAATCTGTTGAAATATTAACCCGAAACCAGGCAGGCAACCGAAAACCGAACAGCGATTAAGCATGGTCGATGAAACCCTTGGAAGCCAAAACCAGGGGAACAAAAAAAACACAAAACAAAAAAATAACGCGTGCAAACATTTATAAGCTAATTCACGGTTTTTATTTTATTTTTTTCTTTCTCTTCTTCTTCTCTCAATTACAGAAGCTGATTACACTCTAGACGACTCGTTTTGGAATGAGGAGAGTCCTGTTGGTAAGTTTTTCCCTTGAGTAAAAGACGACTAAAAAAAAAAAGTTCTAGCCCCACCAACCCGCATTGCTGGGAGCAAGGAAAGCCAAACAAAAGATTCTCGATTGGGAGAGGAAGAAGAAACGAAAAAACTCAACAAGAAGGAGAGGGGGAGCAAATATGAGCGTTTCGGTTTTCGGTAATGATCGTTTTTCATGCGCTTGAAGCAAGCGTTTAGAGCTAAACTTGGTTCCATTATTAGCAACCAAGAGGTAAGGAAGAATAAAAGTTAGGGGCCATAGGGATTTGAAAAAAAACGAGAGCCTCAGGTACGTTGTAGTATCTCAGCCTTTAAAGAGCAAAATACTCGTGTAAAGAGGGATTAATGTTAAAGGTTACCTAAGAATATGGTGAACCTGGATAATTAACTATGAACACCAAGCCAAAAAAATGCTGTAAGTGCTTACATATATGGAAGTGAGAAATCTTAAAAAAAGTTCAAAAATGACCTCATTTCATTCGATTGAAAATCTACAATAATAATCTGAGAATTAATAACACAATTGGAGATTTTTTTTGAAGAAACTTTTCTGATAACTTTGGCATTTTTCCTAGAAGCAATAATTTTGGCCCTAACGGGGCAGTCTATGGAATTGGAGGAATGACTACCTGCGCAATTCACATACTTGAAAAATTCTGCTTGTGGTTTATCACCACCAAAAAGTCATTTAGATTTTTCATGATCCAATGAGCCGCAAAGCATACATCTGGCATTCATTCTAAAATTTTTAGTTGCGGGGCCAATGAGCTTGACAACGACAACATTGCGTTATATTTTTAAGAAAATTTGTGGAAGAGGAGGTTCAAACTTGACTCGACAATGAAACATAAGACGAGCCTTTGCAAATGCCTTTGCAAATTTGCAAATTATTAACCTGATTCTATTCTGATTCCATTAAGAAGATGAAATAAAGCTCAGGGGCACTTGGATCGGAGAAAAACCAAGCAAAGAATTTAATTCGGTTGTGACATCCGGAGTCTGATCGCCGGTAGAGTGTCCAGTTCCCGGCTATTTTCGCGTTCCCGGAAATTGGGAAATCTGGTGGCTTGTTTGCCGGGAATTCCCGGGATCCCGGGAAATATTAAAAAAAAAGTCCATAATTTGTTCAAAATGTACTCTTCCTTATGGGTTTTAACTTATTTTTAATCAAATAAATCAAACTGTTTTCGATAATGATAAATTAAAAACAGCCAAAAAACTATGAAATAACCTGAATAAGTCAAATGAAGAATTCATTCATGCAATTAGGGGACAATAAAAAAAAACTTTTTATTTGTTTGGTTGATTCAACCATTTTTCGTTTTTCTGAACACTTTACATATTTGCTCTTAATATGCAAACAAAACAATGTCTTCTTCATTCTTAAGTTTTGAAATTCAACTGGCTTTCAAAGCCAAAGGGAAACAAGAGCATAAATGTTACTTTCGAGAATACACAATGTACCTACCTGCTGCGCGATTTTTCATATATTTTTTTCGAAGTAATGTGGGTTTTCGTTCAATGAAAACGGTGTGGAAAAACATATGTGTTATCCTTTCACACATTTCTTTGCACAACATGGCTGCAAAATGTCTTCTGCTACAGGAATCGGCATATTCTCAATGAGTTTTGTTTGACAACATTTTCAAAAAGAACAATAAGAATAGTTCCGGAGGCTATCAGGCTGTTCTGCCGTGATATGACGAAGTGACGTATATCCTTTTTTTTCGATTTTGACTTTTTGACGCCATTTTGTGCGTTTTCCAATGAGCTTTCAAATGCTTTTAACAGATTTAAAAAATATTAAACAGTTTTTGAGAAAATTGAGAAAAACAATTCGCCAAAAGTGCGGTTTATACGCCGAAGTGACGCATATCCATGCGCTTTTGAAAGTGATACAGAACAATTTCAATAACCCGTATAATTTTCAAGCGACATTCCTCAGGTTTGGGAAAAAATCATTTTTGAACATGCCAATCTGTTTAAAATAAAATAGAGACGCCCCCCCTCCCTTTCCTCAGAAAAAGGGGTCTCCAACAACAAAGTTGTCGAGCCTTCTTGGTTAATAAAATTTGAATAGAATTGTCAAAATTTCATGACCGAATGAACGGGGGGATGGGGGGGGGGGGGGGAGGGGTGTGTGTTGTGTTTAACCTCCTAAGGAGAGTCAAAAAATGCTCTATTCGAATTTTAAATTTTTTATCAAATCTAGATGAACGTCAAAAATGAATAATGAGTAACAATCTCAACCCATAATTTAAACAATAATCTTGAAATCTACAATTCAGTTTTTCGAAAATTTCCTCACTTGTAAATAGAAATTTAGTCCCAAATACTGAATTTCAATAAGCTTAGGCTCGTAAGATTGCCCAGATTTTACCTGAATTGTATTACTTTATTTGCAAAAGCAAACAAAAATTTCTACTGCTTCATTCGAATAATGCATTTTTCTTAGAAGTTTTTTACAATTTTTGGAAATTTAAAATGTGATTTAAAATTTCCTGTAGTGTTTCTATATAAAAAAAATTTCCTTTTAATTGAATAATGTTGATATTTGCGGATAATTGGAAAAATGACTTCAGAAAGTTTCATAATGGTGATCCAGATTAGAAGCGGTGTCATTATTCGCCATTTTCATTTAAACTCACAAGTTGAATTTTGAATAAATAACTGAAGAATGAATCATATTGAAATCTAGAAATCGATAATCCAAATAAGAGATTTCCGTTTAAGAGTTCTGAGACAAACTACGAATTTAAGTAAATTCTTAATATTTAGGAATTGTTATCTGGAACTAAGATTCAATAATTGTTTTTAAATTCGATATTCAGATTAGAACTAAGATACAAGAGGTGAGGTTCAGACTCGGAAAAAAAATTTAAAACTCAGATTCAGATTCAACTTAAAGATAAGCTTTATAATCAAGATTGAAATATGAATGTGAGAATTTTATTATAGATTCAAATAGCATGAGTTTGTTGTTTCATAATTTTGATTCAGGATTCAAAATTATGTTTAATCAAAGTCCGTTTTGATCCACAAATCAAAAGAAATCTCAAATATAAAATAAAGTTTGGATTCATTAAGTTAACTGAAAAATCTAGATTTCAATAAACAAAAATATTCACAAGATTCTTGTTATAATATAAATGATCAATTATAAATTTTTGTTGGTGAAAAAACTTGTACATACGTTATCTTTAAGTGAAAATTCAGCTGAAAATATATTCTATGATTTTCATGAAAATAACAAAGTTTCATACTAAAATTATAAATTTAAATCGAGTTTTCAAGTGTAGAAAATAAATCTTAATTGAACCGCAAAATGTTCAATTTTGTGTTTCAAAGAATTAGCTTATTACTTGCTTTATTATAATTTATTATAATTTAAGGAAATAAAAAAGTTTTCTTCTAAATGATAACTTCAAATCTCTCGTTTATTTTTTAAAAGTTCATTAAAAAATAGGCAACTTCAAGGACTTATTTTTTTAAAAAGTTGGGGTTTAAAATAAATAACCAACTTTTAATGTAAACTTACTCAAACCTGAATACAAATTTGACACCTTTTAATGTTTTACTATAAATTATATATGCATTGTTCAAGCAAAATTATAAAGAAAAGACTTTGTCACTAAAACACCCCCATGAGCCGCTTCTTCCTACGGCCCTGCAACATCTAAATTAATTTAAAAACTTAAGAAATTATTTAACATTTGTAGAATAAAACTTGTTTTTCATAAATTTTAAATTGTTCTTTACTACAAATAAACTTGTTTGTGTGGTGAAATCAATAGTATTATTTATTTTTAAAGCTGTGCACTTGAGTTTTATTAACGAGAAGAATTCCATTTTCAAAAATGAGAAGAAGATTTTCAAAAATTCAAATATTTATTTGATAAGAAAATTATCAAATAGAAAAAAAAAATCAAAAATAAAAACTCCTTCAAAAACAATTTTTCATCGAGCTTTTCTCATCATTCATTTTATTTGGCATAAGTGGACAAAGTTTCTTTAAAATCGTTTTTTTTTCCTTGAGTTGTTTCACTGTGAACAATTAAAATCGCTTCCAATCTTCTTAAAAACAAGATTTATAATGAAACGAAAACGATCCTTTGACGAATTTCACCGCTTTGATTTCGGCCAGAGTTGGTCACTGGACACCCTATTTTTAACACCCTAAATTTCTTGCTCACTCGAATACAATTAAAGAATATCCAACGCATTGGCCTGAACTGAAGAACGAAATTTGTTCCGGTTACACGGCAAGACTATGGATAAACGTCACTCCGTCGGAGAATCGTCAAATCAAAACAAACGTTTATACGCCGAACTGACGCATATCCATTTGAATCAATTTTACGTATTTTACGCAAAGTGAAAAATTTTGTTTCAAAAGGCTGCATTTGTCATCAATCTTTGCATAAATTCTACAGATCACATTTTATGAAAAGTCCCAGATTAACGAATAAAGATTAAGAAGAGAAAATCGCTTTTATTCGCTAAAAACTAAAATGGTTTATACGTCACTTCGGCGTAACACGGCAGTGTTGTAATCGTACGGATTGTCCGAATCACGAGTGATTTTTTTTTTTTCGATTATAGTAGTTTTACCATCTTTATGGCATTCACGACTTAATCAACGTTGCAGTTGGCGGATCGTTATTGAAAAACTTATCCGGTACAACTGTGTTCGATGTTTACTCTTGGGCTCGAACTCGCAGACATCGGCTCAGGAGACAACAGACTTGCCAACTGAGCTATTTCACAAACCCACGAGTGAAATGAATACACCTTGTTTCTCTGATTAACTCAAACAAGGAATGACGTTTATTACTTTTCTCTATATCAATCAAGTTAGAATTATGATAGACTGGCAGTTAAGCTATTACAATGTAGGTATAGCAATATTATTCCCTCCTAGATGGTATTCTTTCTAACTATCTGATAATCAAAGATTGAGCCTACATGGAGGTTTGCTTTCTCTAGAGGATCTACGCAAAGTATTATGATCAGTGTCAATTGAAAGTCTAGCTTTAGTATGTCCTGCGTTACTAGGACCTGAACCTACTCTTGAATCAAAATCTACAATCTTATCTGGTGTCTTGACTTCTGAGGTTGACTTCGTATTGCGAGCCGGTCCTACATCGTCTAATGCCGGAGCACTGTCGTCCTTTACAGCTTCCGGCTGAACCTCGAGTTGATCCTCAAGTGGGCTCTCTACCATTGTTCGCCTTCTGGGTGTGTTCACTGCAGTGATTGAAATCCTCACCAATTTTCTCATCAGAGGCATTCAAAATACACACTTTGAGGCCTCGCATAGCTATACAGGAGACGATACATATACATTCATTCAAACCTCCCCCAATGAGGAGGATCTGCTCTGAGAGACACTATTCGTTTGCTGCCCCGAACGAACTCTCTCAACGTTCGGTTGCTACATGATGCATGAAGAAGACGAGGCACACATACTCATTTACGTTGTTGAATTTGAATAACTCGAATAACTCCAGCCGATAGCTGTCGTTAAGGAGAACATTAAGGTTGAGACAACAACAAAAACAACCGAACTTATTGCATTGCACGGCCCGCAACGTATAGTGCAAAGAGGGGGGAGGAAAAAGAAACGAAAAAACTAGCTGCCTGCGTGCGGTTGCTGTGCAATAATAGCAATAGCAGAAAAACCTCACGCATTCGATCCAGGCACAAACGAGGAGACTCGGGTTTGCTCTGCCTTTTGAATTCGGTTCCCTCAAGGTTGTAACAGGAGATGAGTGAGAGCCATCCGTTTGGTTTTTTGGATTCGCTGCCTCGAATGTATACTGCTCCTTGAAGGCGGGCCATATTGAGAGCGTATGCATCATCGGTTTTGTCGTTTTCGCTGCCTCAAAGCAACCTTTGCTTCCGAGTAAAGCAGTGAGCGAGAGAAGGTTGATCAATTCATGCTCAGCAAAATTCAATCACTGGTTCACTGTCAATTGGATTTCTGGTTTGTTCTGGTAGATCCTTGGTCCTTGCTTCAGTTGATCGATATGTCGCTTCCAAATCCTTCCGTCATCCAACTCGATCATGTAGTGCAGTTTGCCTACCATCTCTACCACTACTCCGCATTTCCACCTCTCTGCAGTCGACAGCAAGTCGCGAGCAGCTACTCTATCATTTATCATGAATGAACGTACAGGTATCTTTTCTCCTCGTGACATTTTCGGCCCTGTAGTGGGGTGCACAGTTCTGCGGTATAACATAAGTATTTTCTGCACCTCTCTATGGATATCGATACGTGAGCACTTTAAAGCTTTAATTTTGTCCTTGAACGTTTGAACATAACGTTCCGCCTGGCCATTTGTGGCGGGATGGTACGGAGCCCCCATCTTGTGCACTACTCCGTTTTTCTTGAGGAATGTTTGGAACTGTTCCGATGTAAATTGAGTGCCTCGATGTTACTAGCACCGACGGCAATCCTAAAGTGGCGAAAAATTCCCTCATTCGTTTGATTGTGGTCTCTGTAGTCATGTCGGAAATTATCTTCACTCAAGGCCACTAGCTATGAGCGTCAACAATGATCAAGAAGTTCAAACCCAAGAACGGTCCAGCAAAATCCGCATGAACTGTTTGGAATGGTTCTGTTGGGCATTCCCAGCAATGCATTGGTACTTTGGCGGGGTCAGCTCTATGGCAAACACAATATGTACAATCTCGAGCAAGATCTTCGATATCTCGGTCGATAGTTTCCCACCAACAATATGATCTCGCGAGTGATTTCATCCGGGAAACTCCAAAATAGCCGGAATGTAACTCGTTCAACACCCGACTTCTCAACGGTGATGGAACGTATAAACGTATACCTCGCATCAGGCATGCACTTTGCATACCGAACTCGTTCTGGTCAATTCCAAATCTGAAGTGGTATCTTTGAGCTCTTTCACGTCAACTGGAAGGGTTTCAATTTGATTAATTTGTACTATTTCGACCTACTCTATCTGGTTCCCGGATACTCCGGTCGATTACCGGCAATCGTGACATACCATCAGCATTCAAGAAACACAGCATAATGTTGCATACGCAGTGCAGAAAGAGTTGGTAGACCTTTGTTTGGCGAAAAGGTTTGAACAACAGGTTTGTTGTCGGTTACCAGGATAAACTTCCGCCCTAACAAATACTGGTAGAATTTTTTTACAACGAAGATAATTGCATGCACCTCCTTATCTACCTGGGGGTAATTCTGTTGAGTTGCGTTCAATGTTTGCGAAGCATACTGGATGGGTCGCTCACTGCCGTCCAGGTAAACGTGGCTCAAAACAGCTCCAACTCCGTACGGTGATGCATCGGTGGCTAACACAAGTGGCAGGTTATCGTCATAATGCACCAGCACACGAACAGATTGCATCTCCGCTTTCACCCATACGAACGCTTGCTCGCATGCATCGTTCCAGACGAAAGGTGTCTTGTCTTTCAGTAGATGGTTTATAGGATGAAGCTTTGTACTGAGATTCTCCATGAATCTACCGTAGTTGTTCACGAGTCCCAGAAAGGCACGAACTTGCCTACGGTTCTCTGGACGTGGCATACTTTGTATAGCATTCACATTTTGTTGCATCATATGTATTCCGTGACAGCCGACAACCGCCACAGATGTTCATTGTTGTTAGGCCCAGTAATCTTCAAGTCATCTAGAAAGACCGACACACCCGGTATGCCGTGCAAGATTTGTGAAATTTCTCTCTGGAAAATAGCAGGGTTTGAGGCTACCCCGTACATTAACCTTGTTGGTTGATACCGCCCCAGGTGGGTATTCAACGTCAGCATGGCTTGATCCTCCGGCCGCACTGTCGTTTGTATATAGGCTTGAACCAGGTCCAGCTTGGTGAATTTTTCTCCTCCCGCCATGTTGGAGAACATTTCGTTGATTGTAGGCAATGGATGTTCATCGATTAACAGATTCTTGTTAACTGTCAGCTTATAGTCTCCACATAAACGGATTTTATTGGCAGACTTCATCACCGGCACAATCGATGTAGCCCACTCGCTTCGATTCACCTTCACCAAGACGCCGCTCTTCACCATAGTCTGGATCTCACGTTCCACTTCAATTTTACCGATTGATTCGTCGAACACCGTAGCAAACTCTTCAACTAAACATTTGACCGCAGCAGGAAGAGGGGTGCGCAATGTGATTTTGTCCACGGAATTAGTGGAACCTCCCATGATGTCATTCCAATCCAACTGCATCCATTCCCTTCCAAGTAAGGGGTGTCGCTTAGCATCGACCACGAACAGCCGCAACTTATCTGTTTGGTTCTTATGCGACACATCTACTTCAATAACGCCGAAAACTCCTATCTTGTTACCGCAGTAGCTCCGAAGCTCAATATCGGTCGGCTGTATTTTAATGTCCGACAGATATTTTTTCTTTTCTCAAATCCCAAATGATGATGATCGCACAGCACGTTTCGGCACCCATGTAGTGCAGCAGCATATTTTTTCGATTGGCCTCCGAAACTCCTAGAAGTTGCAGCGCCCCTTGGAATCGCTTCACCCATCGAGACCACTTCGATTTGGATTTGTCGATTGGCTCAAAAACGAACGCGAGTAAAACAGTAGAAGCGCTTTCTCCTCTTTGGTTTTGCATTTCGTACCTCGAATTCGTCGATGACTGCACAGACACAGTAGCAGCAGCAACATCAACACGTACATTGCAACGCCAATATGTTCCCTCTCCGGAATGAGCCACAACGTGGAACGCCAATCGTCCGGACTTCCGGAAACAGCAGTAATTTTAAATACGACGCGGAATCGGATCTTTCCCTCTCGGAAAGTATACAGCAGAAACTTTTGCTTTAACGCAGGATTACTACTCCACTCGTCGCCAACTGTTGTAATCGTACGGATTGTCCGAATCACGAGTGAAATGAATACACGTTATTTCTCTGACTAACTCAAACAAGGAATGACGTTTATTACTTTTCTCTATATCAATCAAGTTGGAAGCATGATAGACTGGCAATTAAGCTATTACAATGTAGGTATAGCAATATTATAACACAGGCCTTTCCAAAGAAATAATTTCATACAAGTCGGGAATTCCCGGGATTGAAACTATGCTTCCCGGGAATCGGGAATTCCCGAATTTTTCAAATTCCCAGGACTTTCCGACCGAGAAATCCCGAGACGGACTCTCTAATCACGCAGTTCCCCTTCAACCGATCTGGAAAGAAATCTTCACATCCTTGACGAAAGAAACGATTTCTTTTCGAAAGGCATTGAAGTCAGAAATCGTGATCGTAATTGGTGGAACCTTTTCATTTTAAAGAGTGAAAGAAGAAGAAGGTTTCATATTACTCTTATCAGAATTAAATATGAATATTTCCTTATCACCGATGTTATCGGATATCGAATAAATTGGAAATTTCAACTTTTTTGGGCGAGGGAGCTGGATTAGGTCCGGCAATCCGTTTTCTTCCGACTTTGACGCCGGTCGATGACTTCCCCATGCTGGAAAGAAAAGAGAAAATAATGAATAAAAGAAACTGAAAATTATTTTAGCACTTAAAAGTGCTGACAGGTGAAAATATAAAATAAATATTGTTAAATGTTCCTGCAGGTACAAAGCAACGATACGATGCTCCGGCGTACGTATTGACGGCTCAACTGAAAATCGGAAATGGAGAAATTATTGAACTGCTCATAACAGAAAAAGGCATAAAATTTTAGGGACCGTAAAACGGAGTAACATTGATCACCGGGGTAACTTTGATCAACATGAAATTTTTCCACATAATCATCTAAAGCGAATATCTCAAAACTTTTTTCTACGTTTTTTAACAAATTCATAAGTTGAGTTTATAATTAAAAAAAAAAAAACTTGGTCGAATGCAAGTAAAAACGTAACTTCAAAATCTTGAAATATCTATTTTTTCGAAGGGTAGCAAACAAACACCCTTCCTGATGAAATCAAAGCGTTTAGAAGCAAACAGGTTGATTTATGTGAGAGTTCAGTGTGTTTTGAAGTGAATATTCGAAATTTAAAAATAGGGACATTTTCTAAGAGTAAGCCAGTCTAGGACAACAGGCCGAAAGGAGAAACACCAAAATTCAGCATTGTATATCTCCGAATTCAATGGGCCAATGAATGTGTTATAAAAATATTAAACATTTCACCCTTAACAGAAAAACAAAATGGAGAAATATTGAAAAAGCGATCAATCTTACCCCGGATTATAGTACCGCCCTAGCTATCGCATAAAACGGGCATAGTTTCATTTCCATTTTATTTAAATTGAAGAGCTTAACAATTCAAACTATTTGTACAAAAATTATTTCAAATCAACATCTGAAAACATTTATTTTGGGAACACAACGTAAAACCAAAGTCAATTATATGCCATATTATTACTTCAAAGGCCCTAAATCTAGCCCCAGTCAGCAGCAACGGATATTGGAAACCGCAATACAGCGCTAAAAACGGAAAAACCATATCCGAGATCAACCGGACAAAACTGAGGTTCATGATGATACTGCTGCTGAAGGAAGGTCCTAATAATGTACGGCTTTTTCCCTTAACGAAAGCATAACTAACCACAGAAAAAAAAATGAAATCTTTATTAACTTCCATCATCCTTATGGCAACGGAAGACGTAAGACCACCACATCAAGAACAAAGGGAAAAAACCTCATTTTCGGTGAGTTTTCCTACACGTTTAGCCCGAATCTTAACGGTGGCGTCCGTCGTCGCGGCAAGAGCTTCCCAAATTGGCTTCCGGGAATGCCTCATGTTGATGTTGAAGCTTCCGCTGACTGACACTGGCGCTGAAGTATGACTTCCCCCACGCGCGAGCCCGTCGGTCGGCCAGATTCTGCTTAGGCTCCTGCTGACGGCTCGGCTTTGGTGTCGTCGTAGCTTTCCTGTTTTTTTTTTACTTTGGTGCCCTCGTTTTTACCATTTCAGAGCAGATTCTTTTCCATAACCACGAACATACGCACGTCGCTGATTTTTTTTCCTTCTTCTGCTTCTGGTCTCTATGATGTAGACGTGTTATGAATTTTGGATCTGCCCTGTATGATGCCTTGTCAGGGCCACGACTATGACGATGACTGCGAATACGACAACGACGACGTGGGCCAGATGGATGAAGACGTTTCGTCCGAAAAACGAAATGGCCTGTCGATGGCAAACGACATTCTTGCCCGGATGATGTAAAATTGAGCACAGCTGGATGATTTTTCCCGGAGATAATTTGATACACGAGCTATGGATGGAGTCTATGATGAGTACACCACTCACTTCACTTCACTTCACTTCACTTATGGATGTATGATGATCGGGTGCTCCTTGCTCCATGCTTCTAGGGCTTGCGATTCCTCTGATGCCCCTTCGTTCGTTATCTCTTGCCGGTGACACATTAACGTTGATGGTTTCTTCTCTCGTGTGCCAGATCTTTGATTAGAATGCATCAGTCGTTTATCGACTGTAGAATACAAATTTCACCATAAAAACAACACTCACTCATTCACAGGCAGGAGGTTTGAAAATTATGGTGGGGCATAAAGCAACGAGCGATGACGGCTCTCGGAATTGGTAATTGGAATTCTGGGTTTATATTCGGAACACTCACACATACCCGATGTGGACCTTATGTTGTTAATCATTCTAATTTCGGTTATGATTGCTGTTGAAAGATGCTCGATTTGATCTATAAGCACAGCCGCTGTTGAAAATTAGGTTTTTTTTTTTATTTTTTTTCTGTTCCATTATGTCTTATCTTGTTTTATCGCTATTTTTCTCTTTTCTTAAAAAAAAAACAAAAAAGTTAAAAAAAAAATATACCTAGTAAATATTGTAAAATGATCACTTCAAAAAACGTGTCCATTTGGCTTTTTAGCAATGGCCAGCAATCAGTTATCAAGATTTTCAAAAATATGACGTCATATTTTTCATGACGTCATTGGCACGATAGGCGATGGGCTCGCTTTATTGGTGTACAATATCCCGTGAGTAAACGAGGAGGGAGAAAATCATGACATTTATTGCTTAAACCAAAAAAGTTGTCAAAAATCCTGTTCAGCTTTCAGCCAAAACGGATTAAAAAATTAGGGGCTGAAAGCTCCTTTCCTAATAAAATGAATTGGATTGATTCAACCCCAAAGTTATATGAGTCAATCAGATGGCCTCGACTCGTATGCTACGATAGCGATTGTGTGTGTGTGTGTGTGTGTGTGTGTGTGTGTGTGTGTGTGTGTGTGTGTGTGTGTGTGTGTGTGTGTGTGTGTGTGTGTGTGTGTGTGTGTGTGTGTGTGTGTGTGTGTGTGTATGTGAGGCAATGTTCGGGAGTATATTTGGGTCACAGGGGGACGTGAGTAAGAACCTATAGAAGCATTGAAGCAATCGATATGGTCTTCACTGTGACTTACAATTTTAGTTGAGATTATTGCGGAAAATTTCAAACGTTAGTACGGAATTTTAAATTCAAACGTCAACTCGGCCCTGAGCGGGAGTTTTCTAGTTCACTCCGTAAGTTGCAGAAAATTTAGAAAAATAAGCTCAAATTAACAAAAACGTAACACTTGCAGTTAAATTAAAGGAAAACTAGTGCGTCTCGAGATTTACCGCAACATCCTGACCTCTTACTGAGTAGGGTTAAGGGTGGTTAAGGTAACATTCAGTGTAACAATTATTTCGAACAACTCAACATTAATTTTAATGATTCTCACGTCCTTCAAGTGAAGGTGTTTGTCCGGGGTTGCTGAACGGGGTTGCGAACGTTTTCGCCGCCTCATTAAGTCCGTTTTTGGAGTCTTTGGACCATCAAACACCTACGGGCCAACGGAGGTCAATCCGCAATCTCCGGGTGCACGTGGTTGGTCGCCAAAACCGGACGTGAGTCCAACAGTAAGTCTCATGCGAGCGACGGTCAAGTAATTAACCGACCAGTAGAAAAGGTGAGTTCAAAAGTAGCCGCCCTCGAGGGAAGTGCACCAACGTAGTCGGGACACACGCGCACCAGCGAATGGATCCATCAACAGCCGCTGCCGAGAGAGGAAAAACAAGATTATCTCAACAAGATAATCCGTCTAAAGAGTCGTGATGCCGTGAGACGAGGGTTGGAAAATTGATCTTTGGTCTTTGATAATCGCAGATAGTTGAAGCCCCGCATTGGTTCTCTGGTTTTGGGTTGGGTTAACTTCCCAGCAAACATAACATCACATTAGAAATGATAGCTCCTCAATAACGTTACTTGTAACGGACCATGATTTACTAGTATACCAACTAAAGAAAAACATTGAAATCAAGCTAGAGTAATTGGCGGAATTGAATAAAATGAAAAGTTAATAATAGATTTAATTAATAATAAATCAACACAAATCAAAACATTTAATAAAAACGAATATTAGAAGATTTAATTCAACTCAACGAGAGAATAAATCTTCCTGCTAGGTACCACCCTGAAATAATCATTAACTTGATCATCATTAATATCAGAAGCGCGCCTGTAGATGTATTCGATCACCCGTCACATTTTTGGAGTAGAAAGTATGGTTTAGAGAGTCATCTTCCAGGTGATCACCGACTGCAAACTTGTTGTGCATCAGGTAAATGACCTCTTTCGGGATGCCTTTGTGCACCTAAGGTTGGAAGAGAAAAGGTTTGGTCTTTGAACTCGGGTTTGGAAGGGGAAGACAAGGCGGCATTGTAAAATCGCAGAAAAGAGAGTTGTTTGTTTAACTTCCCGATTAGGTCTTCGTATCGGGTAGTTCCGGTACGAAGTTGAAGGAGGCTGATTGCAAATGCGGCTTCCTGAATTACTTAATCTTGTAGTTCAGTTGGGTGAAGACCGTTAAATTCGCGTGGTAATTTTTCAAATTCCAACCTGTGATCCGTGAACCAGTGTTCCGGTTGTTAATTAGCCCTTTTTGTGTTTTCCGCTTAGCTACTTAGGTAAAAAAGCGCAGGGAAGTGTAGTGCAAAAAAAGCATAGGAAAAGTGCTGACGCAGTCAGGTAAGGTGTGAGAACGCTCGCTGGCCGAACGATTTGTGATACGCCGCTTGTTTTTGCGACAGATCCAAGAAGCCCACTACAGCTTCCCCCAGCAGCCGTTGGCTCCACCGTGACGATCTGGAAATCCGCCAAGGTGACCCGAAGGCCATCAGTAAACCGCCGGGACGAAGACGTTTTTGGAGCGCGTACGCAGCATTCCAGCCGCCCCCGCGGTACCTTCGGATCAACGAAATCTTCGACCAGCTGCGGCAGCCGGGAGATCTCGGCAAAAAGTTTCGCCGAACGCATGGGATCACACTAGATCCAACCACGCGTTCAGCCATAATTACCTGCATGGACTTTCATCTTCACCGACAGCCTTAAATTTTTCCAGTATGTAGGGGGAAATGCGTATATTGGGTAATATCCCAAGCAACCAGAATTCCCTTGAAAAGGTTCCATAGAAGCTTCATCAGCTCTCGTTTGTGTCTGAAGAGAATGCTAATCAGCCCAAAATTTAAGTTCTTAAAGTTACTTTCAAGTTCGTTTGGGTGGCTGAAGAGAACGCTATTTAGCTTCTAAGAGAATGTCAAGAAACTTCTACGCGCCGAAAAAAAAATTGACAAATTGCTCTGACAACCAGATGTCAAATTGCTAGGTTGCCGGTCTATCATGGTCTATCTCATTGGTTTTAATTATATTGTTTTGATTGCAAAAGCTGCTTATGCCTAGAGAATTGAACCGCTGCTCTCTAGGTTGCAATGAAACTCACCAGCCTCTCGACCAATCCAGCAATAGTTCATTGCCACTGTAATAATTAGTATTTAAACTTAATGTCATTTGAGATGATTGAATGGGTTGGTCAATAGATTCTACCTTATTTCGTTTAAAGGACTTTCAGTACACAAAATGAACAATAACAAAAATTCGCATCCTCGAAAATTTATTCGAATATCTTAACATTTATAAGAAAAATTCGAAAAAATCTTGAATTCCATTTGTAAATATTAGTACTGATATAAACAAAACAAATACCATGACAAGAAATTGACAGACATTTTTGACATGTCGCTAAGAATTCCCCTATAGGTTCTTTAAAACACCTTCAAATATCTTAATGGTGCGTTTTAGAATGTTACGCGAGCGTTATCGACCTTCTTGAAAGAAGCTCCATTAAAAGCGCTTAGAAGTTCCGTTATCGATAGTTTAACCTTTCAAAGTGCGAAGGAAGTTCCTGAGTAACTTTTTTTTTTTTTTTTTTTTTTTTTTTTTTTTTTTTTTTTTTTTTTTTTTTTTTTTTTTTTTTTTTAAGAGCAGGGAAAAGCCCCCGGGAGTTGATCTTATTTAAAAAATGGAAGACCATGCTCCCGAAGGCATAAAACCTCCTCACTATTTATTATTTTTTGTTTGTTACTTCTTTTCATAATTTACAATATTTCGATCGCACATAATTTCTTTTCTTCACTATAACAATTTTCACATTTCTTGCTTGGTGGTGGTAATTGGTGGCGGCTTGGTGGCGGCTTGGTGGCGGTTTGGTGGGGCGATTTGGTGGCGGGTGGTGGCGGGTGGTGGCTAGCGGAGAGGGAGTATACAGAAAATTTGTATTGTGGCGATTAGTGGCAGATATTTTCCAAGTGAGGAATTCGATTTTTTTTTAAGTCCCCAGTGAGATTGCTCTCTGTTAAGGGAACTAGTTCGAGCTGGTTCACAACTTAATTAGTTTTGCTTTACTTTAGTTCAGGAAGCTTGTAAGGTTGGTTTTCAGGTGGATTTTGACTTGACGCTTGAAACTAGCTTTGTTCGTTACATGTTTCAGGAATGCTGGGAGATTATTGTACTTCATTCTGCTGTAGTATTCAGGCGATCTTTTCATTTTCTCCGTGTTGGCTCTCCTAGTTGCTATATTTCCTCTTGAGCGTGTTGGAAATCTGTGGTTCAGATGCTGGATTTGTTGGTTGTGATGGAAAAGCGGATTGTACAGTTTGTTGTGGATCTGAATCACACTTTGAAGTTCTCTTAAAGCGGCTATTGGTAGTATCGAGTGCGAAGCTTCTTGGTATAGATCGTGGGAGGAGAAAAGTCTTGGCCGTTTATAAACTGCTTTTAAGCATCGGTTCTGCATGGCTTGAAGAGGTCTGATGTAGCTTTTCCTAGCAGCTCCCCAAATCGAGACCATGTATTGTAACTTGGATTGCACAAATGCATGATACACACAGGTTAGTTGTTTAGAAGGAACGAATCTCGAAATCTTCCATATGATGCTGTGTATGGCACTTAGTTCATTTCTAAGGCCATCTATATGCGCGTTCCATCTAATCTGCTCGTCGAACTTTAGGCCTAGGTATTTGAAAGTTTTAACTTGTTCAATAATTGTGGTTCCAACTTTCAGCTGATTGTGGCTCTCAGAAGGTCGATTCGTGGATCTAAAGATGACATATTTTGTCTTATCCAGGTTGAGCGAGAGGAGGTTTGCATCAAAATATTCCTGAAGTTTTTCTAAATCAGTCGACATCTGGGAAATATCGTTCCAACATCGGTGTGCTCGTAGGACAGTGAAGTATCGTCAGCAAACAGTCTGGGTTTACCATGTAAATGTAATTTTTGCAGATCGTTTACATAGAGGATGAACAAAAGAGGCCCTAGATTGCTGCCTTGAGGAACTCCAACAGACAAGTTACATAGATCACTGGTTGACTGGTTTATTTGGACGTATTGTTTCCGGTTGGTTAAATAACTCCCAAAAAGGGAATTCGCACTACCTCTGATTCCACAAGATTCTAGTTTGCGGAGAAGAATAGTCTGGTCGATCGTGTCAAAAGCCTTCTTCAAATCTAGGAACAAAACTCCCATGAATTTTCTGCTATCAAGGGCATTGTGGATTGCATCCACTAGCTCAGAGGCTGCTGTCAGGGTACTCGATCCTTCGCGAAAGCCATATTGATAGGTGTACAGGATATTGTGGTGCTTCAGAAATTGCGAGACACGATCAGCTATTAGCTGCTCCAAGATCTTACTGAACACCGATAGTATAGAAATCGGGCGATAGTTGCTGCAATCAGTCTTTTTTCCTGTTTTATAGATGGGTAAAACTCGTGCTATTTTCAGGAATTCTGGGAATTCACCGTTTTGTATGCAATCGTTGAAAACGTCTCTAATCAAGAGTGCCAAAATGGTATGATTCGCTTTGACAAAATGTGCTGGAATATCATCCGGTCCCGGACTTTTTGAGTTGTCGAGTTTGCTTATTCTAAGGATAACTTCTTGCTCTGTTGCCGGTCGAAGATAAATACTATTGCTTTTACGCGACAATAGTCACCTAAAGTTCCCGTAAAACATTTTTTCAGCCAAATGTGAACTTCGGAGCTCCATCTTTAAGTAAAAACGCGACTTTTGGTTGCTTGGGATGCGCATATAGCAGATTGACGATAAAGCTGGAGATTCAACATATCTCATCAGTGCAGTTTGATGGTAAAACACTTTTAAAAGATGGCATGAAAAAAATAAATTGTTATATAAAGTAGAAAGTTTTTAAAAAATCAAACGAGATTTTTTTCAGTTTTGTTAAAATATATTAAACTTTAATTATGGTGCATACAGAATCTGTAAACAAAAATGTTAATAGTTGGTAATGATGAGATATTGCCATAAAAGACAGGTTATGAACTATGTTTAACGCAAAAGAACTAGTGATAACTAAAATTTCGACAAAATATCAGCCTTGACGTATGCTTAACATCCATTTCTACCATTTTCAATTAAAAAATATCAAAATGTGTAAATGCTAGAAACATAACATAAACATAACATAAATCAGGTATTTTGACTACTTTTATTAGGATAAAATTATTTTCACAAAAACTGTAAGAGATTTTTACAAAACAAATTGCTCCAACGTATGTAAAACAGATGTCCGCTCATGTGCATATAGAAAATGAGCACTTTCCTTAATATGCGCATATACGGTGTCAAATATTGTTCAATTCGTAGTAGCTCTTATCGCTTTAGCCAGAAGTTGAAAATATTTATGTGTATTTCCTCCACTTTGTAGGTAAATGTTATTTTTTCGAGTTTCATACGATGATTTTAAAATGTATATGAAACGTATAACAAAGTTGTTGAGAAATATACCTACAAAAATGTTTGCTGGGATCCAGCAAACCGTTAACTTATAGGATGTGCCCGTGGAAAGATTGGAAGTTTTATATTTAAATTTTGTACGGGACCTGCCTTGAGAAATCTCACCGGATGTAGCTTTACATGTTCCTCCACATGCAGTTGCGATTTTCGCTGTTGCACTCGCTGTTCACTCACCATTCTGTGACCCGTTACTGTTTCATTTGACGTGCTTTATGCGTCATGCGAGTAGTGAGGCTCCGTCAATTGAGTACGGTGGCGGTCGTTGGATGAAACAAAACTAGTCGGGTCAAGCGTGACGGGCGAAATTAACCTACCCTCATAAACCAAACAGTTGCTTCACCGAGTGATGACCCAACAGTTAAATAGCATACGGAGCGGCATCAGAGAGTTGTTCTGGAAAGTGGCTTTGCGAAGTAAAGTTCTTGCATAAACTTTTAGAAATGGATAGAGTGACGCTCAATTCCGACACTTATTTGGCAAATCTCTAAGCCGAAGTTGCGCTGAAAAGTGTACTGTACCAAAGAAGCAGCAGCAAAATGATGCACGACCTCTACATTGCATTGGAGCGTAACAAGGAAAAACATTTTATGGAATTTCCATCCCAAAAAAAATTAAGTGAGAACCGAACTCACTGCATCATCTCATCTTGGCTTGCTAGTCCGATATCTTACCCAGTATATCTTCTGAGTCGGATGAAGGCTTCCGGAATACTTATTCCGGGGTATAAGCAAAAGTGTTTCAAGAAGACAGAAAATGTAACATTATCACAAAAAACACGATCCAAGATGAATCGTAGCTTTTTTTTTATAAAGAAAACTGTTTCATCTTACTTTTTTCTTCCCAAGTATAGACCGTTTGATTCTGACAAAAGCCAATTCCTTCAGCAAACTTTCGCATTGAAACTTTAACATTTGCACTCGCAAATTTAACCGGGAAAACCAATTTCTATTATAATTATCGCCATTGGGAGGGCGGTACTCGAACGGTTCCCAGTGCTTTTCCCGAAGTTTATCACTATGATTTGTAGTAATTGACATTAATTATTCATTTATTTAATTATGATTTCAATTAAAACTACCGGCCAACGAAACTTTCCTAGGCACCATGGAAAAGTAGTCAGCAGAAGAGGGTGGAACCTGATTTTTTTTCCAATTCCGGGGTTGAGTCTGTCGTGGTGCATAAATTGTAGGTGTTCGGAAAATGGTGATTAAAATTGTAACCTTTCACCAACTCGGGATGCACTCGGGAGTAAAAATAATAATTCATCGCCTTCCATACTTCAGGGAATAATAGAACAGTTCGGATTCCGTCCGTTGATATTGGAAATTGAAAATTTGCAATAATATTACATTTCCAGAAGCAGCACCATTTATATCGTGGGACCATAATGAGTGGTTGAATTTGTAGTAATCCATATCGGATTGATTTACGACTGTTGAGGTTATCTAATCAGTCAAGCTCCCTCGAACAATCGAATGCGATCGGGGGGTCCATCAGTCTGTGGTAATTGAATGTTGTTTTATGCTGATCACCATTAGCGATAAAACAAACAGTAGTCCCAAAGATACGATCGCGTAGTGTTGGGTACAATTGCAATAATCAAAAATCACCGGAGCGTAATTGTCCATGTTCACGTTCTCTTCGCGCTGATTAAAGAGGTAAAATTTTGATAAATCTGTGTGACTACTTTTTTCCGTTGTTTACTCCGATCCCACTTTTCCGGAAAATTAGTCCAACGGATTAACGAGAGCACGTAATATTTTCCCACAACTAAAGGAAGAAAAAACTCCTGACGCGACGCCCTCGGTACAAAAGTTGTGTACAATCTGAATAATTAAACGATTTAATGACACGGAATGGTCAATCGGTCATCGTCGTCATCGTCCTCGGGTAAAAACTCTCTGATTGTGGCTTCCACACTTGGCCGGGGGACACTCAACAGGATGTACATAGGTTTGTACGTAAGCATTCAAAACAGCTCGCTGGGAAATTTTCTACCTTTGTTACTTTAATGTTGTGGTTGGTTTGGCGGTTTCCGGTCGTTGTGTTGTATCCTGCTTGTTCCTATTGCGGTTTGTGGGTTTTAGAAGAAACAAATTACGGGATTTTGGCCGTAGCAAAGCAAAACCGAGAAAAATTCAAATTAAATGTCTTCTGAAGATTGATAAGTCGTCTACAGCAGAGTAGTAAAAACTTCAAAAAAAAGTTAGGTATATGAGTATTTATCAACAGATGACAAACGTAAATAATTTTAATTAATGAGCTAGTATTGAGCAAGATCATCTCAAAAACGTTTTTTCTGCTACCTTGTCAAAACTTAAACGATTTTCTGGCTAGGCACCCTGCAATGATGTCAATTGAATTTATTGTTTTTTAATGCCAAAAGACATACCCCTGTTAAACAGCTTATAACGTTTCTACCTTATAAGATACGAAGTAACGATTTTGGACAAAGTTGTTCAATGGAAAATTTGCCTAAAAGTATTGATAAATTGGCACAAAAAACATGCGCAGTCTAGGTTTCACAGAAGAAACAAGGATGATGTTGATTTCTCGATCCAAATATTCAATCTTATAAAAGATGTCCACGATGAAATTGCCATTCACAAAATTGAATCGCCATGTACGAGTTTTACTCGTATCTTATTTACAGTACATACGCAAATGCCCGCACCTTGGCATTAACCCCGGCCATAAAATTCTGCACAACCTGTGAATCAACTGTTTTTGCATGTAAACCCATACTGTTCGGATGACGTAAGTGAAACCACCAAGATTTGATAGCCGTAAGCTTCAAAGCTAAAACATAATATAAGCCTTTTAATATTAATTCAGCTGATAAATTAATTGAACTTACATTTTAGTGTTCACAATACTTCGAGCGGTAGTGTAATCTGGTCTATCTCGAGCTGAACTCGAATTTTAACGTCGATAGATGAACTATCCGATTGCTACGTATCTCGTGTGATACTTCCAATACGTTAATCCGAAACGTCTAAATTATTTGCCTTCTTTGGCTAGTTTCTTTAAACTTGCTGCACAAATACTGCTATTAATGTAACGCAACAATTGTGCTAACGATTTCTGCTAAGCTGAATGTTAATTATAGGGTATTACTGATATTGAAAATGCCGCCGCCAGTTTCACGTTCTTCTTGACATTCCTTTTAAGTTTCGCTTCGTAGTCCGAGAGGTGCAAAAGTTCAAACCGTCGTAAATCACAACTTCTGACAGAACTGCTGTTATCGTTGTCAAGCACTGTGGGCCGCGTGAACACATACTTTCTTTAGTTCTTCGACTCTCTTCACTACATTAGGTCGTTTAAGTAGGTGCTGTTTAATAATCGCCCCGTACTTCTCGATGGGGCGGAGCTCCGGAGTGTTGAGAGGGTTGAACATTTTCGGCATGAAATTGACCTTATTGTCCGTATACCACTTCAGCACGTCCTTGGCGTAGTGTCATGAGGCCAAATCCGGCCTGAAGATTGTTGGGTCGTTGTGGTCCTTCAAGAGAGGAAGCAGCTGCTTCTGGAGGCACTTTTTCATGTACATCTGTACATGTACTGTCCGTACATCGTGTTCTGGGTCACGAAAGGTGCACTTCGCTTCCCGCACGTGCAGAAAAACCAGGAATTTATTCTCAAATTAGGACACGGTGAACTTATCCTTGGCCGTGAAAAACAGGTTGCCGGGGATCTGTTTAAAGTCGGTCTTCACATATGTTTCGTCGTCCATGATGCAGCATTCAACTTTCGTAAGCATGTTGAAGTACAACTTCCTAGCACGGGTTTTGGCGGACTTGTTCTACTTTTCGTCGCGATTAGAGGCTTTTTGTATCTTGAACGTGCGATGCTCAGCCTTGTTTTTGGCCCTCTGGACAAAACTTCGGCTTAGGTGCAGCTTTTTAGCCACATCCCGAACGGAGGCGTTCGGGTTTCGGTTGAAGGCCCCAACTACGTGGTTGTGATTTTTGGTGTTGTGCGAAATACTTTTTCCTTCACTTCTGGGCTTCCGTGCGGTGGTCAATCGTTTCTCGAACCGTCTCATCACTCGAAACACCGTGTAACTCGCGGTTCCCAACGTTTTAGCTATGGAACGATGTGTTCTCGTGATCCTTGTTCTCGTAATGAATACCCGTTCATTCGACTCAATTTCTGCGAGTTTTGATCACAGGACTTTAAAACTTGCAGGATGTAAACAATGCACTATGAACTAAATCCACCCAAATTTTCATTAAATTCTACCCAACACGGTTAAAAAGTTAGAGCAATTTCATAGTGTAACAATTTCATCGTGGACACCCTTTATATAAAAATGGAGGCATAATTATGTGCGAACACGAATAACTCCTGCAGGGTTCATCCGATTTGCATGCAATTTATTTTGTTTTGTTCGTTTTCGCGCTGAGCAGAACACAACGGAGAGATAATTTCGAAAATGTTTTTGTGGAATTTGATAATTAATTTTTAGTTTTTATCAAATTTTTATCAAATTAAAGTTATGGCACCCAATTTCCATTTTTTTTTTTTTTTTTTTGTTCAAATCATCCAGAGTAGGAAGGCACCAGAAACAATCAAAGCTTACTAATGCTCATCCATCTTATGTAGAAAGTTTTGGCGCCCATTTTCATAGTCAATGTACTCTTCACGTGGCAACAGTGAAATGGATATTTGCATTTGATTGTTCAGCTTCCGTAAAGGGTGAATAACAAACCGCAATAAAGCGTTAAAGAGCATATTTCCGAAAATAGTCATTTTTGAATCAGAATCAAGGCAATTTTAACATTTTTAAATAAATTTATTCAAAGTTTGCCAGATTGCTCGCCGGACCCGACCGGATATTTTATTAAAAAAAAAAAATAGAAGGTCCGGTCCATCATCCGGCCCCATTGTCTGGTTTTCGATAAAAAAAGCCCGGATATTTTTTTTCTTTGTTTGCTAAATCAAACAAAAATCTCGAGTTAGGTCAATATATTTTTTCAATATTCGCGTATTAAAACGAAATTTTGACTTTTATTTTTAATCATGAACGGTCTCTGGATGCTTCAAATACATTTAAAAACCTGCTAAAGTGCTTTAATGAAAAAAATAATCAAGTGTTTTTTTTTTATTTTTGTTCCTGAACTTAGCCCAAATTTGCTCGGTGTTGCCCGTACTACAGATTGAAAAACTTGAAATAAAATGCTCGGATATTGTAAGGTTTTTAGATAAAATAGCCCGAATTTGCACGGCCCGCTTTCTGATAAACTTAAATTATCCCTTTTTTATGTTAATTTTCCGGCCATATTGAAGAATGTCATACTCGAGGAAAATAATATTCTTCGATATGACTGCAAAAATTTTGTTTGACATATCCAAAACCACATTACAGATTACAATGAATTATTCTTTTATGAAATATTTTTAGCTTACTAGTATAAGGCACTTATAAATTGATTTACTTGGTTTATTTTTCGGAACGTTAAGAATGTACATATTGAGTTTGTTTGAGAATATAATGATGTCAACTTTGTGATTCAATGAGAATTTCATAAATTTAAAAAAACCAATTGGAAAATTTGGAAACATTAGTTAACTTCCTCTTCTTCCTTTCATGCTTTGAAGCTTAACTACTAAAATAAAACTCATATTTTATTTGATCCAACACTCATGATCAGTAGTCGGTTACAGATATTTGGTTCAATAACATCTTCGAACACAAGAAGCTTGGAAAATAGAAATTTTAGTCACGAAAAACACCTATATGATCCAAGATCCAAAACAAAGAAAATGACAAATGATTAAGATTTGCGAAGAAATTTTGAATTTCATTTCTGGTTTTGAATTCAAGAACATAATGTGAAAAAATTCAAAACTTTTTGATTTGAAGTAGCTGTGAGTTAAAATTCTAAGAGTATATTCAATGTTCTTATTTTTTTTCAGTGCTCAAGCAAACTCATCTTGATAAACATGATAAAGATAAAGTTGTTATGAATATGGAAGTTATCTCCAATAAATTTAAAAAAAAAGGTATATATTTGCGGCATAAAAAATCTAGAAACTTCCAACCAAGAGAAGTGATGTTGGAAAACACTGCAGATAGTGATGAGCCATCTCCGCAAATTTGGTTTATGATAAAGACCACTTCTAACATGATTTTGGAGAAAAACGAAAGACAAATGATTGAAACCGCTTAAAATGACGACAAATTTCAACTAGACATTCTTTAAGCACTTTTCTTGAGGTTGATATAAAATGAACATATCAGTGTGATGGATCCTCTGTAAATAAAGGAAATAATGTAAAATGGAAGGAAATTCAGTTTTTAGTCTATCCCAGAAGGTATCAGCTTTGAATTTGCCTGGAAAATCATCTTCTTCGATAATTTTTGCCCCCATTTCTTTGAATAGGGAGAATGGGGATACTTGATTCCCTTTTCTTATGTCCATCATATCTTTTTGGGAAAATTTAGCAACTCGTCGTCTTTTACATTTTCTGATAGCGTGTAGTTTCAAGTTTATATGCTTCAAAAGTAAGAACGATACATAAACTCGTAGATGAACTAGAAGCCTTTTCGTGAGACTAAAAAAAAAATGTGATAATTTTTAAGTAACAGGAGACTTGATCCTTTATTCAGAGTGCCCTAACCCTAGAAAAAAATCTACTAAAATCCGAAGATTAAAGTTCTGTTGACTTTTTGCCATATTAGTCCTCATTTCACAGTTTGTAAGTATCAGACAAATAGAATTCTAAAAGTCTGTCTACTACCCAATATTCATTGCATACTTTAAGGTGCCAATTTTCTAGTTTTTAGATAAATACATCATTTTTAGATCTTTTTAACAGATAATTACCAGATAAACATTAGTTATTTGACAGATATAAGTGATTTCATGATAACCAATGATAAAGATCCATTCAGAAGAAAAATATATCTATTTGGACTCTAGGGATCAATTGAACCCATATCATACATTGAGGAAAACTTCTTTTAAAAAAAAAAGAGAGTTTACTATTGCTTTGAAAATATGGCATTCAGAAGTTCATATTATACTCTAATGATTGACATATTGGAATTTATACTTTGATAACAATTTTTCAAATGAGAAACATTTTAAAGTTATAAAAAAGATCTTCAAATCAACATTGTTTGAGCTTCCAAACAATGTTCAATAACTCGAAAAACAAAATTTTCAAATTTTTTCGACGAAACAGCATTGTTGTTTTGATCTATTCGGCACATTTTTCTAGAACATTTGATATTTGTGAAACATTCCTGTTTCGAGATATAGCGAAGGATTCAAGTTTCCCCAGGGATCAAGTATTCTCATTCTCCCCTTTAATTTTTTGGTGACGAACAAGTTAATACGGAGGTTTGGAAAAAAACATGGGAGAAACCTGACCTTAATGATTAAAACTGCTATAAAATATTTGCGAAGCAAAAAACAACGCACTGATCCACGTTCAAGGTGATGTTGTCAAGGTCTTCTTAAGAATATTAATAATATCACAAAAATAGTCCAAAAACTCTTTCAACTCACCCCCAATCCAGTTTCATGAGAATAGATTATTATTTATCTTCTGGCTGCTTATCTATATGAACATTAATTTTTCGAAATTCAAAAAGGCTCAACAAAGTTTGCTGGGTCAGCTAGTTTCCAATACAAACCTTAAAGTTTAAATTAACTCATGTAATCGTTTCTTAAAAATTCTGCAAAAAGTCATCAATGAGTTTTTAACCAAAACGAAGGTTTTTAAAACCCAGGGTTTGAGAAATTCAAAAATGACCCCAAATCAACTCAGTCTAATGCAGGCATCATTTTGCCTGGGAGCTCGAGTCTTTATACCAATAGTGCTTTTCCAGTCATATCATCTTTGGTACTAGAACACTTTTTAGCGCATTTTCGGTACAGAGATTTGCTAAATAGGCATTGCATTTTTGCAACTCCTTCTATGGGTGTATGGAAGATTATTATCGATAGCCATTTTCGAGCTCCAGAAGATAGTTCACATATAATGATAGTACAAACTTCTCATTATCGAAACCAAACAAATAGAACCAATCTCAAAAACTCTGTTACCTAACCAACCGAAAAAGGACGCCCTCCTCTTGGCGCTGAGACACAGAGATGCTCGCTCACCTATGCTGTGTATGTTTATTGTTACAGAATTCGCCCTTCCGAAAGGACATCTGCATTGCGTCAATCATCTCAAGTGTAATTTTATTGATCAATAGTTTTCTCGGGGTGTGGTGAGTTTGCCAAATTTCTCGGAAAATCTTCCCGAGACCACAGCACATCTGCAGCCCAAAACAAATCCACTGAAGGTAACGAAGACGACGACAACATCAACAAGAATTGTACAGCACAGCACAAATTCATTGCCGTCGATTGACGAAGACAGAAACGGGTTCTGTCTGATGGCAAACAAGGCAACGAGATGAGAGCTGGAGGAAGGCCGTTGTCGTTCAAGTTCGTTAGCAAGGATTTGTTCGAGAGAGATAGAGAGACCCGAAAACAAAAACCGTAGGCAGCGCCCGCACCATAATTCCTTGAGTGGGGCATTTCCGATCCCTCTCTTCCTCTTCTAGGATCCGTCATCGGTTCAACCCTCGCTCGTCTCTAGGAAAAGTTCCCTACATACCTAGTTTATTCTCGGATCACCCGGAAAATGACCCGAAGTTAGTGCCCCCCACCCATTCCGCATCTTTTGTATGGATTGGATATACTTATAGGTAGGGTACTAGGTATATACATATGAATGAAAACGCAAAACCGGTCCGGTCCCACAATTGTCGGGTACAAATTGATGAACATAACCCCGCACACTTTCAGGAGACTCAGCAGTCCCGCAGCTTTTCGATATGTATGTAACCGAGGGATGGCCACAATCCTTTCCTGATGGCTTGCGATGGTCTGGCTGCCGCCCCGAGATTCCCGAAGATGGTTGATTGCGCTGCCCAGGCCAGGTTAAGGGGCTGTAACTTTGCCCGTGTAGACATGTGATTAGGGAGGATAGAGACAGAAACTTCGGTCACCCATACCGGTCCGGGGACATTTGTGTGATTGGGGGACGGAGGAAGATAAAACTTCTGCTTCAGTATGTAGTTTGGGGGCATCCATAAATTACGTAACGCTCCTAGGGGGGGGGGGAGTAAGCTCGAGCGTTACGAATTGTGACATAGGGGAGGGGGGGAGGTAAGCTCATCGTTACGTAACGATTTTTTTTTTTAAATTTCAGTTTACTTAATCGCAGCTATTTTAATGTTATGCTATTTTTGGAGAATTATAAACAAATCAAAATCAGCTTTGAATTTGTAAGCTTCAACAAGATTAATACTGGTTTGTAACCTTTCCTCTTTAAAGATTCTGAGATAGACTCCTCAAAATGTGTATTGAATATCCGTAAAATAATCATTGGAAACCCGAATATTAGGTACATTTACCCCGAAGAACTCATATTTGATTTACTCAGTGGAGTACATTTTGCATAAAAGTTTTGCTCCTTCAACAAAATAAAATAAATATGGTAGATCATCAGTGAACAATCACAGAGCAACTCGTAATAAGACAATCGATTTATTTTATCAGAGATTTATGTCATCAGTGAGTCATCAATATGTACTAAGAAGCGATTTGGGCTAGTTTTATCATAACACCGTTTAAAGAACGTTCAAAAGTATTATTTTAAAATCGTTTTTTGATCTTCGAAAATCAGTATTAAAAAACATGAGAAGATAGGGCGAGGGGGGGGGGTAATTATCAGCGTTACGTAATTTTCATAGGGGGGTACGTCTAAGCGTTACTATTTGTGACAGACGGGGGGGAGGGGGTCGAAAAAGTGCATTTTTTGCGTTACGTTATTTATGGATGCCGCCTTTTACCGTTTGTGGTCGTTTCCGATCGCGCCGGGTGCCTTTTCTTCGGACCACTGAAAACAACGAAAGAAGGCGAATTTTGGAAGGTTTCCCGGGAAAATGGATGACTAATTTCGGGAGCTTGTCCTTGTTGGTTTAGCAGTGTGTGGGATCACGCTGATTTGAGAAATTATGCCTACGAATGAGTTGTATCAGTAAAGAGATAAATTAAGGCTCATGAAATCCGCTTATGAAAGCGGACCTTTAACAAAAAAAAAATGTAAGGTATCTCGTGCATAGTTCGAATGCATAGAGAGAACCATATAAAATAGTATTTGACGTCTTCTCGGATTATGTTTAAAGTGATAATTTAAAGTGCTCTCTACTAATAGAAGCTGGAATGATATTTCATCAGCTTTCACCTGTAAACATTCGATTACTGTATACATGGTTTACGGCCGAACAAAAGCATTTTTTTAATCTATATTCCACCTTTTTAAAAAACAAAAAAGGGAACCGGTTGTGAACCAACCTTTCCTTTGCCGTCAGTGTTACTGTCAAGATCTTGTGTGCTATCATTATCAAATTCATCAACGTTAACCAAGTGATGTTCTTCAAATGAATGTTCATTGTCAGCCGCGATGTCTTCGGGCTCGTCATCAACATTCTCTTTACCCACGAGATGCTCATCTTCGTTACTCACGAAATTCTCCGACGCTTCTGAACTTTTTGCCGGAGGTTCGGATTCTATTGCTGGTATATTTTTGCTAGCTGGTTGTGAAATCCTAGAATGAACAAGAACATTTCGACTTATCAAATCGTCGCTTTACCATCACCTTTGTCTGGGTTCCCTCGCATTACTCGATAGAAGGTAATGAGAAGGTTGACTCTCTGGCAAAGGTGGGGTCGATGGAAGGCGACACGTATCAGCGTGAAATCGCCTTCAACGAATTTTACTTCTTAGTTCGAAGAAACTCTCTTGTCAACTGGCAGCGCAAATGGGACGAGGATGAGTTGGGTCGATGGCTTACTCGATTATCCCAAGGGTAAGCCTTTAACCATGGTTTAATAGATTGGACCTGAGTCGAGATATTTTCCCGTCTCATGTCCAATCATTATTCCTTAGACGCGGTACTCTATCGTTTTGATATTGCTGGCAGCAATTTGTGTAGTTGCGGCCAAGTTTACCACGACATCGAGCATATTGTTTGGTCGTGCGAGGTCCATCTTGTCGCAAGAACGAATTTTATAAACTCCCTTAGGGCCCGAGGAAAACCACCCTATGTTCCAGTGAGAGATGTGCTGGCGGTGATAGACTTGGACTACATGTTCAAAATATACCTTTTCCTAAAAGCTATTGATCTTCGTCTATAATTCTTTTTATTTACATATTTCCCTATCTATCTTCTTTCTTTTCTTCATAAAGTGATCTAGATATAAGCACACAATTGTAATCAAACAAAACGTGTTTGGCTCCTTAAAGCCCAAAGGTATGAGTCGTTTAAAAAAAAAGAATTTACAAAAAAAAAACAGAACATTTCGACGATCTAGCTATTCTTGCTCATCAAAGACTACGCTACGGTGTATTTCTACTGTATGTGAGAATGTTCGCGTAACCCGCAAAGATAAGTTTCTTTGTTTTTGGATCCAATTTCTTCCACTTCTCTTCAGGTACTAGAGCAGCTTGGTACGCATTGCAGCCAAAAACGAGTAGATTGCTCAAGACAGGCTTCTTGCCATACCACATTTCGAATGACGTCTTGTTATCCACAAGAGCTCGTGTGGGCGATAGATTTGTGAGATAAGCTACGCAGAACATAGCTTCTCTCCATGACGAGTTTGGAAGATTGCATTTTTGGAACATTGCTCGTATTTTCGCTATGAACATTTTGTTATTTCTTTTGCTTTAGACATTCTGCCAAGGAGTATATTTTGCATTTTAAATCCTTAAAAATCTCATCCAACGTACTCACGGTCATTATATCATCTAAGTTTAGCCTACTTTTGATTAAAATGCGCTGTTGCCATCGCTTTAGACTCCTTAAACTTTTCAAAAACCTGACTCTTGCGTTTCATTAGATAGATTACTGTGAAATGTGAATAATCATCCGTTAATGTCACGAAATATCGATGACCATAAAACGTGGTTTCTTTCTTGTATCCGCAAACGTCAGAGTGCACTAATTCAAGTAGCCTTCTCGACCTTGGTATTTGCAGACTATCGAACTGTTAGCTTGACTGTTTTTGTTGGAAGTCACGATGTTCCACCCGCCTCTGGAACCATACAGCTCTGGCGGCTTCCTCCACAATATTCTCCAACAGAAGGTCCTCCGTTGGAATCCGGATTGTGGAAAAGTTTCAGCCTGGCCAGACGTCTCTTAAGGTGTATCTTCCAGGCTCCGAAGATCTCCGCTCAACTGTCGAACAGCAGTTCTTCCGAGAACCCGGCTGCCGTGGAAGTTGTGCCCAACCAGCCTTGGCCTGAGGTAGCTGATGGCTTCCGAGGGTTGGTTTACCACACCACTAGCTTGGCCTACTGCAATGTACTCTTCGAACTTTGTGTTCGTCATCGCAATCCAAAAACCAATTTCATACCAGAAATCTAAATAAAGTTACAGCCAATTAACCACTGGACCTATAACCTGTTTTGATATCAAATAAAGCAGAGTACTATTTGTATAAGAAACTGATAATACAATCACATTCATTCTCTTCAAGTCATGTTTAGACATCAGGTGACAATAATGATTGATATATGCTAGAATTATCCATGCGTCATATTGATAACACTTTTCTTATGACTTCAACTGGAAACAATTCCAGTAAACACTACGAATTCACTCTTCGTCCATTCCTAGGTGTGTCTATTTAAGAGGTGTTATCGAATATCAAATTCCCGATTCAGCCATTTCGGCTATTTATGCTATGCAACTACGGAACTCATGGAAACTCACAGAAAAGCTGAGCAAATAATCTTATGTTTGAAAACAAACTCATTGAGAGCCCCACTCACTCCTCGCCTACTTACTGTTGAAGTCAGAAAACCTCGTGTTTCAAAAAACGTTGGTCGATTCTAGGACAGTAGCGAATTGACGATCTTTCTTTCTCACTTGCGACACACTGTTATTGTTAACATTTGCCACGCGGTTCGTCTGTCCAGATCAATTTGTTTATGCCGAGTGTTGAACTGGTGCACCACTAAGTGCTGTCGAACTGTTTGTTTATTCGGACAGTGTTGCACTGGTTTTGACCTGGTGTTGCACTGCCATCAGGCGGTGTTGCCCGAAAATTTTGTCAGTGTTGCGAGAGAGCGTATGAGTGATTGAGGTAGCAATACACTGGCGACGATTTTTGTTTGTTTTGGAACACTGAACGAGGGGAGAAAACAAATACGGTATTAGTAAGACGGAGTGAATGATGAAATTATGTTCTATCCGACAGAGAGAAACTAAATCTGTACGATTTGGTCCAGTGGTTTTGGAGATATCGAGTGCCGGATTTCGGAGCTCCCGGGCTGAGATTTTTTCGCGGTTCTAAATATGTTAAGGTAAGCTTCTCTAACTGTTACTGTACTAACCGATCAGGTGGCAAGCTTTGAGCCTGGGAATGAGCCCGATATTTAGGAGCCCAGAGAGGCCGAGAAATCAGCAACCGATGACATCGCAGGCGGTTATCGATATTGTTTCAATGCGTTATGGAAAATTTCCGGAAATGAAGGAGGGGTGCTATATCTCTCAAAGAGACGGTTTGAGGGGGCATTGAATGAGAGAGAGAGGGGCAATGATCGGGGGAATTGCCATGTACGATAAGTACTCAAAGTTGGAGAACCGTGTGATGGATGAAGGCCAAAGAAGTTGACCCGAGCAACTCTTTCCAGCAGTGCAGAGCGGAACAACAAATCGCATGCTAGACATAAATCCAGCAACGATTTCAGCGATGTGGAGTGGATTGTTTCTGCCCCCAAGATAGTTACGCCAACAACTATAGTTTAACAAGTCAGACGCAAATAAGAGGCGGTGTACAAGGCATCGATAACACCTAAGAAGCCGTCGGGTCAAATTGATAAAAGATGCATTCATCTTTAAGACAGAGAAAAGGTCGTACGCAAATATTCTGTGACAAATGAAAAAGAATCCTAAATTTGTTGACCAAGACGAAAATGTCCAGAAAGTTGAACGACCTCGTGAAGTTTATATGATGCTTGTACTGCCCTGCTCGTTTCGGATTACATTTAAAATGCCAATTCCCGCTGAATGTTGTTGTTTACAGCCTAACATAAAACTATGTGTATCTTTAGCTCCATGTTTAATCATTTTCGTGAAAATGAGTAGCAGTTCCCTGGAAAAGCGCAAAAATATTGTGCACAAATGTCTACTATCCCTAACATTTCGCTTAGTCAGTTGGCGAAAATGGAAAAAGTAAGCATTGGAGCAGTCAGAAATTCAATTCAGAAGCATGAAGAAGAAAGCAGCTTTGTGGGAAAATAAAATCTTGGTGGAACACCGGTGCGGTGGACAAAACTTTGGACCGAAAAGTCATGCGTACATTTGCATATGCTGTAAGTGTGGCATTTATACCGAGCCGTTTGTGAACACTGACACAGAATATTTTAATGTTCAATCAATTATTTGAATCACAAAATTTCTTCCGTCCAACCTTCAATTAAACTTTCATGTTGATTCCATGTATGAATCATCTAATTAGGGGCAAGATTTCAAATGCACGCCACTGATTGGTTCCAACCACAAGATGTCGGGCTCTAAATTTTCTTCCTACTAACGCAAGTAGACGATGTCATCGGTTGGATGTTGGTCTAAAATCGGTCCAAGGAATTCCACCGAACAAAAGGTCGCCCTCCTGTAACAACTTTGTCGTCGTTCGTTAACATAAAGTCCTTTCGTTCGTCCTTAGTTAGGTTTCATTTTCGGGTGGTTATTCCGGGGCGGTAGGTTCTGTTTCTGCCCGGATGGCAGGATTTACTACTTACCTCGGACCTTCCTCGTTCTGCTTCGTTTTCTTCCTTGGTGGGCAACTAATCCTTTTCCGTCTCGACACTGATCAGCTGAATTGCTTTGCTCCGAATGGGACGAAATCGAAAAAAAGCAAGACGACCTGACCAAACTTTCACTCATTGATATGTGGCAATTTTGTCGAGCTTCTGGCTGTCCCGGGAAGAGGTTTTCTCCGGAAATTCTTCCGAGATTCCCCGGGAGAATCTTTCCTTCCTTGACCGGTCAAAACTACTGTGGGTGTGTGTGTATGTGTGAGTGAACCTGTTTACCCATATTGACAAGAAATTCCCAGTAATCCGCCTTCTGTTTTCCGGTAAAATGTCTTGGGCCAGCTTGGGCCGGATTTGGTCCAGAGCCGTTTCGGGTTCTTATGGAGGTTTTTAGGAAAGAAAAACGGTTCAATGAATGGTTGCCGAAGTGGAAAAATAAAATCAATTTATTCGTGACCGAGGAAGGTTCGGTCAACGACAACGATGGATTTTTCCCGTTTTATTCTCGTTTAGCCTTGGTTTAATTTTGGGGACCGGGTTCCTTTTTTTTTCGACGGTTGACAAACATTTCGCCAAAGTCACTTTTATGAGAGAATTTCGCCAACTCCCCAATGGCGAAGAAGGATCCTTTGGCGGCCTGTTGGAAATTCCAGTGCCAGGTGTCAGCTTTGATGATGCTGATTGGCGAAAAATAAATCTAATGGGATATGTCAGCAAATGGATTGAACTTTTCTCGGGTGGGGGTATCAGTGATCTGCGGGCTTTTCGGGTGAATTCTATGGAAGCGACATTCGAAATACGCCAGCATTATTGGGAAATCGTTTCGATTTGACCTTTTCGGCAACTTTTTACAGATTCTTTTAGATCTATTAGGTTACTACAATGAAAGTAAACTTTAAGAAGAAAAAAAAACTTATCTTCAAACGCGACCAAAAAATAAAAAGCTTGCGACATTTGATGTCATTAAGCTTGAATCAATCAGTTGCAAATTTTCTTGTTTGTTCAATAATTTTTTTTTTGCATTTTGAGCCATTAACCATAATTAAAAAAAGCCGGATACATTTAGGAGTAAGAAAAATATGAAAATTTGAAACAAAATTTTCAATGTAAAAAAAACAACCCAAATGAGAGTTGTATGGATTTATTTACTACAATAAAAAACAAAAACTAAACTTACGTAAAGCTAGAACGTTAAACTTTTACATGAAGTCAATAATTCCCATCCAAATGCATTCGTTTCATCAGCTGAAGTGGCTTGAATGGCAAACGTAAAAATGCTAAGGATATGTTAAATAAGTATGGTGATTATTTTTTGTAGTTTGATTCATCAAAATCTTTAAGCAAAATATTCGCGCATAATTTTTAAAATAAAATGAAACAAAGTTAAAAAATAAAATAAAATATTTCCGGAATTCATTGCCAAGTTTAAACAGCTAAGTAAATTTTGAAACAAACTGTTACTAGAACTTACTGTTTTACTGCAGCTTAACCATTTTGCCCTGAAAATGTTTCTAGTGGCACAAAAAAACTTTACTTGAGATGTGCTCTGCAGAAACACAACATTCAGCAACTTTATGTGACAATTGAATTTTAAGGTGATGCAAGTACGGAAGCTTTTATGGCTAAATTAAAGTGGCAAAACCATACCGCCCCGAGGCATCCGCATCAACGAAACGCGCCCATGAGCTGCCGCTATCTGTCGAATGCCTGAATAAAATATGAAACGACTGTCATTTGGTATCCAATAAAACCAAATCAACGTCACCGGCAGAGAGACGCTTTTTAACAGAAACAAATGCCGATGTTCCAGAGCGACTAAACGAAACAAGATGTTGATCAACTTTAATTGAGTTTTTCAGCTACGGATTTTTTTTTCCTTCATCCAACTAGACTTCAACAATATGAACGCAAATTTTCCAATAATCATCTTTCGGTTCAAAATCTCCGGCTTCACGCAACTTGACCGTGGCAAAAAAAAATGGGTCCACCTTTCCGGAAAATAATAAAGTAAAAATATCCTCCTAGGAGGGGCAAAAAAACATGGCAAAACATTCCCGTCTCATCAAGCTTCATTAGATTTTTATCTGATTTGTTTTTATTCCTTTATCACACCACGGGAAGCAGCCAAATCGGGCCCCGTGTGGCCAACTGGCTGGCAGTGAAGTGAAGTTTTTCTCCCACCCTCACCGACATTCTCCTCACCATTTGAAGTTTGCGAACGACATATTTTTTGTCCTAATGTTCATTCATTTTTTTCTCTTACTTTTTGGCTACGCTAAATTGGCTTGTCTATTTATAAGCCATCGTTGTGTCCCTTCGACGCGTCGTCGTCATTAACGAGTCACAAATAGAGATGGCTGAAGCAGGACTCTAAATACATAGGTTTGGCTTGACAAGCTTGATTCAAATGTGTTATTTCTGTTATGAAGGGGCCAAGCGAATTACATGATGATGGCCGACCCAATCTTCAATTGATTTTGAAACCGTAATAAAATCAGGTGACAGTTCTCGATCAAGATGTCAAAACAGGACACGCTCAGGCTCAGGCTCAGGCTGTCATAACCATGGGCTCTTGGGAGGAGAGGACAGGAAATGGTCTTCACAACCGTGTGCAACCTGGCGTGGGAAATTAAAGTATCACCCCAAATCCATCCTTTACCCTTCCTTTTCCAAACATTTATCCTAATCCCCATTCCCTATTCCTTCCTTCTCTTTCCCCTAGAGGCAGTTAAGAGAGTTTTAAACTTATGTAGTATTTAAGGAAAAGCAAACACACACACTGCACTAAAAATAGTATCACCGTTTAAAGACCGTCAACAGTTTCTCAAACTTCTTCGGTCGTAATAAAGTCTAATAAAGTAAAAAAAAAAAAAAATTGCACATATTTGAAGTGAAACTACAATTTTTACACATATCTGACAAGTTATGAGTATACATATATTTCACACCGAGAAAAAAACATTTTATAAGCTATTTTGTTCATTTGAATATTTAACTGCAAATACTAGAATTCTTTTACTCTAAATGATTTTTAAACAAATCAGTTTCTGTAAATGATTTTTAAACAAATCGAGTTATTAGCTAATGATTTACGTAGAATTCCGTCTCACAGCATAACTTGACGAACATAATTCCTAAAATTCACTCGGTCCATAGCAACCGTTCTCCAATTAGTGCCGGATTAGCTAATGAAAAAGTACATTCAAAGATCTGAGTAGATTTGGAAATTTAAAGAAAGTTAATTTAGGAAAATAGTTCTCATAATCAAAGTTACACAACTTTCAAACACAATATTATTAACTCATTATTTTCTTTCATTTTTACATTTTTACATTTTTACATTTTTACATTTTTACATTTTTACATTTTTATATTTTTACATTTTTACATTTTAACATTTTTACATTTTTACATTTTTACATTTTTACATTTTTACATTTTTACATTTTTACATTTTTACATTTTTACATTTTTACATTTTTACATTTTTACATTTTTACATTTTTACATTTTTACATTTTTACATTTTTAAATTTTTACATTTTTACATTTTTACATTTTTACATTTTTACATTTTTACATTTTTACATTTTTACATTTTTACATTTTTACATTTTTACATTTTTACATTTTTACATTTTTACATTTTTACATTTTTACATTTTTGCATTTTTACATTTTTACATTTTTACATTTTTACATTTTTACATTTTTACATTTTTACATTTTTACATTTTTACATTTTTACATTTTTACATTTTTACATTTTTACATTTTTACATTTTTACATTTTTACATTTTTACATTTTTACATTTTTACATTTTTACATTTTTACATTTTTACATTTTTACATTTTAACATTTTTACATTTTTACATTTTTACATTTTTACATTTTTACATTTTTACATTTTTACATTTTTACATTTTTACATTTTTACATTTTTACATTTTTACATTTTTACATTTTTACATTTTTACATTTTTACATTTTTACATTTTTACATTTTTACATTTTTACATTTTTACATTTTTACATTTTTACATTTTTACATTTTTACATTTTTACATTTTTACATTTTTACATTTTTACATTTTTACATTTTTACATTTTTACATTTTTACATTTTTACATTTTTACATTTTTACATTTTTACATTTTAACATTTCTTCATTTTAACATTTTAACATTTTTACATTTTTACATTTTTACATTTTTACATTTTTACATTTTTACATTTTTACATTTTTACATTTTTACATTTTTACATTTTTACATTTTTACATTTTTACACTTTTTCACAATTTTACATTTTTACATTTTTACATTTTTACATTTTACATTTTACATTTTACATTTTTACATTTTTACATTTTTACATTTTCACATTTTCACATTTTTACATTTTAACATTTTTAAACTTTTACATTTTTACATTTTTACATTTTTACATTTTTACATTTTTACATTTTTACATTTTTACATTTTTACATTTTTACATTTTTACATTCTTACATTTTTACATTTCTACATTTTTACATTTTTACATTTTTACATTTTTACATTTTTACATTTTTACATTTTTACATTTTTACATTTTTACATTTTTACATTTTTACATTTTTACATTTTTACATTTTTACATTTTTACATTTTTACATTTTTACATTTTTACATTTTTACATTTTTACATTTTTACATTTTTACATTTTTACATTTTTACATTTTTACATTTTTACATTTTTACATTTTTACATTTTTACATTTTTACATTTTTACATTTTTACATTTTTACATTTTTACATTTTTACATTTTTACATTTTTACATTTTTACATTTTTACATTTTTACATTTTTACATTTTTACATTTTTACATTTTTACATTTTTACATTTTTACATTTTTACATTTTTACATTTTTACATTTTTACATTTTTACATTTTTACATTTTTACATTTTTACATTTTTACATTTTTACATTTTTACATTTTTACATTTTTACATTTTTACATTTTTACATTTTTACATTTTTACATTTTTACATTTTTACATTTTTACATTTTTACATTTTTACATTTTTACATTTTTACATTTTTACATTTTTACATTTTTACATTTTTACATTTTTACATTTTTACATTTTTACATTTTTACATTTTTACATTTTTACATTTTTACATTTTTACATTTTTACATTTTTACATTTTTACATTTTTACATTTTTACATTTTTACATTTTTACATTTTTACATTTTTACATTTTTACATTTTTACATTTTTACATTTTTACATTTTTACATTTTTACATTTTTACATTTTTACATTTTTACATTTTTACATTTTTACATTTTTACATTTTTACATTTTTACATTTTTACATTTTTACATTTTTACATTTTTACATTTTTACATTTTTACATTTTTACATTTTTACATTTTTACATTTTTACATTTTTACATTTTTACATTTTTACATTTTTACATTTTTACATTTTTACATTTTTACATTTTTACATTTTTACATTTTTACATTTTTACATTTTTACATTTTTACATTTTTACATTTTTACATTTTTACATTTTTACATTTTTACATTTTTACATTTTTACATTTTTACATTTTTACATTTTTACATTTTTACATTTTTACATTTTTACATTTTTACATTTTTACATTTTTACATTTTTACATTTTTACATTTTTACATTTTTACATTTTTACATTTTTACATTTTTACATTTTTACATTTTTACATTTTTACATTTTTACATTTTTACATTTTTACATTTTTACATTTTTACATTTTTACATTTTTACATTTTTACATTTTTACATTTTTACATTTTTACATTTTTACATTTTTACATTTTTACATTTTTACATTTTTACATTTTTACATTTTTACATTTTTACATTTTTACATTTTTACATTTTTACATTTTTACATTTTTTTATTTTTACATTCTTACATTTTTGCATTTTACGTTTTAACAACAAAAAATGATGACGAAAATTGAAAAAAAAAAAAAAATACAAAAATTGACTGCAAGGTAAGATAATAATAAAAATTTATGACAAAAAGAAGTAAAAAATATACAAAAATGGCACAGAGTTGGAACCAACCCCCTGGCAACTTGACAGTTCTGGCGAGTTTCGTGTGCCTGATTGAAATCCGCAGGTGTCGCTTGTGTACCGCTTGTTTACATACTTTTCGAGCCATGCGTATGGAAAGGGCAGATTATCAAATGTGGTGCAAATCATAAAATTCGAATGAATGAAAAAAAATTTCAACCGAAATTATTATTTTCATTGAATATTCTACATATTTATTTATTGTATAGGAACAGTTTTCCATAAACCGAGAAATGTTCTGCTATAATTTGAAAGTTTTGTTATACTAAAATTATCATATGTATCGCAGTTTATAAAAATCATTCGATGATTGTTGTGGTAATGTTTTGTTTTACATTTATTTTGTACGATCGTCATCAATAGTTTTGGTGGAAGGGGTTCTTTTCCCAAAAATCTGCCGTATATCAGTGAATTATTTTGATCAGTCCAAAAGTTTTAAACGTAATAAAGGACATACAGATTTACGTCTGTGTGCCCTTTATTCGACTGAACTTTTGAAAACAGATTCACTTTACGTATAACAGAACTAATTTTCAATTCTGAACGTTTTTTTCATTTGTTGAATCGGTTAAAAGAAAACATATTTCCATATGGGTCCTTCCGACATGTTAAGTCGCTTGATTTTCGATTTGACAGAACCAGAGAACCAGAAAAAACTGGCACACGCGATTTGTATGGGAAACGTCAAGTTGCCAGGGGGTTGGTTGGAACATAATTGCACAAAAATGAACCCAAAATGAGACGACGATTTTACGTGGTAGAATGAATCACACTGCGTAATTTGAAATTTAAGGGAAAAGTTAAGATGAAAAATTCGTGTTGAAAATCATGCATAAAAAATCTCAGCATTTTTGATAACCTGTGCAGTATTTGAGAAAGTTATACCAATCCTGATGTGAGAAAAATATCCAAATATGAGTCCAACTACCGCAAGATTAAATGATATAAAAAAAATTGATAACGAAAATGATGATGATCACATGGGAGAAAAATTCCCTAATAATCGAGGGACCAAATTTAAATTTATCAAATTAGTCAGCAAAGAGTAAGAAACCCCAAGAAAATAAAAATTTATTACATTTTCTCAACAGAACTTAAACAAAGTTCAAAATATCTTCCTGAAAGCACAATGTTTCCTTAACACTTTAAACCATGCATCACTGCGTTGTCAACATCCACAGGCCGCTGCTGATCATCACGCAGATACGAAAACTTAATGCGATTCAGGAAACCATATTTTTGCCTCGTATTTCCGTTTGATTTGATTCGTAGCCACCGCCATTCGCACTCGCAACTCATCCCAATGAATCGTCTTATCAGCAGTCGGTTCTCTACTCTCTGGAGCCACAGCTGCCTGCCTTCTGCCTTCTGACATTATCGCCAAGGGAGTCGGGGTCGGATGGTTCGTTAAGAATTATTATAGGCCACAATCACACTCCCGACTCTGTTATTCTTGCCAAAGCAGCTCGATTCAACCAAACTCAATGAAGCTCTCTAACGCTGTTGTTATTCCGCCTTGTCATTCAACTACTTTCGATGTGCGTTCTGGATGCTGCAGAGAGAGATGCTCTTCTTTGGGAAACGAGCATCTCAAACCACTGTGGAATATTAAACAGACCGAATATCCCCTAGATGGAACATTTGAAAGGTCGTGGGACGGCAGAATTATGCATATTGATTTTGTTTCATATCTTAGACGACTACTGGCTTCGGAAGTCGTAGGGAGCATTGAAAGTGATGGTTTTTAGAAACACATCTCAGTTTTCAATCAGGAATTGTTGAGTAAGAAACTTTGGTTTAGTTGTAGCCATCTTTCAGTAATGAAACAAATTGATAATAATATTCTAGATTAGCAGATAGAGACATGAATTTTCAAATTGAAGATAATAAAAATTCTATTTTTAACTTCCAGCCACAAAAGGAAAACAAAACCGACCTCAAAAAACTATTCTCCGGTGCGTGATTATTATTCACCAAAGCCACTAAGAAGGTGTGAACCCAGAAAGTTGCAAGATCCCAAAACACGGCTCAATTAGAGTGGGGTCGGGGTAACACAACAGTTTAACCCGGCATTCCACTCTCCGGCAACTGTTGTTCGGCTCTTTGGAAGAGCACTTTTTCTTCTAACATTCTTGAAAGTAAAACCTCAAAATATGAAAAAGGTGTCATGATACGGTCCGGGACTGGGGCCCCAAAAGAAAGAAAAAAAAACGAATGCAAAACTGACACCATTTCGGTGTCCCAAATGGCCCCCGGGAGCGTATCCTTCCGCCCCCATTCCCCTATAGACGACTATTTTTCTGGAAAAGCCATACGAAAATTTTTTCGGGGTTACTGGAATGGCTCAAAAATGAATTCTGGTTATTAGTTTATTTTTTAACATTTCTTTTTGCAAAGACATTGCGTTAATTTCAGGAAAACATTTTTTTTTTAATTTCAAAAAATTTCGACCAACATTCAATGAGCCCGACATGCATGGTCTAGAAACTTTCATACGTTTCTCAAAAAATACTTAAAATTCAATGCCTTTTTAAAGGCGAGCCCAAAAATCTCATTGATGTCTCTAAATAAAAAAAAAATATCAAGTTGTAATCCGAGCGTTGTACGATCAAGATCCAAATACACTATTTAGAGTAAGCCCATAACATATAAATTTGGTCCTTTGAACCGGATCGGGAGAAGTCTTGAAAAATTCCGCAAAGAATTTTTGCTTGACGCAGGACAGTTTCACGTTGAAGTGTTTTTAAGCTTGTAAAGTACTGCCCTTTAGCTATTACCTAGCAACATATTATCGTATCTTGTCTGGCATAACTTGCGGTTGTTTTCTACATTTGGGGGCAGAGAACGAGCAAAGTACAGCGAGCCACCGCTTAAACCTCCTTCTCCCTAAATTCAACCTGAGGCCACTGAACTCGTTCCAACCTCGAACTTTTTAACACACTTTGCTTCAATAGTGCGAGGTCTATTCGCTCTAGTGCGCTCAAAGGCAATACTCATAGACGAGACCACTTTCAGCAAAACCTATTATCCTTACGATTCAAAGTCTGAACTCTCCTCTAACGACTTGAGAACAGACATCTCCTCGCAATGACTCGAGATTCTCACATAAATCTCTCCTCTTCACGACTCGATGCCTGATCTCTCCTCTTATGACTCGAGATCCGACTTCTCCTCGCATCGACTCGAGGTTGACGTACACATACCTCTCTTCTGCACGACTCAAGGCCCGATCTCTCCTCTAGTGAGTCGAGATCGGACCTCTTTTCGTATTGACTCAAGGTAACCACTTATACTCTTGTTTATTAAAGGCCTGATCTCTCCTCTTGCGAGTCGAGACCCAACCTCTTATCGTAAAGACTAGGGGTTGATCACATAAACTTCTCCTCCTGAAGACAAGAGGCCTGACTTCCCTTCTATCGACTCGAAGCCCGACCTCTTATCACCAGGATTCGAGGTTTGCCACCTTTATACCCGTCGTGTGCCGATCAAGAGCAGCTATCCAAGACTTGTGCCTGTCACAGCACACGCGTGGGACTTAACCCAACTACTCGGATGAATCCCGACGAAGACGTCATCCTACACAGACTCAAATGGCTCACAAGGCGTCGAGAGCCACTCTACCTGTGGGTATTCTCCGATCGTGGAATAACCCTTTTCCAACGGTTTCCACTGCGAATAAGGTAAAATCTTATCCCCGCAGCATAGATCATTGGGAACCACACAACACAGATACTCCTCGTAGGTGGAGCATCCTACGAATGAACGCGGCATACCCACGGCATCCGCTACGCAAAAGATTTTGCCTTAGCTTCAAACCGTGGGGTCAGACGCACTCTACTCGACAGCCTTCTGTCTATGAATTCAGTATAAACCGACCGTTGTCCGGTCGTCGTGTATACTTTTGGCTGGCAACCTTAGGACTTAGGGCAACCTCTACGACTCGGATGTTTCCTGACGGTAACTTCATCCTACACCGACTCAAGAGGCTCGCCCGGCATCGAGAACCTCTTTATCCGCGAGTTACCCCCAACAGTAGTTTACGAGGTCCGCTACGAGGAAAGTATTGTCTAATCCCCGCAGTTTCCTGCGTAAGAAGCAACACTACTCGGATACTCCCCGGCGGTGAAGTATCCTACACACGTTTGTGGTGCACCCATGATCTCTACTACGCAGAAGATTATGCCTTATCTTTGTAGCTTCGATCAAGGGACTGGACGCATTCAGATGCTCCCCGACGATGGAGTCATCCTACACCGTTCGCGGACTCCCGTTGTCTCCAGCTCTTCTGCAGCGAAGTCATGATCCGGGTGAACCCATCACAGACCACATGCCAAGTGTTGGAGTCTATACACATCCTCTGCACCACGTTGTCTACTGTCGTGTCGGGCTTGCAAAAGGCAAACCTCGGACAGGCAAACACCACAATTTGGGCAATCTGGCAAAGCCACATGTCCAAACCGGTAGTTGTATTTCATGAAGAGTCTATGACCAGTCAAGAGTTGCGTCATATGGAAGCCAACTTCCTCTCCAGCTCTCGATGTGCGATATTAAACGATGGGTCCACTTTCCTTTCACTGATCTGTCCCACAGCTGCTGCCAGTTGGACATCGAGTCCTCATTGACAAGATCTCGTACGTTGGACGTGTCTTCATTGTCGTAACAATAGACATCCTCCTTTAGCAATACCAAGATGGACATGACTCCCGCCACTACGAAGGCGGCTTCGGGCGAGATGTTCCACTGATCAGTCGCTGATCGCTGCTAAGCCTCTGAAGGTTACACTGTCTTCCCAGGGCATACCTCCAGGCTGCCGTTTTGTACCTCAAGATTGACGTGGTCGCGTTTGACAGTATCCTCCTCTTGCTGCTGCGGATAGCCGAGGAGTTCGACATTATCCGTACGAGTGCGGCCGTGGCCATTGCTGCTCTCTTACACACGTAGTTGACATGACACTTGAAGCTGAGCCTATACTCGATCATCACCCTTAGATACTTATTTGCGCGTTTGGACACGATATCATACGGTCCAACTGCAATGGTATCTGTTTAATGTGAGATCAGGTTGGTGACGCAGACACTTAGAGTGCATTCAACTTTCCACTGCCTGGATAGCTACTGTAGAAAGTAGCTGTACATCATCCGCAAATCCTGCGAGTTAAGTTCCCGATGGGAGGCTCATTCGTAGGAGCTCGTCTTACGTGATGTTCCACCTAATCAGGCCAAGAATTGACCTCTGTGGCGCACCGGCCGAAACCCTTTTGTGTAAGTATGCCCTCACCGGTTATATACCTACTGTAGTTGGCGATTGTGGAAATAACTTTCCTCAAACTATATCTACAGATATTCCGGGACCCTCATTTCGATGAACCTGCGAAGTGGCGGGAGTCATGCCCATCTCGGTATTGCTAGAGGAGGATGTCTATTGTTACCACAATTAAGACGCGTCCAACGTACGAGATCTCGCCTATGAGGACTTGATGTTCAACTGACAGTAGCTGTGGGACAGCTCAGCGAGGGGAAGGTGGACCCAACGTCTGATCCCGCACGTCGAGAGCTAGATCGGAAAAGGACTCGGTGAGATAAAAATTCCATATGACGAAACTCCTGAATGGTCATGGATGCTTCATGAAGTACTACTGCCGGTTCGGACATGACGCTTTGCCATATTGCCCAGCTGGTAGTGACGGAGAGGAAATACCCAAACATGTTGTGTTTGTCTGTCTGAGGTTTGCGGCGGTACATACCAACATACTTGTCGTCTGCGGGTCCAACAGTAGACAACGTGGAGCAGAGGATGTGTACGGACTTCAACGCTTGGCAGTGATGGGTTCACTAAGATCATGACTGCCTGGCATAGGAGCTAGAGACAACGGCAATCGCTGTCCAACTGACGCTGCTGAAGGTGTTCTTAACATCCAGAGTGACCGCCGCGCAAAAGCGGAGCCTTCTCCTTTTTGTTAGCCTGGCTCTATCCGCTATCTCAATGAAACAGCGGATGGCATCTGCGGTGCTACGTCCTCTACGGAAATCAAACTGTTCTTCGAGAGTCCACTCTCACTTTCAGTGACTTCTGAAGTCGGTGTTGAATCACCTTCTCCAGGACCTTATCCGCTGTGTCCAGTAAACAGATCGGTCGGTACACTGATTGGTCTCCTGGAGGCTAACCCGGTATTGGCAGAAGGACTAATTTTTGTCGCTTCCACGTATCAAGGAACACCATCAATGATGACCGGAACATTTCTGGGAACTCACTGCGACGTTTGGAATGCCGTCCGGTACGGGGGCCTTCTTTGATTGGAGAGACTTGGCGATTTCGCGAAGTTTATCCACCGTCATCGTCTCCTCTATGCTAGTGTCCAAGTCGTACGAGATTTTTAACCAGCGGATAGTATCGTGCTGTGGAAACAGCTCGTTGATGATCGCGCTCAATTTGTCTGGGCACGTTTCAGGAGGCGCACCTCTACTTACCCCCACGCAGATCCACGATTTCCTCTGTCCACCAGTAGACGAGTGGCCTCTTGGCCCTTCTCGTCATTGCAGCTTCGCAGCATCGCAAGCGTGAGCTAGTACTCTTGTCAGTTCTCCAACGGACAGGTTGTCCAGGTTCCTCTCCCAAAGCAACACCTCGATGGAAACGTTTTGTTTGTATTGTGTTGTTTTTCAGAAGCGTTTACCTGTTCTAGACTCTTGTTTATCTGTCCGTGTACTTGAGCCCAACCGATAGAGGATTGCGAAGTGATCACGATGCGTGTAGGCCTCGCTCACCATCCAATCTACCGAAAGTGACATCTTTGGTTGATTCGCTCCCGTTCTTGTGCATTTAGTCTTGCCAGGGCTTCTGGAAAAATCTGGCCTCTGGGATTTGTGAGACGGTTATCCTACTCCTCGGACTACGCATTAAAGTCGCCAGCTTAACACTAGGGCTTCTTCCCGAAAGCACCTCTACAATCTTGTCAATTATAGATACGAACTTGTCCAAGGACCATCCTGGGGGTGCATAGCAACTACAAAAGTAGATCCCATTAACGTTGGCTATCACCATAGCCTTCGTTTTCAGTCACCACCATCTTTTCTATGGAGAAACTACCTGTTACCCATATCATGTCCAATATGGCATCATCGGTCACCCAACTAATGCGATATGGGTCTGCCACTAGCGCGATGTCCAACTTTTCCTCAACAGCGTTCCCGCAACAGCTGGTGTACTCTTGGTCCCTGGGTCGGTACCACCTGCGCCTTCTTATAGGCGGGGCATCTATTTAGGGTTGCCAGCAGCGTGTTCTTGTGCACTTGAAGCACATGTCCCCTTGCTGGGGGATGCTGCAGCGTTATAATAAAGTTTTTGTGCTTGTTTAATTTTGAGCGTGTAGTGATTGGGTTAATTCGAGCCAAAATACAGCGTTAAGAACTAAGAGTGTGGAATGTCAAACACGCACAAACAGAAAAGTAAACAAAATCAAAACAACATCGTGGCCGGAAAAGGGGCTAAATTGTACGGCAAAGTTCGTTCTAGTTCCCGTTGCCTGGACTTCTCCGCTTCAGTTGATTGCAGGTGAGCGAATCAAAGTCGGTAAAACACCAATCGGGCGTTAATTCTTCCCAACTCTCAGGCAACGGTAGAGTTGAAGGTGATAATATCCTGCCACGACGGGCTATGGCCAAATCGAACGAAGGGGATGGTAGAACCAGCTTACCAATACTGACGGCCCTTATTGGGTGGGTGGAGAATTAGAGCTGCAGAAATTATTGAGAAGGGTTGCCAATTTAGAGACTTTCTCGACTAAATTCTGTGATATTCAGCTGTGATGTACCTGGGCCGTCCAAACTGTGATATGATTGTTGTGCGTTTTGATGTTATGGTAGGAAAAACGGACCCGTGAGTAGAAATTAGCTTAGAAGCTAGCTTAGATTCTTAATATGTCGTAAGAGCAAATTGTGATTGTATCTACGAAGTTTTGGGTTTTGCATATTTGTGTTTTGGGTAAAAGTTAGCCATTTAGAACTCACTGAAAGTCAGTGGTGCTCAACTTGTTTCAATGGATATCTGACAGATAGACCACCCCACCTTTAGCAGCTCATACTTAAGTGCTGCGTTTGTTGATGCAACTGGAAGCTTCGCCAAACCAACCTGCTTTCCTTATCTAGGGGAGCCGTTCCTCAAGCGAACTGACATCTGGTCTGGGCCTATTTGACACTTGTAATAAAACGATAATTTATCGTTTTATACTTTGGGGATGTGTCATCAAAAGGACGGAACACTTCTCTGTTAGACGTAAACTATTGAATTGATTTTATTCTTTTACTTTTGCCTTAACCTAACCTACCAAGATATTTGAAGTCTTTATTTATTATTTATTCCTTACAGCCAATCAGAGAAGGATGCGAAAGGCGGGAGAGTGCTAAGCAAGTCCCGAAAGAGAGACTGCATGGTCAGCGCTGACGCGCTGTGTGTAGCTTAAAACAATGACTCTGTAAACTGACACTTTCGTTGGAAGTTGTTCATGGAATGCCACGACGGTGGGTCGATGGCTGATGTAGGTTTTGACTTTGAATGCTTTTGACTTTGGACTCGGGGTGATTGAATTAAGATTTGCTGACATGTGTGATACACATGTCACACCATCCTCCTTTAGGAAAAAATGATTGAATTATATGAAATCATTTTTGTTTGCTTTTGACTTCAAATACCTTTCACAATAAAGTTTCAACAATCTGTCCTTATTATCTATGTTCATCTTTCTTATTATCTATATTTATCTTCATCCTCCCTTTTTGGAAGAATGATTTTACATAGTGAAATTATTCGTTTCAATTTGTGCTGTATTATATTTCGATACAATAATAAAAAAAATTTTGTGTGCTATTATTATATAGTGTTATTGTAAACATTAGAGTATATCATGATTTATTTGCAATTACTCGATTTTGATGAACTACTTGCTCATCTTGATTAATAATGTTTTTTATCTTAATGTTAGGGTGAGTTATTTCTATTACATTAAATGGTCCAGAGTAGACTGGATCTAGCTTTCGTCTGTTTTCTATTTTCAACCAAACCTGATCTCCTATCGCAATATCAATTGGGTTTGAACCAATTTGCTGCTTTCGAGTTCTATTTGTTTTAGCTTTATTTAACAGAGATTTTGCGTTAGTAGATGCTTGTTGCATTTTAAATTTCAGTTCATACAAATATGATTCGTGATTGTAAAATGGGTCAACTCTTGTTGCATTTGAAAATTGACTCGGTATGTTTGCGGGTTTTCCAAATACAAGTTCGAAAGGACTAAATAAGTGGTCCGTATGCGGAGTACTGTTATAACAAAATGTATAGTAGTTTAGCCAAGAATCCCAATCATCGTGCTCATCATTAATAGAATTTCTTAAGTATTCGTTGAGACAACGATGGTTTCTTTCGAGGCTTCCTATTGTTTGCGGATGGTACGCCGTTGAAAATTTTTGTTTGATTGATAACAGTTTGCAAACATTTTCGAAAATTTCATTCTTATATTCGGTTCCCAAGTCTGATTTTAATGCAATTGGGCATCCATATATGAGAATGCAATTTTCTACAAATGCTTTGGCAATCGTATTTGCCTGTTTGTCTGGTATTGGAGTCGCGACTACATATTTAGATAAATCACACTGAATTGTCAGTGCGTATCTGTTTTCATTTTTAGATTTTGTGAGCGGACCAATTGTATCGATTGATATCAAATCAAAGGATTTGGCTGGCGTAGTCGTTTGTGTAAAAGTTTCATTTGTGTTTATTCTGTGTTTGTTTTGTTTACATTTTACACACAGTTTTATGTAATTTTCGATAGTTTGTTTCATGTTGTGCCAATAGTATCTTGACCTGAGTCGTTTTAGTAATCTACATGTACCAATATGACCACCCGTAGGCTCATTATGGTTTTCTGAGATTATTTTTTGGATTGTTTCATCGTCTTTGATAATTTGTGCCGGCACATAAATTATAATTGTCACATATTTCAATGTTTTATTGCATTCTTGTTTAAACATTTCTTTAGTAATTTTTGTGAATATTTTATCATCATTTCTCATAGCTATCTTTTTTATTTTCATCCTTATGGCCATTTTTTCTAGCGTCTGCAGACATATTTGTAAACTTGTATTTTTTCCTTTGTAAAATATTTGCTCTTGTGCAATTATTTTTTTCAGGTTTTTTGTCAAAAGTCGTATACACAACTTTTCGTTATGTAAATCAAAAATAACTTTGGGCATATTAAATGCATCTAAGTTATTGATCGAATCATAAGCTTTGAGGTGATCAGTCTCGTCAGCAGATGAAGCGATTTTCGTGTCGTTATTTTTCTGATTTATTTGTTGCCTTGTCAAAGATCTTGTTTGGATTGGCAGTATAGTTAAACTTTGGAGTGCATCAGAGTCGATCACAACGCGGGACAAAGCGTCAGCGCTAACGTTGTTTTTCCCGCTTATGTGTTCGACATCAAATGTAAACTCGTCTAAATCAAGTCGCATCCGGGTCAATTTTGAACTTGGATTCCTCATCGAAAACAAATAGACAAGCGGACGATGGTCAGTTTTTACCGTAAAACGTCTACCATACAAATACGGTCTGAAGTAGTTGATTGCCCAATGTATTGTAGTCAACTCCTGTTCGATGGTAGATTTATTACTTTCGCCCTTTGTAAATGTTCTGCTTGCATAGGCTACAGGCAACTCAATATCACCATGCGATTGGGATAAAACAGCACCATATGCAATTTTAGATGCATCTGTGCTTAGTATAAATTTTTCTTGAAAGTTTGGAAATTTTAATACTGTAGGTGATATTAATTTTTGTTTTAATTGTTCGAATGCCTTTTTACATTTTTCGTCCCATTCAAACTTTACTCCTTTTCTCAGTAGTGCGTTTAGGGGGGCAGTTATTTGGGAGAAGTAAGGAATAAACCTTCTGTAATAATTACAGAAAGCAGTAAACCTTTTTACATCATCAGCATTACGGGGTTCAGGGTAATTTAGTATTGCAGAAAATTTCGATTTGTCAGGTTGAATACCCTCACAAGATATGTGATGCCCTAGGTAGGTTACATCACTTCCGAAGAACGTACACTTCGATGGATTTAGCTTTAGGTTAAATTCTCTGAGTTTTAAGAAAACTTTTTCAAGATTCGAAAGGTGGTGTTTAATGGAACAACCCACGATGATTATATCATCAATATAAAGGAAGGCGCATTCCGGGGGGAGACCGCTCAAGGCTATGGTCATCATCCTCTGGAAGCTATTGGGTGAAATATTAAGGCCAAAGGGTAACCTATTAAATTCAAAATGACCTTTTGTTGTTGAGAAAGCTGTGTAATTTTTTGAAGTTTCTTTTAACTCTATCTGGTGGAAACCAGACATTAAATCCAACGTAGTGAAATATTTTGCTCGTCCCATTTGATCGAGAATGTCATCGATCCTGGGGAGCGGAAATTTATCTGCAATTACGGTTTTATTTAACCGTCTAAAATCGACTACAAGTCTCCATTTCTTACCAGTACTTGATTTTTTAGGTACCAGCAATATGGGTGAGTTGTAAGGCGATGTTGACGGTTTGATGATGTTGTCTTTAAGAAGTTTATTCACTTGTTCATCTATCTCATTGCGATGAGCTTCTGGAATACGGTTATTTTTTGTATATACTGGCGTATTATCATTAAGCCGTATCTCTTGTTTGTAAAAATTATTGCACGTTAAACTGTCGTGTTGTAGTGCAAAAATATCACTAAATTTTGAGCATAAGTCGATTAGGTTTGACTTAGCTTCGTTCGGAACATTATCTGTTTTAAGTAAACTATTGAATTGATTTTATTCTTTTACTTTTGCCTTAACCTAACCTACCAAGATATTTGAAGTCTTTATTTATTATTTATTCCTTACAGCCAATCAGAGAAGGATGCGAAAGGCGGGAGAGTGCTAAGCAAGTCCCGAAAGAGAAACTGCATGGTCAGCGCTGACGCGCTGTGTGTGGCTTAAAACAATGACTCTGTAAACTGACACTTTCGTTGGAAGTTGTTCATGGAATGCCACGACGGTGGGTCGATGGCTGATGTAGGTTTTGACTTTGAATGCTTTTGACTTTGGACTCGGGGTGATTGAATTAAGATTTGCTGACATGTGTGATACACATGTCACACACTGCTCGACCAGTGCCACCCGCAGTTCCTTCTCTGTTGTGACTTCGTCCAGGTTTTTTTTATCCGGATGGTGACCTCTTTACAGAGGACGTGTACGTGTACCTCAGCCTTCTCACCAAGGGCTTCAGCCGTGAAGGTTACACTATAGAGTACGCTTAAGTTCAATGATCATCTGACCGGTTCGGGTCCGACAGACTCTCCGGACGTTGTCGCCGAGTTCGGCGAGGTTCTCATATGTACGCATCTGTCTTAAAACATCTGCGTACGTGCCCTCGGGTACCTTGACGACAATCGCCTCTCCTCTCTCCCTGACGTGACGTTTGTATCGTTGGGGTCGGAGTTTGGTTTTTTCGTCTCCACGTCACTGGGTCTTCCCTATTTTACGCGATTGCGTCTGCCACCCGTTTTTGGCGCTCGTAGGCTAACCTGCATTCCCTGCAGAGCCTTGGGTAAAAACTCCAAAATTAAAGTACCTGCCCTAGACACTTTTCCTTTGTCGGTCAATACAACTCCAGGCCCACCTCTTAGATCGGTCAATGTTATCAATCGCTACTATAACAGGTGTTACCTGTTATACCACTAGCTGACAAGATTCACTCCTTTATTTTTTTCTTGTTTCGATTCTAGTCGTTTACCATCTTTGTGGTATTAGCGACGTTGCAGTTGGCAGACAGTCATTTAAAAATTTGTACGGTACAACTGTGTTCGAGGTTTAGTCTTAGACTAGAACTCGCGGACATCGGCATATGAAATAACTAACTGGATTCCACACTAAATTGTCTCTATTGTTTTCTCTCTATTCGAGAAAAATATTAACACGTTCGTCGCTCTGGGACTCATATTCGGGTGATAAGTGTATTCCCTAGAAGGCCCCGTCACAACGAAAAAACGTGTGACGCTCTCTTACTCAAGTTAGCCGCTCAGTTTAGCCACACGTTTCAAATCTTGGAGTTCTCCGTCTATTTTTTATCTGTCCGAGAATTTCTTTGGGCCCGGATAGTAAAACTACCAAAATGAGAGTGGCGACGAACGTGTTAAAGCAAACTTTGGAGCAATTTCCTCTCAAGTGGTAATAAATATGAACGCTTTCACTAAGTGATCCAAGTGTTCACTAAGGTGATAGGGCGGTTTTGATAAACATTGGTAAACTTTGGCGCAGTTGTGAAGATATTCGATAATAAAAACAATATTTTTAAAAATAGTCATAGGATGCTTGAACAATTCTAGTAAACTAGAAAACAACAGCCGAAAAAAACGAGGGGTACCCAACTTAAAAGCGACAAACCTCGCCAACCGACAAACTGGGAGAAGGCCCCCCAGGAAAGGATAAACTTTTCGGTTTCGGATCAGTGTCCTTTTGTCAGCAGAGCCTCAAGTGAGAAGCAAAGAAGGAGGAGCGAAAGGTGCCTTGCAGATCAGTTCTCTTCCGAAAAAAAAAAAATTAAATGTGAGCATAAAAAGCGTCGTCGTCGTCGCAATCCTGGCAACTAACTAACAGAGGCAAAAGGCCTCCCTCCAGGCCAAAGTTTCCAACTTTTGCCATTTGATGTGGTTGTTTGGTTGTGCCGTCAATTTTCATGTTTTGTTTCATCTTGGCGGATTATGGGCGTGTGAGTTGGGTGATGGCGGTGGGAGGTGGTTAACATTGGCTGGAATTGGGGAGGCGGTGGATTTGGGTGAGACTGTTTATGAATATGATTACCCGGGGAGATGCTTCCATTTTGTGGAACTTTTTTCCACGTTTTTTTACAACAACCTTTTAACTTTTGGTTGCTTTCGACCAACCGATGATCAGAGCGCTATAGGCTTATGGTGGTTGGAAAAGTTCTGAGGCTGCGAAAGTTTCTGATGTGTGAAGTATGTTTTGTTTCCAAAATTTGGAACAGCATGACATTTGTTTCGAGCACAGTTATCAAGGTTTTAACCGGCTTATGATAAGTTCTTTTATTTTGAATTATTAAAACCATTTAGAACATAGCTTTTCTACTACAGGAAATCTGTTTTTAAAACTTAACGTTTTTATATCAGTCGAGTCGTGAAAACAAATACTACTGAAATGAAAGTTTTCATCGAAGTTTTCATCGTTTCGTTTCAATTTAAGCAGAGTTTTCCTGGGAAACTTGAGACAAATGAATCAATTACAGCTGATTCCTTTTTCTCAACAATTTAAGCACCTACACTTGCAAAAACTTTAACACATACCTATCGTTTTCCATCTCGTCTACAAATTCACATTCGCACAACCATTTGTTTGAAAGGAGTGACAGCTCCCACTTTTATGGCTTCGGAAAAAGTCAGGAAGCTCAGCTGTAGAATAAAAAGGGGAAGGGAACGAAAAACGGCGAAAATGCTGCGAATCCACCTGGCAGCCCAGCGTAAATGGCTTTATTTTCATTTAATTTAATTACAGTTTTAGCGAAATGGAAATTGAATTAAAACTTGTCCGCTTGCGCGCTCGCTCGCTTGCCTTTTTACCGCCATTTGTTTGGAGCTGGGTGCAGAAAATTCCCGGGAAATCAAGTGTAATAAACGAATGCACCGAAAAACACACTCACACATTTCGAATATCCTTCGTTTGTCTCGTTTAACATATAAATTGGAAATTTTTGGCAAAACTAGGCAGTAGCAGCATTATTCAATTCGAGTAAAATCAAAAATGGAGCAACAAAAAATCATCATTGTTATAACAAAATACGGACGCGGATAAATCAATCAACCGAATATCAAATTGGTTAATGGAGAAATGTGCTCTGGAAGAGCGCTATTATGTTAATGAGCATTCATTCTGATTGTGATAATTAAATCGCGAAAAAATAGGCTCACCTGTCTTATAATTGGCGGCATGAAAATGTCGTTAATTGGAAAAATATTCGTTGCTACCGATGCACGCTGATTTGGCTTTTTGTTTTCATGTTTTGATTTGAGCCCCTTGTTGATTTTGCATTTTAATTACTTTAAGATTTAGTAAGATTTAAAAAATAGCTTGAAGGTTGGAATCTCGGCTTTGCTGTTTTCTAAATTTACTCAAAAGCACAGTACAATACTCATACTTACCATATCTTAAATCCAAATCTTTAACCTAAATCTAAGGGATGAATCATCCGTAAGAATGAAAATCCCGGAAAAAAGAAACACAACACCCTTAATTTGAATCTGCAACCTGATTTTTAATCGGAACCAGAAACTGAAATCTGAATGAAAAATCTGAAGCTGAAATCGAATTTTTAAGCCTGAATTTGAAACTGAAATCGCCGAAAAAAATCATAATCTGAAATCTATATCATGAATGCTAAATGAAAAAAAAATGCCTCGACCAAGAATCGAACTCCAGTTTTCTGATTATCTCTCCGACACCTTACCAATAGGTAAGTCGTCAGATGTAAATTAGTCAAGCTGTAGCTCTAATGCCGCAGCCCGTGGCGGAGAGGATAGCTTTCAAATTTTCTAAGCCAGCGGGTATGAGATCGAATCCCGGTCTCGGCATACATATTACACTTTCTGTGGGTTGGTGGTTTTAGCATTTGTAAGATGCTAGCCATCATATCCTCGAAAGATGTACGCTTAGAGTTAAGAAAAAGGAATCTCTTCGAGGAAACATCAAGTTTCATTGAGATCCTGTATGTGTTTGTGTTCGTTTTAAGAAAAAAAATGAGAAAAAAAAGATCGAAAGATCGAATCGAAAATAAACCGATCTAATCAATTTTCTCCTGGCCAAAGAATTGATCCAAAAAATCGAAAATCGAAGTTGAAGAGATCGATCTTCTAAGAATCGATCCAAGATCGACCAATCCTAGTTGATATAAGTTGTTCCTATTTTTCACAACACAACAGTTATAAAAATATAAATTTTTAATAGCTGACGAGGTACCAGACGTAAATTTCAATCGAATGAAGAAAATCCAGAATGAAAAATGAAATGACAGCTGCATGAAAACATTGCGCTCGCTCGCACGCACACCAACGACGAATGGTGGATCAATTCTTAAAGTGAAAGTAGTTTCTTTTTTCAGGAGGATTCAGAAGCAAATTTTATTATTTAACACTTTATTTCACAACTTTTTTAAAGGGCCACGATCTCTTATAATACTAAATATGCTAGAAATTTCAGAAAACAAAAGAAAATTGAGCATAGTAGTGGAAATAGTAAAGAAGTGACAATTTAAAAAAATGTTGCCTAAATATAACATTGAAAATTTAAATGAAAGCGGAGAAGGCCCGTGCGATAGGATCGTCCATGGTGAAAAAAAGGGGGGGGGGGGGGGGGGTGGTTAAACTTGAATTTAGCTAGAAATAATTAAAATACAAAAAATGCACAAAATAGGGAAATTGTTTTCTTAAATCATTTTCTCACCCATGACCATCACACAATTTCTAAAAAAAACAATAAATTTTACTGATACGATTCAAAATATACAAAAATCAAAGTTTCAAATATTTTTTTTAAGTTTTTTAACGACACTTTACCATCTTAATGGCATTCGTGTCGAGAGTTTCAAATAAACATTTTTTGAAAATCCTTATTTTGAACATGAAGCTTTAAGTCAGTATTTTCAAAACACCTGAAAACGACGGCGAAATGAAATTTAGAATAAAACCAGAGCTTAATGTTTCGGATATGAAAATCAATGCAAAGAAATAAATTTCAGATCCTTATCTGAAATGAATCAGGATTGATATAATATTTCATCAAGTTTTGAAATGTGAATTTGAGAAGAAAAAAATCTATTTAAATTTAAGAGAAATCATTCAAAACACAAAGATAATAATTAGATTTAATTTGATGCAAAAGAAAATATTTAATTTTATGTCAAAAGTGTTAGTGATCAAAATCAGAGATGATATCCAATTAATTTATATTCAAATCCTAACAGTTATCGAAATAAATGGCTTAAAAAGTTCATGTTTGATTGAAATTCACAATAATAACTTTGTAAATTTAAAACAGAACATTTTCAATTCATCATCACTGACAACATACTGGTTTAGAAATGGGTGATTTCTTGACTGATCGAATACGAAACTGTTAAAAAAAATTAGGAATGTCAAGTTGTGGCTTGTAACCAATGAGAGCTTTATCAAATAATTATTTGATTGACATTGCACATTAAACAACTCTTAATGTTGCTATTTAGAATCGTTTTACGAACTTTCCAAAATCATAATCGTTTCTTAAAAGATGTTTTAAACTTATAAAAATAAGTGAAATCTACATGAAAGTAAAAACTGATTTTGAATTTATATATTACACTTTATTCAATTGAGAAATAACATTTTGATGATGGTGATATGTATAAAGTATAAATGATCTACAAGAGTTGAATTCTTCATTATTTTTAAAGTTTGGAAGAACAAATATTTTTTACATTTTGTTACATTTTTAATTTTTGTCAAAAAAGGCAGAATTTTCATAAATTATTTTACCTATTTTCAAAAGTTTGAGGGAACCAAAATTAATAAAAATTAACGCTTAAATTCTTTGCTCCTCAGACAATGTGAATTTTGTAACCTTGTGTAATTTTTCAAAACGCTTTCAAATGTGGAGTTGAGAATCAAGAAGAACAAGAAATACAAAAACCGTTTGTTTTATATGTACGTATAAACCATTAGGAAATTCAAAATCTTATCCATATATCAAGGGCGAAAAGTCATTTCCTTGCTGAATCTGACCCTTTTTTCCAATTCGTAAATTAAACCTTCAAAGCTCTATCGGATTAAACAATCCAAATTTTAAAACAAAATTTAAATCACGGATTGGTCAAAAGTTGATATTTCAAGATTTTGAAATAACATTTTTACTTACATTTGAAATTTTCAAAAACAAATCAACTTCCGCCCAATTTGAAACTCAACATGTTGGTTTTAAAGCGTAGAACAAATATGAAGATATTTTCTAACTTTAGACTTAGTCATTGATGATTATGTGGCAAAATTTCATATTGATCAAAGCCACATCGGTGATCAATGTTACCCCGTTTACGGTACGTTTTCTTTTTCCTGAAGCTTGACCCTCAAAATTACCAAAAATTGTTATTTGATCTAATGTATGCTAAATTTAGCCAAACTTCGGCACAAAAACGAGATATTTGACTTTTTATCACTTTATTACAGTTTTCGCGCAATGGCACGATTGGACATCCAACCCAAACAGAATATAAACATTGTGGGACTCATTCAAGTGCTATCACATTTGAGGAACAAAATTTTAAACCTACATATGAAAATCAACTCTTCATATTAAAAATAAACGATTCCAATCATTAGGGTAGTCAAATTTGAAAAAAAAATCATAATAGAATTGAAATTAATGTTTTACATTTTTTATGAAATTATTTTTGTATCGTAGATTTAAAAATTTTCAAAGCGAAAATGATCTTATTCTTATTGTGGAAAAAATCCTTATTTAAAAAAAAAGGACTAATTTAATCTACACATTTTATTTATTTGATAACATATCAACGGATTACATGTTGAACTCAATGATGAAACGAATATAAAACAAAAAAGTTTAAACTTTACATAAAAAAACGAGATTACACACTACACTGTTCTATATGCTGTCGAAATTCTTCTTTTAAATAATATTATTTATTAGCGAATATACTTTTTAGATCATCTGAATTTTCTTCAATTTTCCCCTCTGGAATTTTTCAAAATTTACAACACTTTTCTTCAATAAGAATGGAATTGATACGATAAATTGAAACTGAAAATTAAACTTACTGAGTTACATAACTCTTCAAATGAAGTTATTGGTATCATTCAAAATGAAGTTATTGGTATCATTCATGACCGGGAATCAAAGCTTCGGGAATGATGAGCTAGTTTGCGACCGGAGTTCCATTTGTTCTCCATGCGATGGTTCAAAACGGAGTTCGAACTCAAAGTTGTGAGCTGCCACTGAAGTGCTGTTTTGAACCAAAACAACTTGATATTAAGTTTGACAAAAGAAGCGTGCATGTTTCTACCATATGGATTAAAGTGTCTATCTAACGGCCATTTTTGCGTTACCGGGAATCGAGAAATCTGAGCATCATTTTCCCGAGACTTCTCTGATTGAAAATTGAAAAAGGGCATTTTTACTCTCTACGAAAACAAATTAAACTAAACATATGTTTGTTTATGGTAATTTTACATATTTTACTCTGATTCGATTTACTTGAACCATTTAAATATTAAAACTATTGATTATGATTTCTTCTTTTTTTTACATAAACTTCTTAAAGGGAAAAAGGTATTTCCACCGACCAATTCAAAGACTAAAATTGAAAAAGTAGAATATATTTGTGCGAATTAAGACCATGAGTTTGATTTGTTAACATATTTGATTACGTTGCATTAAGCATTCAAATTCGGTTGATGATATTTTCAGACGCCCCAAATACCTCAAATTCGCTCAAAAAAGCTCATATTTAGAACTCAAAAACCAGGTTATCTAGATGCACCAAAGTAAATTTGAACTCTTAGGCCTCAAAAAACGAGCATGAGTATAGACGACCTCTGACGAGAAACTCTCAAATCTGGATTGCCATCATTTAGTTTTCTAAAATTTAGGAAGACTTGAAAAAAATCAGGATAAATCAGGCTAACATGAAATAGTCGATTTGATGATCTTATTTACATTTCTTACAGAATGGTTCGAGATCGATCATGCTGATTAATACCATTTATTACGGGTTGCACACCCCGTTTTTGCGTCTGTTTTTTCATTTACGTCTTTTTAGCGCAACTGGGCCATACAGAATTCAAGTAGTCTCAATTTTTTTTTATCTGAACAATCCAAGGAATGATGCAAGGAATGATGCAAGGAATGATGGCTCCATAAGTAGCAGCAATCGCTGATTTTAGTTTGAACTTGCCAGATTGCCCGTTTTATCCGGGTTTGTCAGGATATTTGAAACAAAATTTGGGAAATCCGGTCTGGTTGCCTGGATTCCATTGATAAAGGCCTGAATTTTGTCCGGATTTATTCACTTTAAGTGCCAAATCGAACAAAAAAAAACAAAGAGACCGGAGAGCGTATCTTACGAAGCTACGTTGAACTCGTTCGAGGCGGAAGCATTGAGTGCTCTGAGAGGGAGCCCACACCTGGACAGCATACTCCATGATACTACGAACGGACGAGCAGTAGTTGGCTTTCAGTGCATGAATATCGTCAAAATCCCTTGTGTTTCGGCGAAGAAACCCAAGGGCTGCAAATCTCTTTGCCACGGTTAGCGCGATATGCTCAGCGAAAGTGAGCCTGTTGTCGATTTTAACCCCTAGATCGAGAATAGATTTTGTATTTTCCAAACAGAGGCCGGATAGCTAGTAGTCAAAATTTATAACATTTCTTGATCGGGTAAAATTAATGATCTTGCACTTTTTCGCATTTGCTTGCATTCCGTTCATCTGACACCAGCTCTCTAATGTAGCGATGTCCGCTTGCAGGGCGAGACAGTCTACAGTGCTGTGAATCTTTCTAAAAATCTTCAGATCGTCGGCATACAATAGAGTGTCGGATTGAAGAGTTGCGCACAGGTCGTTTACAAAGATTATGAAGAGAAGCGGTCCAAGGTGACTCCCCTGAGGAACTCCAGATGGGATGGCAAACGTTTCCGAGCGCGAGTTTTTAATTTTCGTGAAGGCACGCCGGTCCGTGAGATATGACTCAATCCATTCAAGCGCCCATTCAGGAAAACCTAGCTGATCCAGCTTAGCTACAAGCATTTTGTGCGGAACACGGTCAAACGCTTTTGCGAATTCTATATAAACAGAGTCCACTTGAAAACCTTTCTCCATGCTGTTACTCAAAGAGCTTACATAGCACATCAGATTGGTTACGGTTGATCTTCGCTTCATATAACCATGTTGAGCCTCAGATATAAAAGGTTTTGCAGCGGCATATATTCGTTCATGCATTAGGACTTCAAAAATCTTAGATATTGAGATCAAGATTGATATAGGCCGGTAATTATCTACGCAGTTAATATTTCCTGATTTGTGAATCGGTGAGATGGACGCAACTTTCCATGCTCTGTGAAACGATCTCTCCAATAGTGACCGGTTTATTATACTACAAATCAGGGCAGCTAAAGGTGCTGCGCAAAGTTTAAAAAAAGCGGTGAATATGCGATCTGGACCAGAACCTTTAGTTGGGTCAAGCGAAGACAATTGCTCGTAGATATCCTGCTCAGTGAAGCACGGTAAAGGTAAGTTGATATCGTACGATTGAATAGAGGCGATGTAGTTGCTGTCTGAGTCGGTACTAGCTGGACAATATACACTTTGGAAGAAATCAGCGAACATATTAGCCGATTCAGTCGAGTTAGAGGCAGTGACTCCATTAAACCTCATGTCCGCAGGAATAGATGCGTTCCGTTTTCTCCGATTAAAGTGTTTCCAGAATGACGACGGATCACGTTTGAGGTTTTGTTGCAGCTGAGAAATGTGTTGGCGGAAGAGCAGATCGTTCAGGTTTTTGAATTCATTCTCTAGGGATCTCAAATGGCATCTGCGATTTTCAGAACGATTCTTGTTAAAACTTTTACGTGCCTTTCGTAGCTGATTTCGTAGCCGTCTTAGATCGGAGTTCCACCACTCGTGCTTTATTGGTTTGAAACTCTTCGGGCGTTTCAAGGGAATGTTTTGTCTTAAAACCGAGTAGAGTTTTTCATAGAAAACATTCAGAGCGGAATCCACATTGTCGGCAGCTTCAGGAGAATTCCAATCTATCGAATTGAGCTCAGCACTAACAAGACCGTAATCGCATTTATTGAAATCGAAATCATACTCTCCAACAGGTTCTTCCTGATCACACACATGATCAACGATTTCAAGGCATATAGTGTATGGTTTATGATGACGATCCGTAGGAAAAATCGAAACAGGTGACTCAAAAAAGTTCAGGTTTTCGGGATTATTTGAAAAAACGAGGTCTAAAAACCGCATATTGGCGTTCGGTTTACAACAAATTTGATGCATACCTGCAGAAAGAATGATTTTAGTTAGAGCAATTTCAGCTTCGGACGATGGATTCGACGGTAGTAAACTGTTTACATCTTGGTAAAAGGGCCATTGGAGGTGTGGGAAATTATAATCACCATCATGAAATACAATTTAAAATCTTCTTATAAGTTTTGATGAAATTTGTATTTTCAATTGATGTTTTTTCTTGGTTTTTGTTAAGAAACTTTCGGATTTAGACCAAATTGGTCCGGATTTTTGATCGACAATTTTGAAATGAAATGCCCGGATTTTTCTAGGTTTTTAGACAAAATAGCCCGTATTTGTCCCACATTGAGCAGTGCATAGACAATTTCTATTCGATACATCAGTTGAGTTTTCCCTTTAGCCCATTTGAATTTCCTGTAATGTAAACTGATTATGCAGAGAAACATTAAATATCTAAATTATCACATTATATGAATAATCTAAAATTCCAACAAATATTTTGTAGTAGAAAATGCGACAGGAAATATGTTTTTTTGGGGATTTTTTTCCTGCTTTCAGTCTTGTTTTTAGCAGTAAAACGACGTATTAAAGCCGAAAAAACTCATAAAAAAAGTTTTTAAAAATTGAGAAAGGCTCTAATACACTGTCAAGTTTATTGAAGGAGTGTTTCTGAGTAAGGATTTTATTCGAAAAAAAAAAATGCAACCCTCGGTTTTGTGAATAACTTTTGAATGCATAGATGAAAATTGATGGAATTTTCAGTAAAACTGCCTAATAAGGCCAAATTTTTCATTTTTTTCTCTTTGTAAATTGATGTTGTTTTCGTTAAAACTGCCTAGTGTATACCTCAGTGTATATCTCTAGAGAGTAAATGCGAGAATTGTCGATAAAAAGTTTTTGGCTGGAAACCTGCCAAGTGCCCGTTTTGTCCATAACTTTTTTAATATACCCGGCAAACATGAAATCGTATCAGAAATAATAACCTAAGTCGTTCACAATGGTATTTCTATTCGCAATTCCAATTGCATAGTAAAAAGATCGTATGAAATATCGTCTGAAGTCAGTTTAAATCGGATATGCCAGAAAGTCAGACATGTTTGTGAATTTTGAAATGATTTCGCTCCCGCGCCACCTTCAAGTGAGAAAATCATCGTCATGTTCTATCTGTGCATCCATTTGGTTAAAAATTAGATGTGAATTGAATATTTTTGACCACTGAGAGAACCGGGAAATATGGTCGCTAACAACGATTTGAAGGCTATGTGAGCAAAATCTTTAGCTCTCTTGCATTCTTCCTGTTGGTACTCACGATTTCCTCCGGAGAAATTCCTGGACCCGATCCTTCGCGACCTGGCTTCAACAAAACCCAAGCCAATTGTTTTGGTTTAGTTTTCTTCCACCAATTCGCATATTGAGAACAATAGCGGTTGACAGTTGATGATGATGACAGCAATACAAATGTTGTCATCATGTACGCTAAACTCAGCCAACACAGCTTGTGGTTATGAGTTACCCTGCAGTGTTGCCGGTTTATTCTGGATGGTTAGCCAAGAATATGATAGTATTTAAGGAAGGATTCATAGTTGAGAATAACTAAGGATAAGCGACAAGATTGTAATCGCAATAGGTCTAAGTTAGCTTGTAAGGACTTGACGGTATCTCATTTCCAAAACAAAACTCTGTTGCTAAATCATTGAATTCAACACTTCCGATAGGTTTGAATAAGGTGGCGGATAGCGCGCAATTGGTGTAGTTTTTGTCGCTATAGAATAAAATAGAAATTCTGTGTATACATATATTGCCTCCACTTTGGTAGGTAAATGCTGTTTATTTCAACCTTCATACGATCATTCTATTATGTATATGGAACGTATATCAAAACAGCATAATATAGGTACACAAATGTTGGGTATTTCCCCACTAGCCGTAGAAATATATTGCGCACGATTTGACCACCGTATTTCGTTTATTTAACCGGTGAACAGCATTTCTACCTTGTAGAAATGCAGTCAGGCCTGTTGATTAGTCAGCTAGAAGGATCACTTCCACTACTGAAACTTTCAAATTGCGCTTGACAAAAGCTCTCTTATTCCTCAACTTTTTGGAATCAATCATCTTCACTTTTATTGCAACCTGAGCTCACTTTTAGATCTACTAAGACTCCTCCTAAAAATGGAATAATGACAGCAAACTGTAAAATCAGCATTTTCAAAATAATTTGGAACAAATATTCGAAATAGTTTATAGCCACTCCTCGAGTAATTCAACTTAAGTTTCAGGGATGGAATAATGTGATTTTTTTTAATCACTACTTGAGTAAGGTCTTTACATAGCTACGCTCTATCTTAGCGATTGCTAATTTCATCAACGATCGTCAATATGCGAATTGCCAAATTGTGGGTTTCAACAAATTAATTTCTAATACCATTTAGTCAAAAAACTGACAACTTTGTCTATGAATTCAAACCTATCGAATAATTTTAATTAACAATCGGCCTATTCGACCGAATACTTCTTAAAGAAATGAAAGAATTTCCTACCTTATTTGAAAGAAGAAAAAACCAACCGAACAACCGTGAACATCAATCAGCCAAGCTTAATTTGAAAGCAATTCATTCGTTTAATTTTTAACCTTAGCGCAGGGATCCCGATCTTAAAAAGTGTACAGAATGGGTCGCACAAAGGTGAACCCTAAACAAGCGGCTGCCTGCAGCTAGCTTTCTGAGGGGCCGGCCAGTTTGTTTGAATTCATGGCAGAAACCCCTTGTCATTTACGTGGATGTGGGTGTGGGTCAGTTTGGCATGAGTGTGTCTGTGTAGGCGTGTGTTTGTGAATTTGAAAGTTACCAGCAGCAGCAGGAGATTTGCTTTTTACGGTTCAACACTTTGGACAAAGTGTAACACCAGAATTCTTTGTTTTGTGCCGAGCAATCCCTACAAGCAAGTGGAAAAAGGTAACCCCTTTTGTGGCCAACCGGAGGCCATTGGGTCACTTGGAAAATAAGACATTAAAATTTAATTACGAGTCCACAGAATATAAAACCATCCTCCGTTTTGTTGGAGGCACAATGATATTCCAAAACGGTATCCCAGCAGAAGCATTGAATTATTAAGGCTGGGCTTAACTGGTTCTCTAGCAGCTTTCGGACGTTTTGGACAATAATTAGGCCGTCCTGAGAACAACCTGATCTGTATCCTTTCGGGATTGCGATAGCAGCCGACAAACTTTTAGGAAAATTAAACAAACCCCTTTTTTCTTTCAAATTTTCGTCCATTCTAACCTTTATTTTTTTCTCTTTCCTTTCCCAGGTGAAGTCGAGCGATTGCTCCGGGAACATCAGCAAAATCAGGAGCTGGTGGACAAGATCGGTAGCAACTTCTACCAGATCATCTACCCGGTGCAGCTACGGCACCACGAGAAGATGGGAATCTCGACGCGTGAAGTCGGCGCACCAAAGGTACGCTATCGCACCAGAACGTCATCATCAAGCTCATCGACCTCGTCCTGGTCCTCTAGTTCGAGTTCTTACTCCTCATCCCTAGACCCATCTTTTACCTCATCTTCATCATCATCATCATCCTTCCCTCAAAATGCAATCCATAACAAGTCAAGTGACAGCTACCACAACAACAACAACAACAACTACATCATCAACAAAAACAACAACAACAACAACAACAGAACCAACACCTCCACACGTACACGAAAATCCTACCAGAATGATGCGGTGATGGGTGACGATTATCATGATAGGATGGTAGGTTTCATAAATTTTTGTTTTTCTAGGTTATGGTTTATGTTTTGTTTCGTAGATCATGTCGATACTCAAAAAAAAAACAATCATATAAATTTTTTCTGATTCTTGTACCACTGAGAATGCTTGAACTGGAATCCATTTCTTCCAAATTTTGTGTCATTCATTTCTCGGTTCCCAATGTTACAAAAATCACTAATCACAAGCAAATGGATCCCAGTTTGTAGCAAATTGATTTTTTTTTTCGTGCACGACCAAGTTAGTGTTGTTTCTGCACGTTCGTAGATCATATTTTTCAGGTTAACCTTTATATCTATCTAAAAAAAGTTTTTAAATGTCCATGCTTCTTGCAAAGGAATATTGAATGTAACGCCAAATTGTTGTAAAGCAATAAGTTTTATTGACACAAACCATAGATTGACAAAACATGGTTCGGAATCGCTAACTTGATTTTGTTAATTCTTCTGAGCATCGATGTGACTGTTAATGCGTGGCATTTTAGTCGAATCGAAAACTAAGAACAACTCCGCTTCATTGTAAACATAAGAGCTACAACCAGAGCAACATGGAAGGAATACTTATTACAATCCGCAGGATCCAAATGTTAAGTACATTCCAGTAAACTTAACCTCACAAACGCCTACTACCTTTTTTGATTGAGCAAAGAATCCCGAGAGATGACAGCGTTTATGTCGGAGAACGAGATGTTCCGCTTTACTCGGTTGATGTTCGGAGTCAGTTGTGCTCTCGAAATCTTTCAGAGAGAGTTTATAGTTTACTTGGATGAAGTTATAAATTTTGGAGACTTCGAATAAAATTTGAACTGCGGATGTCTGGAATTTGCAAGAACGTTCTTAAAGCGAATAACCTTTCTGAACTCGACAGAACTATCCATTATACAGACGCATCAACGCGTGCTTTAGGAGAGGTTCTGGTTTAAGAAGATCCTTCGAAACAGTTTGGGTCGAAAAATTTTTTTCGTTTTACTTGTCCGGATTACATTTTACTTTAAAAGAGGATGCAGCTAATAATTTAATTATTAATTTGTTTTTTTTTTCTATATAAAACTAAAAAAGCTATAAAAGCCAAAAAATTGTCTTCATTTTTTATCGCAGCACGTTCTAACTTTTGAAAAAAATTTTTTAGCAGTTTCTGCTAAAACTTCAAACCGGGAAGTAAATTCGGAAGAACAAGCAATTTAAATCTTTCTTTTATTTACAAGGGACATAAGCATATAACGCAGCTGTCAATCGTGCTTTGAATACATAAAACCATAAACGCAAAGATAAAAGCAGTAACAGCAGCAGTAACTACCTTAGCGCTTATCTTAGAGTAAAAGTAACAAAAATTGTAACCGAGCTTTATCACAATATTCCATTATCATTCGTCATAAATCAGAGAAGCCGTATTGCTGCTCGTAGGTTCGTTTATTTTGTGTTCTTTTTTTTCTTCGGTTTGGTCCTTGGGCAAAAGTACTTCCGCGATCCGCGGCAGAACAAGAAAGTTATCTTTCGGTGGTTGTCGTCGTTGTCATTGAAATTCCGCATCACAACCGAAAATAAAGAAGAAAGAAGTCCCTTTGCCACCACCATCTTTGCCTTAAGTTTACCTTCGCTTTGGGTAAATTTTGGTGAAGAAAAGCACACACACGTGGAATCGCTGGGGACGTTGTCGTCGTTTGACTCCCATTGCCCAGCCCAGAAAGCACCGGAAGCGAAAACGTGCAAGTGATAATAATAATCATAATCATAAATACAAGACAACGACCCCGGGAATACATCGGAAGGAGCGAGGTTTTGCTTGTCCGCGGGTTCCCGATGGAGGTGCCCCATTTTTCGGTCATGAGAGGAATGCTGGATGGTTGCTAACACACATGGGTCAGCTTTTACTGCCATCAAAGAAGGAAACCTTCTTTTGGATAAAGACATTTGAAAAAACCTGTTGACTTGAAGGTATGCACAAAAATTACAAAAAAGACAATAAAAAACAAAAAAGACAATAAAAAACAAAAAAGACAAAAAAAAGACAAAAAAGACAAAAAAGACAAAAAAGGCAAAAAAGACAAAAAAGACAAAAAAGACAAAAAAGACAAAAAAGACAAAAAAGACAAAAAAGACAAAAAAGACAAAAAAGACAAAAAAGACAAAAAAGACAAAAAAGACAAAAAAGACAAAAAAGACAAAAAAGACAAAAAAGACAAAAAAGACAAAAAAGACAAAAAAGACAAAAAAGACAAAAAAGACAAAAAAGACAAAAAAGACAAAAAAGACAAAAAAGACAAAAAAGACAAAAAAGACAAAAAAGACAAAAAAGACAAAAAAGACAAAAAAGACAAAAAAGACAAAAAAGACAAAAAAAGACAAAAAAGACAAAAAAGACAAAAAAGACAAAAAAGACAAAAAAGACAAAAAAGACAAAAAAGACAAAAAAGACAAAAAAGGCAAAAAAGACAAAAAAGACAAAAAAGACAAAAAAGACAAAAAAGACAAAAAAGACAAAAAAGACAAAAAAGACAAAAAAGACAAAAAAGACAAAAAAGACAAAAAAGACAAAAAAGACAAAAAAGACAAAAAAGACAAAAAAGACAAAAAAGACAAAAAAGACTAAAAAGACAAAAAAGACAAAAAAGACAAAAAAGACAAAAAAGACAAAAAAGACAAAAAGACAAAAAAGACAAAAAAGACAAAAAAGACAAAAAAGACAAAAAAGACAAAAAAGACAAAAAAGACAAAAAAGACAAAAAAGACAAAAAAGACAAAAAAGACAAAAAAGACAAAAAAGACAAAAAAGACAAAAAAGACAAAAAAGACAAAAAAGACAAAAAAGACAAAAAAGACAAAAAAGACAAAAAAGACAAAAAAGACAAAAAAGACAAAAAAGACAAAAAAGACAAAAAAGACAAAAAAGACAAAAAAGACAAAAAAGACAAAAAAGACAAAAAAGACAAAAAAGACAAAAAAGACAAAAAAGACAAAAAAGACAAAAAAGACAAAAAAGACAAAAAAGACAAAAAAGACAAAAAAGACAAAAAAGACAAAAAAGACAAAAAAGACAAAAAAGACAAAAAAGACAAAAAAGACAAAAAAGACAAAAAAGACAAAAAAGACAAAAAAGACAAAAAAGACAAAAAAGACAAAAAAGACAAAAAAGACAAAAAAGACAAAAAAGACAAAAAAGACAAAAAAGACAAAAAAGACAAAAAAGACAAAAAAGACAAAAAAGACAAAAAAGACAAAAAAGACAAAAAAGACAAAAAAGACAAAAAAGACAAAAAAGACAAAAAAGACAAAAAAGACAAAAAAGACAAAAAAGACAAAAAAGACAAAAAAGACAAAAAAGACAAAAAAGACAAAAAAGACAAAAAAGACAAAAAAGACAAAAAAGACAAAAAAGACAAAAAAGACAAAAAAGACAAAAAAGACAAAAAAGACAAAAAAGACAAAAAAGACAAAAAAGACAAAAAAGACAAAAAAGACAAAAAAGACAAAAAAGACAAAAAAGACAAAAAAGACAAAAAAGACAAAAAAGACAAAAAAGACAAAAAAGACAAAAAAGACAAAAAAGACAAAAAAGACAAAAAAGACAAAAAAGACAAAAAAGACAAAAAAGACAAAAAAGACAAAAAAGACAAAAAAGACAAAAAAGACAAAAAAGACAAAAAAGACAAAAAAGACAAAAAAGACAAAAAAGACAAAAAAAAACAAAAGAGACTAAATATACTAAACTTGTCAATAAAGTGACAAATAGACAAACAGTTCACAAAAACGACTTAACTTTTGGAAATTCCTGACCACTTATCAAAAAGTTTCTAAAATAATTTGCGGAGAATTTAAAAATAATCATCAAAAAATTGTCAAAATATCGATAAAAATTAATCAAAACGTTTAGAACATAAATTTATCGAAAACTCTTTGAAAAAAATCAACGAAAATTCGACTCCAGTAAGACAAGCGATTCAAAAGTTGGAATAGAAGAACTATAAAAAACAAAAATCGACAGAATAAAACAGAAATCGACAAATGAAAAGGCAAAAATAGTCTTAAAACAAAAATTCCCAAAAAGACAAAAATTGACTTAATATAAAATCAAAATTTAAAAAAAGCCTCTTAAACTGTTGAAACATCAACAAAATTTCGAAAAAAAACGATAAGGATTGAATAATATTTTACAGAGATTTGAAAAATTTCTGAATACCAAAATTTTATAGAAAATAAAGCAAAATCGTAAAAAATATACAAAATAGTCATTAAATTTGACAAAAAAAACGCGCAAATCGATTAAACTCGTTTGCAACTCAAAACATTGAAAAAAATCGACAAAAATCAACCAATGTCGTCAAAAAGGCAGTAAAGATAAAAATTTATTTAAATCGACATAAACCGTTAATAATCGACAAAAACAGAAAAAACAGAAATCGAAAAAAAAACAAAAATGAAAAAAGAGAAAAATCGACAAAACAGGACAAAAACTAACATTCTCAAGAATAAAAAAATACTAAAAGTTGTTCCTCAAATGAAAAAATAACAGATGATCGAGAAAAATCGACAGAAATCAATTGAAATCAACAGAAATCCACAAGATTTACAAAAATCCACAAAAACCTGCAAAAGTGGTCAAAAACGCAATTAAGACAAAATTCGACATAAATCGTTTAAAATCGAAAAATGTCATGAATTGCCAAAAAAGTCTACCAAAAATTTACAGATGATTTAGAAAAATCGATAGTAATTTGATGAATTTTACTGAAATGTACAGCATTTACAAACACCGCAAAAAATAACAAAAATCCTCAAAAACGCAGTAAAAACAAAAATTGACAATTTTTTTTTAAATCAGTAAATTACAAAAACAAAACAAAAAACGAATCGACAAAAAACAAAAATTAGCAAGACCAAAATAGACAAAATGGGCAAATATCGATAGAAAAAACTCTTAAAAATCTTTAAAATTTATTTAAAAATTAAAATCAAATTCAATTAAAAAAAACCTTACCAAAAATCGAAAAAAAAAATTGATATATCAACAAAAATCTATAGCTTTCACAAAAATTCACAAAAATCTGCAAAAGTCGTCAAAAACGTAATTTAGAGAAAAATTGACATTTATCATCAAAAAACAAAAAAAAAGGACGTAAATCGACAAAAGACATAAATCAACAAAAACCGACAAAATGGACAAAAATAGACGAAAATTCTTGCACAAAAATCTTATAAATAATTTAAGTTGATAAAATCAACATCATTTACAGCATTTATTGACAAAAACCAACAAAAGTCGTCATAACGCAGTTAATACAAAAATGGATTTAAATCAAAATAAATCGTCAAAATCGACAAATTTAATAAAAAAAAACATAAATTGACAAACAATAATCATCAACAAAATCTACAAAAAGACAAAAATCGACAAAAGTTCTCTAGAAAATCATTTGAAAATGTTTTGAATATTGCAAGTAGATGGAGAAAATCCGCAAAAATCGAATAAAAACAACTGAAACAACATCGTCCGAAAGGCTTTTAAGACAAAAAATCGACAGTAATTGTCAAAAAACAATTAAGACAAAAACTGCTAAAATGGACAAAAAAATTTTTAAACATCCTTTAAATTGTTTTGAAAATAAGAAATAAAAATTGCAGAAGATCGAAAATAATTAAAAAAAAATCAACTGACAACAACAGCATTTTCAAAAATCGACTAAAATCAACATAAGTGATCATAAACTGTTAAAAATGAAATGAAAACATAAATCGACAAAAAAAATACAAAAATCAACAAAAAAGAAAATCCTTAAAAAGAAACTTTGAAAAATGTTTTAAAATTCGACAAAAACTTGATAGAAATTCGAAAAAAACGACAGATCAGATAAAATCAAATGACAACTAAAGGATTTACATTAATCGACAAAAATCAACAAATGTCGTCAAAATCTCAGTAAAGACAAAAATTGACAAGAATAGTTATAAATCGTCATCGTTATCGTCAAAACTCGACAAATGAGACAACAAAATAACATGATAAAAGCAAGAATTAAGAAAGAGAAAAATCGTCAAATATACAAAAAAACATACTTGAAAATTGTTTTAAAAATCCTAAAAAACTTAAATTTTAAGTTCACAGTAAATCTAGAAAAAACTACAAACATTGAATAAAATAAATTAAATTCTACAGCATTTACAAAAATCGCCAAAAATCAACAAAAGTCATCAAAAACGCTGTCAAGTCAAAAATCGAAGAAAAATTTAAATAATTAAAAAGTACAAAATCAACAAAGGCAAAAACCGACAAAATTGTCAAAAACCACTGAAAAATCCTCAGTCATCAAAAACGCTGTCAAGACATGTAACCATTCATTTAATGGTTACAATAAAAATTGTGATTTTTGGGCCAGTTTGGATGAAAATTTTGTAAATATTGTAAATAAAAATTATTGTTAGTAAATGTCTAAAATTAGGATAAGATATCTACATGTTTGTGTGGTGTCTTGTCCTAATTTTAATAGCAATCGGCTGGTGTCACCTAGGGATAAAGTTTTCGTTTATTTATTTATTTGTTTAGTTTTAATTTTTCGTTATTTATTTATTTATTTAATTATTTATTTATTTGCTTATTTATTTATTTTCGCGTTCATTATTTATCTAGTTAGTTATTTGTTAGGTATTAGTTTGTTGGTTTATTTAATATATTATGTTATGGAATGCACGCCATAAAAAGAGATGTTAGAAAATAAGACACCAGCCCTCTATATGTCAGTTCCTATATTGTTCCTGTCATGTTGCTGTCATCGAAGGGGACGAGAACATCACAGACGGGAAATGGGAACAGGGCTAAAATGAGTGGCAGAAAGATATAAATAGGAGGAGCTCGCAAGACGCGTGGCTTTTTTGCAAGTTCCGGTCCGAGGCTGAGCAGCAACTGCGCGGTCACACCCCTAACGTGACATTCTCGTTTCCAATCGCAATTGGGCGGCTCTGACCCCCTTCCCCCGTTAGATTAGATCCGGTAGTGGATCTCCGTATTTTCAACGTCCAGCTGGAGGACTTCACTCCGTTATTTCCGTTATTTCCCAGCTGGTCGGTCGAGTGTGGCTCCTGTGAAGTGAACCGAGGAACAATAGTCTTCCCCCAGTGCCGAAAATCACCATCAGCCTTCTCGAGAACACACCGGTGTCCCGTGAGTGCGTCAGGTCGTGCAAGTGCTAGTGCCCCAACCCGTTACAACCCCCTTCGGGGCACTCCGCGCTGTGGTGAGGCCTGGTGGGAATTCCCTCCTTGTGTTCGTGTGCCGACCGCCAAGCTAGAGCCCCTCGATAGTTGTCAGACACTCACGTGGTAACCAAGTGCACAAGTATAAGCTCCCCGGACCGAGTAGTGAGACGAGAGGCCTACGCCCAACAGGCCGAGTAGTTGCTCGGATTGCCCGAAGAGCAATCCGACCTGTTCCTGAAACTGCCCTGTTCCTGTACACCATCCGGATCCCGTTACGTCGTTCCAACAGAAGTTCCACAACAAGTCGACCACCGAGAAACGGCCGCAACGAGATCACCGAGGTTACAAATAAAAGCGCAAGTACTTAATTTAAAATTAAAACCCCAAAATCTACTTTTTTCCTTGGGTCATTGACCCCTTTAAAATGCAAGAAATCGTGAATTAAAAAGAAAACACGATATTCGAAAATTCTTAATAAAATTTGTATGGTCTTTTCTTCATCCAAACTGTAGAGTCTTATTGATTGAAAGTGCATTCCCTGGATATTCCTATTAGTTTTGATTTTCCTGTTGAAACTTTTGTTAGGTTGTAAAGTCCGCCTATTAATCACAATTTTCCTATTTGTTATTAAATGTTTCTCCGGTGACCAACTAAGTTTCCCCTGTTGAGCTAGCGCAGGGAAGTAGGGTCAAAACGACTCTAACAATTGGCGCCCAACGTAAAAATTTTTAATCAAATTTAAATTTTCATTATTAAAATAGAAAGAAAAAGTGGTCTACTTCCAAGACCAGAAGTAAATCCCTTTTTCTTATTGGTCTCCCGGAGAAATTCAGTTAAATTTAACCTCATTAAAATCGCGTAGTTGTTGAAGCAAGTTTTTCTAAAGTCATTTCACGAGGAAATTTTGGGGATGAAAATTCACTGATTGCAGCGAATGATTATAACTATTATACAAACCATACTCTTCTCCCGAATTGTTGATCAATCTGAAATTGTTACTAACCATTCTAAAGTACCTTCTTATCCAACAGCAAAATTATAAGTTCATATTTGCCAAGACTAATCTTGCATTTAGTTGTGTTCATACCAGATATTGCTTACCTCTTGGCGTTTAAAGAAACCCAAAGTCACCCACATAAGTAGCATATTTCTTTTTCAGCTCACATATCCAAAAGAATCAGATTAGTTAGTTTATTACTTACTAAGCTAGAGTTAGTCAATAATGGAGGACTTGAATTTCAATCAAGCGATAGATCGCTTGGTGAAATGGTATCAAGTCATGCGGGTGGAATTATTGGAGGAAGATGAGCTTGAGCAAGAGCTCAAATGTCGCGACGTGATACTATCAGGTTTGGATTTATCTCGGAAAAGGAAATGCTTGCGAGATGCATTAAAAAGGGAAAAGGAATCCGGTTTAAAATTAAGTGCCTTAAGCCTAAGAACAGATCCCGAGAATGAGCGGGAACTTTGCCTTGTTAAATTTAAACAAATTAAAACACTGTTGAAATCCAGCAGTGCGGATGAATCACAGAAAAGGATTTGCTTAGCCCGTCTAGCCCATGTGGGTACACGAGTGGCTACCCTTCTGTGTTCGTCTCGTGGTTCACCTAATCTCCTAACGCAGATGCAAAATATGTTTGTTGAGTTAGTCCAACTCTTGCAATCTGCCTACGATCCATCGGGTATCGCGACGCAGGAAATCGTGGTCCAAAATCCATCGCAGGCTATCACTGAGGCAAACACCAACACGGAGGTCGAGCTTCCATCACCCTCTGTTCTGGGCCAGGACGACCTAGATTGGATCCACAGCTTGCAGGCGAGGATAGTTGGCCTAGAAGAAGAATTGGCAAAACGAAAAGAAGGAAGAGAAGTTGAGACTCAAACGGAACAAGAAGTGTTCAATGTTTCGAACCCACTGGAAAGAGATTTCAGAAATCATTCTGAAAACTTTTCTGCTATCTCCAGTTTTCAGAACAATTCTTTCCCTCAAATTTCCCTTAATCCTACTTATCCTCAACAAAATTTATCTTACCATCAAATTACCAATCCTTATCCATACTTAACAGCAAATATTTCTCAATCCCACAGTGAAAATAAACTTCCGAATATTCAGTCCCACCAGCCCACAGCTTCAAATTTTCATCTGAACCACCCTAGCAATCCCCAAAACTTTTTTCCCACTCCTACCAATCAAATTCCGGTAAATCCTACCAACCCCCATCAATCCCTTCCTAATGTGAATTTCTCACATAATGTCGGACAACAAAATCATCCCTGGTCAAACTTAGGTCCAAATCCGAATCCTTCTCAGCCCCCATATAACGCACTTCCAGGCCAGTACCAGGGACCATCCGGTCAACCTCAAGGACATTGGGGATCACCTTACGGGAATCCCGGGTTTTTTCATCAGTTTCAGACACCTTTTCATTCCCGACATACTTTGCCAGTATCCAAATGGAATATTGCAAAGTACAGCGGAGATGATCAAGGGTTGAAACTGAATGAATTCCTGGAAGTCGTTTACGCTCTGTCCATGGCAGAAAGGGTATCCGATCAAGAGCTATTTGAATCGGCCGTACATTTGTTTTCTGGATCTGCCCTTAAATGGTATATGACACAGCGATCTATGGGCCGTCTTGTCAGTTGGCAGCATCTAGTTTTCGAACTCCGCAGAACGTATATGCACCCAGACTTGGACGCTCTCATCAAAATGAAAGTGTACCAGAGGCGTCAACGGCAGCAGGAGTCTTTCCACGAATTTTATAGCGAGATAGAGAAGCTGATCCGAACGATGAGTGTCCCGATACCAGAATTCGAGAAAATTCAAATCCTCCAGCAAAACATGAGGATGGACTACAAAAAGTTCATGGCTTTCATTCCCATTGTGAACTTGGAGTCCTTACTCTCAGCGGGTCAGAAGCTTGATGCGCTTAACTTTTCTGCGTATAGCAAGGTGTTCGGCTCTGATAAGGTGGTTCACGTGATCGAAGACGAAGATCTGGAGCAGTCGAGGTCGACCAAAACCAAGAAGCAGACATCAAGCTCTGATTTCGTCGTACCGGTCCAGCAACATCCAAGGGGTGATTCAGCGGGTCCTAAAGTTAATGTTGTTCCGAAGAACCAGAACCAGTTCGCGCAAAATTTACCTGGCCCGTCACGGCAAATAAACAGTAAGCCTACAGCAGTCGGGGAACCATCTGGCAGTCAGTCGCAACCTCAACTCACGTTGGAGATGGTAGTAAACAACCACAAGCCTCCTCCATCAAATCGGTGCTACAACTGCAATCGGGAGGGACATCATGCAGCAATTTGCCGTCAACCACCAATCATTGTCTGTTTCAAATGCGGGCTTCGTGGATTTCCGACTGCTATGTGTCCGTATTGTTTAAAAAACCACGGTACTGCGAGCCAAAACCGCGGTTCGCAGGAACGCCAGGCGTAACTTCTTCTTCTGACGGTTCGTCAGCTCCTCCGTGGTTCTGGGAAACGGTCCCAAACCAGTGCTATTCCGCAGATACTGAAATCTGCCACATTTCGTATCCATTTCCTAATGATCACCGTCCATTCGTAGATATTCGCATCCACGATATTCCAGTTTGTGCCCTTTTAGACAGTGGCAGTAATTACACTCTGATCAATCAGAATGTTTTCCGTAGATCAAGACACGAAAAATTGAATCCATTGACCAAATCACTGGATCTCCGTTCAGCAAGTGGTGATTCGATGGAAATTTTAGGCCAGGCCTTTCTGCCTATCCGGTTTGATGGACGAACCAAAGTCATCACCACTCTGGTGGTGGCTAATTTGTCCATCGACTGCATTTGTGGGATGGACTTTTGGACCAAATTTCAGATTGTTCCCACTATGTTGTCTAGAGATTCCGTGAATGCAGCGGTCTTGGAAAAGGTTTCTTCGTCCGCCGGATGTTTGTCGCTAGAAGAAGAAAGAGAATTAGAGGAAATTAAAAAGGGTTTCTTAGCAGCTGGTCAAGGCAAACTCACCATTACTCCTTTGGCCACTCATCGGATTGTCTTGAAGGAGGAATTCAGAGGCAAGCCACCAGTTCGTCAATTCCCGTACGTGATGTCTCCGAAAACCCAGGCGTTGGTAGCTGTTGAGCTGGATCGGTTGCTAGAGGCCGGCGTCATTGAGCGCAGCGAGTCCGACTGGTCATTGAATTGCGTGCCGGTCATTAAACCCAACAAGGTTCGGCTTTGTTTAGACGCACGGAAGATCAACGAAAGAACTGTCCGTGATGCTTACCCTCTACCCCACCCTGGAAGAATATTAGGTCAGTTACCAAAGGCCAAATATTTGTCTACAATAGACCTGTCCGAAGCGTTTTTACAGGTTCCCTTAGAAAAAGAGTCCCGAAGGTACACAGCATTCAGCGTACAGGGTAAAGGGTTGTTCCAGTATACCCGGATGTGTTTCGGGTTGGTCAACAGTCCTGCATCATTGGCCAAAATCATGGATTCCGTACTGGGTCATGGTATACTGGAACCGAATGTTTTTGTTTACCTCGACGACATCGTCGTGGTTACAGAAACATTCGAGCATCATGCGCAGCTTCTTACAGAGATCTCCCGTCGTCTACGTGAAGCCAACCTAAGCATCAACCGGGAAAAATCTCGATTTGGAGTAGCCGAGGTTCCTTTTCTAGGTTATCTCTTAGGAACGGAAGGGTTACGGGCAAACCCGGAGAAGGTGAGGCCGATTTTAGATTATGAACGGCCAACTACGGTCACGAAGCTCCGGAGGTTTCTGGGAATGGCCAATTACTATAGGCGATTCATCCCAGATTTCAGCGGGGCAACTGCGGCCTTAACAGATTTGTTGCAAACGAAGTCGAAATTGGTCCGGTGGAACGAAGAGGCGGAAGCAGCCTTCGTTCGCATCAAGGAACTTCTAATTTCTTCGCCCATTCTGGCCAGTCCAGATTTCGGCCGCCCTTTTACCATCCAGACCGACGCGAGCGACGTGGCAGTGGCCGGAGTATTAACGCAGCAGCAGGAGAACGGAGAGTGTGTTATCGCATACTACTCCCACAAACTGACCACACCGCAAAAAAACTACCATGCAGCCGAAAAGGAAGCCTTGGCAGCTATGCTAGCGATAGATGCGTTTAGGGGTTACATTGAAGGTTATCATTTCACTCTAATTACCGATTCATCCGCTCTTACTCACATACTCAACGCAAAGTGGAAGGTCGGATCTCGCTGTAGTCGGTGGGCGCTCATTCTGCAGCAATATGATATGAGAATAGTGCACAGGAAAGGCAAGGAAAATATTGTCCCTGATGCACTTTCTCGTAGCATTGCAGCAATTGACGGCTCACCTACAACTTGGTACGATTCCATGATGCGTAAAGTTGTGAGTAAACCGGATGAATTTGTCGATTTTAGGGTCGAAAATAATAACCTCTTCAAGTACATCTCAGTACCTGACTTTCCACACGATTCGAACTTCGAATGGAAATTGATACCGCGCACAGAGGACATCCCGAGGATTATTGAAGAATCCCACATCACATCGTTTCATTCGGGATACGAGCGAACGTTAGCACGGATCAGGCAGCGTTTCTACTGGCCGCGAATGGCAGCTCAAATTCGTAAATTTGTTAGACAATGCACGACTTGTAAGGAGGTGAAGCCATCTCACGTCGCCACAGTACCCGAAATGGGGAAAATGCGACTAGCGGATCGACCCTGGCAGATAATTTCGGTCGATTTTATTGGTCCCCTTCCTCGAAGTCGTAAAGGTAATCAGCATTTGTTGGTGGTTTCGGATTACTTCTCGAAATGGGTTTTGGTTCAGCCTGTGAAGAAAATCGCCAGTTCAACCATGTGTGTAATTTTAAAAGAACAATGGTTTCTAAAGCATTCGGTTCCTGAAATTATAATAACCGATAACGGTTCCAGTTTCCTGTCAAAAGAGTTCAAATCCTTGTTAGACAAATTCAAAATTACACACTGGTTGAATTCACGATATCATTCACAGGCGAACCCCGTAGAGAGAGTGAACCGAACCATCAACGCTGCTATCAGGACCTACGTCAAAGAGGATCAGCGCCTCTGGGATACTAAAATTGCCGAGTTAGAAATGATATTAAATACGAGCGTGCACTCGCCCACAGGATTTACTCCGTATTTCATCATTCACGGGCAGGAATATGCGGAACTGGGGAACGATTATCGCCTAGCACGTCACGATCAAAATCTTTCTCCCGGGCAGTTTGAGGAACGGCGTAAAGCCTTATTTAGAGACATCTACGAACTTGTCAAGAAGAATCTTGCCAAGGCTTATGCAAATTCAAAACGAACTTATAATTTGCGTATTCGTCCGGCGAAGCCGTTCATTAAAGGGCAGTTGGTATATCGACGGAATATGAAACTTTCCAATGCGGGGGAAAGTTACAATTCCAAGTATGGAACTCAATATCTACCTTGCCGAATTAAAAGTTTGCGTGGAACATCTTCGTACGAGCTCGAAGATCTGAATGGAAAGAACTTAGGGGTTTGGCCCGCAGCCCATATTAAGCCAACATAAATATCACTATCACGAGTTTAAAAAAAAAAAAAAAAAAAGAAGAAAGAGTAAATAGACAAACAAATGCTCACCATTCTCCTGGGTCCAGCAAATCGGAACAAATCCTGCTCCATCTTACTTCCGGAGATCGTAAAGATCTATATAGTAGCCAGCTTACGTAGGTGCAATAAGAAAGGGTAACACAGCTCGGAATGATATCCGGCACTGGATGGTAGCGATGAACTTTCGAAGTGACGTCTACTTCTCATCCTACTTTGGAATGTGTTGAAATTCGTTTAATTTCCCTGCTCATCCGGGGCATCGTCCGTACCAGCCTGGGTGAACTGGTTCCTCGGAATAATGGCGAACTCATGATTGGCGGGAACAGTTCCTTCGGCAATCGATTCTACTAAAGATCCGGTTGCGAGGAAATCGATGTTTAGAACCCTTTTGTTTGCCCAGGATAAACTGCTTACGCCAGATGCCATCTACATCTTGAATAACCTGCCGGAAATAGGTCTATTCGAGCTTGGTGATGTAGTGCACCCATAAAGGGTAGAAACTCCTTTTGAAATCTGTTACTGGGCACTTCCTAAATAGCGTTTAGAACACAGATTCCGCGAACTTTGGTTCGTTTGAACAAAATCCCATCGCGCACTTTGATATTGCACATTGACCACAATCGAAGGATTTTGAATACCTAAAATGAAAAAAAAACTATCCAGTTTATCACGCAGCATAAATAATTCAAGGCCAAACCTGCTCTTCTGATCCTCTCCGGAAACGATAGCGTTTTGGGTGAGCTCTGAGGAGCCATTACAAAAAGAACTCCCACTTCCACTATGGATCGAACAGCACAAAAATCTGTTCCCTTCACTGGATTCGAGTGAGCCACCCAGACAGAACATTCTTCCTCACGGCGATACATCTGAAAACAAATTGAATTAGGAAAAACAACCTAAAGCGAATAATTTTCTCAACTTACTCTAGAACTTTTCCAATCGTCGTCCACATGCCAATGCAACTAACACAAACCAACTACGACTGACGTTTGTATGCCACGTCATCATCTTTTATCATCCGTCATCATCTGTCATCATCAACCACCCGCAGTCATCATCAACGAAAGCGAGTTTCGTTCAGTTTGGCTCAGGACGCAGCCAGTTAGTGCGATGTTTAAACACGATGAAAGAATTAAACCCAATTCTGCGTTATTTCGCTATTTTGCACTCAAAATTGAGCGATAAATGAAATAACGTTTCGAGTTGGTAATTCTTCTAATAAAATCAATCGTTTCAGTTGCGTACGAACTGAAACTGATGAATAAGTATAAGTTTTCGGTTAGTAATAATGTAATTAAGTGTTGGGTGTTAGTTATAGGGATTGAAGGTTGAATAATAGCATGAATGGGAGTATGAATGATTAAAGGAACGAAAGATAATACTAATCGGATGAATGAAGAAAGAATGCGTGATTTAAGGTATCATTAATTTAGTTAATTATTTTAGGCTAATTTTGGGTAAATACGGAAATAAATCCGTCGTCACTGCAAATCTGGTATTGAAAAACATTTGATAAGAGGTGTCTTGGCAATTTATGATCTCTTAATTTTCTGAGAGCCTGCTGGATGAGATCGCACACTGAATGATTGGGGGACACTTTTGGTTTTGAGAAACGATTTGGATCAGAGGAGAGAAAGATGGAATTTTTTTTGAGATGACGCAAAATGGTAGTCAGTGATCAGTAATTCCTATTATGGACTAGTGATTTGGTGGAGGGAAGACTTTGTTTTGGCAACTAGTTCGGGATGACTCCGTTGAGGAACGAACAGAAATGGGCGTCTTTCGGGAAAAATCTTGGGTCATTGTTACCGTGCTTTGTAACCCCGTCTTCAAATCGGCTACGTGAGAAGATTCCTCTGCAAGTATGAACAAATTAATGTAGCGATCCTAATGCTAAGGGAGCCGCGGTAGGTAAGGCGCTAATTCCTGCCGTGCATAGTGACCCGGCATTAGAATCGACGACATGGGGAGATTCCTCTGCTTGGATATGACTCAATTACTCTAGAATATGTTGCGAATTGAAGACCAAGGGAGCCACGGTATGTGAAGTGCTTGCACTCTTACTTCACAATGGCTATGAGGATATCCCGTTACATTTCTGTGAAGTTAATCAGCGGAGAACCCAAGGAAAAAACCCTCGTTCGAGACAGGACCTTTGCAACCGTGTCTAGTGACCCAACCTTAAAATCGTCTACGTGAGAAGATTCCTCTGCAATGATGACCCAATTACCCTAGAATATGTTGCGATTCTAATGCTAAGGGAGCGGCGGTAGGTTACGCGATTACACATGGTGTGTTGTGACCCGGCATTAGAATCGACGACATGGGAAGATTCCTCTGGTTGGCTATGACTCAATTACTCTAGAATATGTTGCGATTTTAAGGCTAAGGGAGCCACCACGATGCATTGGTCCTCGGGTTTTTTCACCCCCGACTCCGGGAAGATTGTAACCATTCATTTAATGGTTACAATAAAAATTGTGATTTTTGGGCCAGTTTGGATGAAAATTTTGTAAATATTGTAAATAAAAATTATTGTTAGTAAATGTCTAAAATTAGGATAAGATATCTACATGTTTGTGTGGTGTCTTGTCCTAATTTTAATAGCAATCGGCTGGTGTCACCTAGGGATAAAGTTTTCGTTTATTTATTTATTTGTTTAGTTTTAATTTTTCGTTATTTATTTATTTATTTAATTATTTATTTATTTGCTTATTTATTTATTTTCGCGTTCATTATTTATCTAGTTAGTTATTTGTTAGGTATTAGTTTGTTGGTTTATTTAATATATTATGTTATGGAATGCACGCCATAAAAAGAGATGTTAGAAAATAAGACACCAGCCCTCTATATGTCAGTTCCTATATTGTTCCTGTCATGTTGCTGTCATCGAAGGGGACGAGAACATCACAGACGGGAAATGGGAACAGGGCTAAAATGAGTGGCAGAAAGATATAAATAGGAGGAGCTCGCAAGACGCGTGGCTTTTTTGCAAGTTCCGGTCCGAGGCTGAGCAGCAACTGCGCGGTCACACCCCTAACGTGACATTCTCGTTTCCAATCGCAATTGGGCGGCTCTGACCCCCTTCCCCCGTTAGATTAGATCCGGTAGTGGATCTCCGTATTTTCAACGTCCAGCTGGAGGACTTCACTCCGTTATTTCCCAGCTGGTCGGTCGAGTGTGGCTCCTGTGAAGTGAACCGAGGAACAATAGTCTTCCCCCAGTGCCGAAAATCACCATCAGCCTTCTCGAGAACACACCGGTGTCCCGTGAGTGCGTCAGGTCGTGCAAGTGCTAGTGCCCCAACCCGTTACAACCCCCTTCGGGGCACTCCGCGCTGTGGTGAGGCCTGGTGGGAATTCCCTCCTTGTGTTCGTGTGCCGACCGCCAAGCTAGAGCCCCTCGATAGTTGTCAGACACTCACGTGGTAACCAAGTGCACAAGTATAAGCTCCCCGGACCGAGTAGTGAGACGAGAGGCCTACGCCCAACAGGCCGAGTAGTTGCTCGGATTGCCCGAAGAGCAATCCGACCTGTTCCTGAAACTGCCCTGTTCCTGTACACCATCCGGATCCCGTTACGTCGTTCCAACAGAAGTTCCACAACAAGTCGACCACCGAGAAACGGCCGCAACGAGATCACCGAGGTTACAAATAAAAGCGCAAGTACTTAATTTAAAATTAAAACCCCAAAATCTACTTTTTTCCTTGGGTCATTGACCCCTTTAAAATGCAAGAAATCGTGAATTAAAAAGAAAACACGATATTCGAAAATTCTTAATAAAATTTGTATGGTCTTTTCTTCATCCAAACTGTAGAGTCTTATTGATTGAAAGTGCATTCCCTGGATATTCCTATTAGTTTTGATTTTCCTGTTGAAACTTTTGTTAGGTTGTAAAGTCCGCCTATTAATCACAATTTTCCTATTTGTTATTAAATGTTTCTCCGGTGACCAACTAAGTTTCCCCTGTTGAGCTAGCGCAGGGAAGTAGGGTCAAAACGACTCTAACAGACAGAAATCGAAAAAAAACTTAAATAATCAAAAAGTACAAAAATCAACAAAGGCAAAAACCGACAAAATTGTCAAAAACCACTGAAAAATCTTTCTAAATAGTTTTATAAATTAAATTAAAAATTAACAGTAGATCAAGAAAAATCGACAAACATCTGATAAAATCAACTGACAACTACAGCATTCACAAAAATCGGAAAAACAACAAACGTTGTCAGAAATGCAGTAAAGATAAAAATCGACATGAATCGTCTAAAATCGACAAATTCGACAAAAGAAATGTATCTACAAAAAAAAAAAAAACAAAAGTCAACAAACACTAAAATCGAAAAAAGTTCTTAAATACTTAAATATTGAATTTAAAACTGTCAGTTGATCGAAAAAAATCTATAAAAATTTAAAAAAATCAACTAAAACAGCATTTTTCAAAATCCTCAAAAATCTTAAAAAGTTTTCATCTACACTTTTAAGACAAAAATCGACATAAATCTTCAAAAATAAAAAAAATCCGTAAAAACTGTTTAAAAAAATGGAAAAAATGATAGTTGATCGAGAAAAATCGACAGAAATCTTATTAAATCAATTGACAACTTCATTATTTACAAAAATCGAAAAAAAATCAACAAAAGTGGTCGAGCAGTAAAGACAAAAATCGAAATAAATCATCAAAAATCGACTAAAAACATAAATCAACAAAGGCAAAATCATAAAAGGGAAAAATCGACAAAGTTTTCAAAAATATCCTAAAAAATTGTTATGCAAATTCAAAAAGTTGACAGTAGATCGTGAAAAATCTTCAATAATCGAATAAAATCAACTGAAATTTACAACATTTAGTAGTTAGGACAAAAATTGACATAAACTTAAAAAAAACATAAATTGACAAAAAAAACAAAAATCAACAAAGACAAAATCTGACAAAATGAAAACAATAGACATAAGTTTTCTAAAAATCTTTAGAAATTGTTTGAAAAATTCGACAAAAAACTGACATTAGATTGAGAAAAATCGACAAAAATCTTATAGAATCAACTGACAAATACAGCATTCCCAGAAATCGACAATTTTCAACCAAAGTCATCAAAAACGCAGTAAGCACAGAAATCGATATGAACCGACATAAATCGTCAAATATCGACAAAAAAGCCAAAAAAGATAAATCAACAAGAAAACAATAGTAAACAAAGTCCAAAAACCGACAAAACGATAAACCTTGACAAAAATTTTCTAAAAATTAATTTTCTAAAAAATAATTTGAAAACTGAACAATTGGCAGTAGATCAAGAAAAATCGACCAGAATCTACTTAAATCTTCTCACAAAAATCAACGAAAGTCGTCAAAAACGCAATAAGAATGGTTTTAAAAATTCGACAAAAAAATGAGGTTAAAATCGATTAAAAATCGACAATAATCAACTGAAATATACAACATTTTCAAAAATTGACCAGAATATACAAACATCAGCAAAAAGAGCAAAGGAAAGTTCAACCAAAAATTTCAATAAGTTTCGCCAACCATTTGTCCGAAATTCAACAAACTTTAAGCAAAAATTCAACAAAGCATCGACAAAAATACACTAAAATTGACAAAAGTTCACATAAATCACAAAAAAACCAAAAACATCGACTAAAACTTACAAAATTCCACAAAACTTGAAAATATTGGAAAAAAATGTACAGAAAAAACAAAAGCTACCACAATCGTTAAAAATGTCAAAAACCCTCAAAATCTTTATAAATCAACAATATTCGACGAAAAATCGACACAAAATTCACACATCCTTAAACATTGTATAAATTGTTCGCCAAAAATTCTACAAAAAATTACCAACTTACTAACTTTAAATCGACCTAAAGAGGTGAAAAACGTAAAAAAGAAAAATAACAACCTATATTGGCAAAAATTGTCAAAAATCGCCATAACACAGCGTGAATTGACACAAATTCACAGAAAAATCCTAAAAATTTGTTTTTTGAAATACATCCAAATTCAAGGAAATTTCTAAAAAATCTCAACAATTTTCACCACAAATTCGACCAAAATTCAACAACAAGCGAAAATTCAACAAAACGTCGACTAAAATAAACAAAGATTGACAAAAATTTACATAAATGTCATACACAAAAATTGACTAAATCGATTAAAATTCAACAAAACTTAAAATTTTTGAAAAAAAAACTACTCGGAAAACTATTATAATGGATGAAAATCGATCGAAATCTAACAAAAGCTACCACAATGGATAAAAATTTCAAAAATCACTGCTAAAAATCTTGAATAAATCGAGAAAAATCGACAAAAACTGTTTAAAATTCGCCAAAAATTCAACAAAAAAATTGACAACTTACTTTTTCATTAACAAAAATCTACATAAATCACATAAGAGGTAAAAATCAAAATACTTTTTAAATGAAATTTGGAACAAAACATTAGAGGTAGAAAAGAAGAAAAAAATAAAACGTCAAAAAATCGGGATAAATCGACAAGAAAACAAAAATTGACTTAAAACAAAAATCAACAAAAAAGCAAAACTCGACAAAAAGGACAAAAATTAACAAGAAAAATCATTAAAAAATATTTTTAAAATTGGAAAAAAAAATTAATATCATTTCGAGAAAAAAAATTCACAGAAATCGTTTCGCCAAATATTCGACCAAAATTCAAAAAAAAAAAACCATTAAGCAAAAAATCAACAAAGCATTGACGAAAACCGACTAGAATAGGCAAAAAATAGCCAAAAATCCATAAACGTTTGCAAAAATGAACGAAATTCCACAAATCTAAAAAATGTTGGAAAAAATTTACAGAAAATTTTGTAAATGGACGAAAATCGACTTAGATCGAAAAATGTTTCCACAACCGTTAAAAACGTCAAAAATCTAAAAGAATGTTTCAAAAATCGACAAAATTCGACGACGATTCAACAAAAAATTGAAAACTTACTTACTTCATTTACAATATTCGATTGAAACCACAGGTCAAAGAGGTCAAAATCGCAGAGAGGTCGAAAATTGTCAAACATCGACAAAAAAACTAAATTTTATATAAAGACAATCATCAACAAAAAAAGGCAAGAATTGACAAACAAGACAAAAATTCGAAAAAATCAATTAAAAAATCCTTATAAGTTGTTTTAAAATACCAACCAAATTTAAGGAAAGTTCTACAAAATTTCAATTAGTTTCGTTAAAAAATCAACAAAAATTCAACAAACTCTAAGAAAAAAATCAACAAAACATCGACAAAAATCGACTAGGATCGACAAAAAATCACAAAAATATCAAAAAAATCCACAAATTTCAGCTGAACAAAATTCCGCAAAACTTAAAAACATTGGAAAAAATCTACGGATATCTATGAAAATGGACAAAAATGGACTGAAATCTAAACAAAATTAGCACAATCGTGAAAAAAATGCCAAAAACCGAAAATAATCTTTAAAAATCGAAAAAAAAATTGACTTATCAACGAAAAACCGAAAGAAAAACAAAAACAACCATAAAAACATATAACCACTAAAATCCTGAAAAATCGACCCAAAACGAATAAAAAGACAAAAGAGCAAAATAAAGGTTATAAATATCAAAACAATTCGGTTAATATTTTGGTGGTACTTAAACAGACTAGAGAACAATTTCCCGGAGCGAGTTTTATTGGATAAAATGAAACATATTCTTTGAATTTTATACATTTCAGCACAAACATGTGAAAAGGGTATAAAAGACAAAGTAAACAAAACCCGTTTTCAGTGGATTCAAATAGCCCAATATAAGCTCTACTTAACACAAAAACCGTTTTTAGATTTCCAGTTTTCGTAAGATTTATAATGCAGTTTGAGCAAAGGATCTAAAAAATTTAGAGCCATAAAATGACATTATCCTCACACAGATTGTTTTATACACCCTTTACTCCACAACAAAGCAAACGGTCTAGATGCAAAACATTCAAAGGGGAAGAATGCGGAAAGCTATTCCCTCACTCCTATAGCGAGAACCATAAGCCTTTTTCAAAAAATAGGGGAAATTTTATCTCCATCTCGCTCACACATATGAGAAATACAGTACAAAGCAAAGGGTGTATAAAACATGTAGACGAATTTCATACTCCAGCTAGGGTCTATAATCAATTGCGAGCTATTTTTTCATGATAACACCGTCGTGTCGATAAAAACATATTTAGAATGATCCTACGCACCGTTTTGACCATATAGACTTGCGAAATTCCTCGTGAAATTTAATTTGCGATAAAAAAAAGATTGCAAAATTTTCAAACGCGTTTTTCTCGAAACGTCATAAATGAACATAGACCCTTTTCACGTGTTGGTGCTGATTTGATTAAGTTAATTGTTTAAAATAGAAAAAGAGAATGCTTTCACGTTTATACTTAGGAAATTTTCTTCATCAAAAATTAACTTTGTTTCAAATTACCACCTTACGGCAGATCGAAGGTGACACTTATCTCATAAGAAAGTCAAAACATAATCAAAACTCCACCACCCACCCAACAAGAAAAGGCGGAAGTGTCCCACTTTCTTCGAAAAAAAAATGCTGAAGCACATCTCCAGGGCCAGCTCATGCTGAAAGAACGAAGAGAAAAAAAAAAACCAACAAAACAATGACGCGAAAATTTATTTTTATTACCCGCAATGGCGTCTCGAGAATGCCGATCTTCCCACCTACTTTTCTAAGAAGAGGACCATTCTTGAGAATCTCCGGACCTGAGACCGCCACTCACTTGAAGATCCATCATAAACTTTTATCAATAATTTCGGATCGTAAAGCAAAGCCGGCGGTAAAACTCATATATGGTTGTGAACGTGGGATGGAAAAGTTTAACTTTCTCCCGGATTGTAGTCTTCTGAATGCTTGAACTTATGAGAGGAAAAAAAAACCTTCGTCTTCTTGAAAGTGTGAAAGAGCCGTGGTGTCGCGGCAAAAGATCAACAGCCACCCGCAACTCACGAAATGGCGGGGAAAAGCATACGGTTTTCCTTCCTTTTATGCCTACTACCCACTTATGATGGGATCTGTTTGAGTACCGGGTCTTAAAAGTGTGACATAATCAATTATCAGTCATTACTGGGGTACCCACCATCGTCTTTGGGAAAGAGCTCGCGCGAGATGTTAGATATGGAACGCGCCCCGCTTAAAAGTTATGATTAGTGCTAAAAAGTGGCATATATGAACTTAGGAAGCTTAAACGTTAACTTTCATTTTTTTTTCAAGGGGAGAGGTGTTCCGGTTTCTTTAGAAGCTTTGTGATGCCAGTTTTTTTACTGTATTGAAGCTGTTAAAATTTGGTCAACAGATAGCAACTGTTGATTGCATTAGAAAGTTTGCAATCTTTGTTCGGATTTCTTCAGTAATAATTTAAACATTCTATAAGAAAAGCTGAAAGAGGATTGTGTGAACGAATTCGGTCACTGCATTGTTTTCGGGGCAATGCATTAATGATTCCTCTAAGTTGCAGCAAAGTCACACACCAAAAAGCTTTTTTCAATTTTTATAAATCGACCGAAGTCGTTTGTTTCCAACGATCCGGAACACTGCACTTTTGCACTCAAACCCACATTTTACACAAACACACACATCCTCGCACATGTGAACAGGCATGTGCGATTTTCTCAACCCTTGAAGGGGATTTAGTATTGGGGGTGCGGGTGGCTCCAGAGAGTAGGGTTCGAAAGGAAAGAACTTCTTGACTTTATGCTGGCCCCTAAACCCCTGCTTTCAATCGAATGGAGGGTCGTTGCAGAAAGCAAGTAAGCAAGGACATAAATTATTAATGCCACCGCCCTTTCTTTCAGGGACGCCGAAGCTGGCTGCTAAAGTCAACAACCAAAAAGCGAAAGGTGTCGTTCGGTTTTGCTGCCTCAGTGCTTTTGATTTGTTTTCGTTTGTTTGTTTTTTTTCTTTGGTGCAACACTCTTGACTTTCTTTCGTTTTTTTTGTCTGAAAATCGAAAAAAAAATCGGTTGATATTGCAGTCTGATTCAGGTTTTTTCAGGTTGTTCAAAGGTAAAAGCCACAGTTTTCAAACAAAACTCTTAACTCTTACTAACCCATTTTTTTTTTGGTTAAAATGGAAAGAACCAGAAAATTTTGCAATTTGATCTGTGATCTGTGACCTAAAATCCATACAGAAAGTAAAATGAAATCTGAAATCTTGAAATCTTGAAAACTTGAATTCTTGAATTCTTGAATTCTTGAATTCTTGAATTCTTGAATTCTTGAATTCTTGAATTCTTGAATTCTTGAATTCTTGAATTCTTGAATTCTTGAATTCTTGAATTCTTGAATTCTTGAATTCTTGAATTCTTGAATTCTTGAATTCTTGAATTCTTGAATTCTTGAATTCTTGAATTCTTGAATTCTTGAATTCTTGAATTCTTGAATTCTTGAATTCTTGAATTCTTGAATTCTTGAATTCTTGAATTCTTGAATTCTTGAATTCTTGAATTCTTGAATTCTTGAATTCTTGAATTCTTGAATTCTTGAATTCTTGAATTCTTGAATTCTTGAATTCTTGAATTCTTGAATTCTTGAATTCTTGAATTCTTGAATTCTTGAATTCTTGAATTCTTGAATTCTTGAATTCTTGAATTCTTGAATTCTTGAATTCTTGAATTCTTGAATTCTTGAATTCTTGAATTCTTGAATTTTTGAATTCTTGAATTCTTGAATTCTTGAATTCTTGGATTCTTGAATTCTTGAATTCTGGATTTCTTGAATTTTTGAATTCTTGAATTCTTGAATTCTTGAATTCTTGAATTCTTGAATTCTTGAATTCTTGAATTCTTGAATTCTTGAATTCTTGAATTCTTGAATTCTTGAATTCTTGAATTCTTGAATTCTTGAATTCTTGAATTCTTGAATTCTTGAATTCTTGAATTCTTGAATTCTTGAATTCTTAAATTCTTGAATTCTTGAATTCTTGAATTCTTGAATTCTTGAATTCTTGAATTCTTGAATTCTTGAATTCTTGAATTCTTGAATTCTTGAATTCTTGAATTCTTGAATTCTTGAATTCTTGAATTCTTGAATTCTTGAATTCTTGAATTCTTGAATTCTTGAATTCTTGAATTCTTGAATTCTTGAATTCTTGAATTCTTGAATTCTTGAATTCTTGAATTTTTGAATTCTTGAATTTTTGAATTCTTGAATTCTTGAATTCTTGAATTCTTGAATTCTTGAATTCTTGAATTCTTGAATTCTTGAATTCTTGAATTCTTGAATTCTTGAATTCTTGAATTCTTGAATTCTTGAATTCTTGAATTCTTGAATTCTTGAATTCTTGAATTCTTGAATTCTTGAATTCTTGAATTCTTGAATTCTTGAATTCTTGAATTCTTGAATTCTTGAATTCTTGAATTCTTGAATTCTTGAATTCTTGAATTCCTGAATTCCTGAATTCTTGAATTCTTGAATTTTTGAATTCTTGAATTCTTGAATTCTTGAATTCTTGAATTCTTGAATTCTTGAATTCTTGAATTCTTGAATTCTTGAATTCTTGAATTCTTGAATTCTTGAATTCTTGAATTCTTGAATTCTTGAATTCTTGAATTCTTGAATTCTTGAATTCTTGAATTCTTGAATTCTTGAATTCTTGAATTCTTGAATTCTTGAATTCTTGAATTCTTGAATTCTTGAATTCTTGAATTCTTGAATTCTTGAATTCTTGAATTCTTGAATTCTTGAATTCTTGAATTCTTGAATTCTTGAATTCTTGAATTCTTGAATTCTTGAATTCTTGAATTCTTGAATTCTTGAATTCTTGAATTCTTGAATTCTTGAATTCTTGAATTCTTGAATTCTTGAATTCTTGAATTCTTGAATTCTTGAATTCTTGAATTCTTGAATTCTTGAATTCTTGAATTCTTGAATTCTTGAATTCTTGAATTCTTGAATTCTTGAATTCTTGAATTCTTGAGTTCTTGAATTCTTGAATTCTTGAATTCTTGAATTCTTGAATTCTTGAATTCTTGAATTCTTGAATTCTTGAATTCTTGAATTCTTGAATTCTTGAATTCTTGAATTCTTGAATTCTTGAATTCTTGAATTCTTGAATTCTTGAATTCTTGAATTCTTGAATTCTTGAATTCTTGAATTCTTGAATTCTTGAATTCTTGAATTCTTGAATTCTTGAATTCTTGAATTCTTGAATTCTTGAATTCTTGAATTCTTGAATTCTTGAATTCTTGAATTCTTGAATTCTTGAATTCTTGAATTCTTGAATTCTTGAATTCTTGAATTCTTGAATTCTTGAATTCTTGAATTCTTGAATTCTTGAATTCTTGAATTCTTGAATTCTTGAATTCTTGAATTCTTGAATTCTTGAATTCTTGAGGATATCTTGAATTCTTGAATTCTTGAATTCTTGAATTCTTGAATTCTTGAATTCTTGAATTCTTGAATTCTTGAATTCTTGAATTCTTGAATTCTTGAATTCTTGAAATCTTGAATTCTTGAATTCTTGAATTCTTGAATTCTTGAATTCTTGAATTCTTGAATTCTTGAATTCTTAAATTCTTGAATTCTTGAATTCTTGAATTCTTGAATTCTTGAATTCTTGAATTCTTGAATTCTTGAATTCTTGAATACTTGAATTCTTGAATTTTTGAATTCTTGAATTCTTGAATTCTTGAATTCATGTATTCTGAATTTTTGAATTATTGAATTCTTGAAATTTTGAAATCTTGAAATCTTCTAAACTGAAAACTGAAAACCGAAAACTGAAAACTGAAAACTGAAAACTGAAAACTGAAAACTGAAAACTGAAAACTGAAAACTGAAAACTGAAAACTGAAAACTGAAAACTGAAAACTGAAAACTGAAAACTGAAAACTGAAAACTGAAAACTGAAAACTGAAAACTGAAAACTGAAAACTGAAAACTGAAAACTGAAAACTGAAAACTGAAAACTGAAAACTGAAAACTGAAAACTGAAAACTGAAAACTGAAAACTGAAAACTGAAAACTGAAAACTGAAAACTGAAAACTGAAAACCGAAAACTGAAAACTGAAAACTGAAAACTGAAAACTGAAAACTGAAAACTGAAAACTGAAAACTGAAAACTGAAAACTGAAAACTGAAAACTGAAAACTGAAAACTGAAAACTGAAAACTGAAAACTGAAAACTGAAAACTGAAAACTGAAAACTGAAAACTGAAAACTGAAAACTGAAAACTGAAAACTGAAAACTGAAAACAGAAAACTGAAAACTGAAACCTGAATTCTGAAAATTGATAAACGAAAACTGAAAATTAAAATCCGGAATTATTTTCCAGAAACCTGTAGCTTTTGAAGCTGGAATCAGAGATTTGAATTAAATCTGAACCCTTGTTTGAGATGAAAATTTTGTATCAGTTATTTTGATTTCATTTGATTATTTTCATGAATTTTTAGAGTTTTGTTAGAATTTTAAATCGAATTTTTCTTTTGGAGAATTTTTTCGTTCCTGCTTTCCGATTCATCTAAAGATAAAATTTATATTTTTCCAAGGTGCAAAGAATTAAAGAGATGCAGAGAAGTTAAGAGCTGGTTTCGACTTGTATGAATGCTTTGATTAAAAAATGCAAATTTTGCCCTCAGTTCTTGTTTTTTAGATACAAGAGTTAACATAGGTAAAATAAAAACATTTATTAAATATATGCACTTTTCAGAAAAAAAAACTGTAGAATGTTACTCGGATAGCAAAAATGTTAGTCTTATATCAATGAACAATTTTCTAGAAAACCGCAAGTAATTTTGTTTTCTTAGTAAATAAAAAAGTACAACAGTTTTCTATTTGATTACATTCTCATATCTACATTTGATGATGTGAATTTCGACAAACTCAAAAGGAATTTTTATCCAAAATAATAATCCTTACATTATTTTTGATAGCATAAGTTAATTTTTTCTTTAGATGTTTTACAAAGTTGATAAGAATCTTTAATATCAAAAACTTTAGAAATAAGTTTTTGGTGTCAGAAACTGTTATTTTTGCATAAAATTTTTATAAATCGTGTAATTTCATTCTTATAAGGCATTGTATCACTGAAAGTTGGAAAACCTAGTTGAAATCTAAATCCTTTATTGAACGAAAGATGAAAAAAAATTCCTAACCTGTTTTTTACCGTTACTTTACCGTTTTTATCAATATTTAAAGCCAAAAGTTATATCTTTAAATTTTAATGAGTTTTATCCCGGGGATTTTATTTAATTTCAAAACCGCCCATTAACTTCAGCACATCCTCATTGATCGGAATTGTTCTACTCCACTCCAGTCCTCCTCGTTGCAAGTTAATTAGCATCTATCAATGTTACAATCCGATATAACAAATAAGCACCATCGGCACTCAAATTCACATCGTTCAACTCAATTAGATTATTTACAACCAGTTTTTTTTCTCACAATCAGCCGATCCTCTGACGTTGATGCCGGATTTTTTTTTCGAATGAATTCCGACCGATTACAGTGCCGCCCTATTGCCAGAGCAGATGTGCAATTAAAGCTTCGAATGAGCGCAAATAAAATAATCATCCTGACTTTCCGAGAGGATTGCAACTGGAAAAGCAGGGATACTGAGAGTGTAGGAAAAAAAAATTCAAACTACTGCCACCAACTAACTTTGCGCACCTGAGCAAATAATGGAAATCAATATCCGGTGCTTCCGTCCTATTGTAGGTTTATAGTGTTTTTCAGGTGAACGTAATTGTGCCTCGTCAGTTAATTTGAACAGCTACCCAGTTGGGAAAAAAGTCTGAAATCCCTAGAAGAAAGCTTACGAAGGCTAAAATTTTACACTATATCTCACTCTCCTGTAGGTGAAAATCAACACTCATTAGCAAGTCAGGACGAATATAAAGCATTAATTTGATACACCAGGCAGCTCTGAAAGTTTGAACTAGCGCTTTTTTGGCGGATGATAGCAACAAAGATAGTTTTAAAAAAGTTTTTGCACATTTTTTCCCTCTTTAAGCACTGCTTTCCCTCATTCCTCCTCAAATTATCTCATTTTCCCGCACAATTGAACTAAAACTAATACAATTTTAATCATTGGCTGCCAAACTTGCGTGACCAATGACGTAAAGCGTGCTACATTTAGAATTGGAACAAACGTTTGCTTATATTGTGGCGCTCCTGGTGGGCGGATTTGAAAGTTCTTGACGCCCACGTGTCGGGAATTTTATCAACTTCACTTACGTATTTTGGGCATTCCGCAAATCGTCTATACTTTGTAAACAATCAACATGGAAGGCCGGAAGAAGGGAAAAACTTGTGCAAAGTTATTTGGAAAATTCATTGTGGTCTGTGTAGTATGGATAAGGAAATAAACAAAAAAAAACATAAAAAACATGAATTTACATGAACATGAATTGATAGAATTTATAAATTAAAAAAAAAACGCATTTGCAATATTTGCAACTCATAAATTTTATGGGTATATTTTCGGTTCTTTGCTGTCACCGTGAGCACCAGAATGTGTGTGCTAGGGGTAAGAAAATAAATAAATACCGAGACATGATTTTCAGCTAAAACTGAAATTTTTATATTACATCGAATTTGATTAAATATCTAATTTGAATCATATGATCATATTCTCAATTTATATTTTATAAAATAAGAACATTAATAATATTTATATGATTCTAATTCTCAGCGGCTCAAAATCATAGGGTTATGAAATCTATTTTTAACAAAACAACATTGATAATTGATTTTTATTTTTCCTTGAAATATTTTTTTAAAAAATTAAACACGCGATTCAGAGTCTGAAAATAAATTTGGAGCCCTTGGAGCCAAAGGGATATGAGTGCAGAAAAGCTTATTTCGAGAAAATAAACTTTTAAATTGATGTGTTTTGCGATTTTCCATATATTTTCGAGAATTTGTATTTTTCTTTCTAATGAAAAAATATGAAAAAAAAATCAAAAATTCCGAAAAAAAATCATCAAATATAGCTTATAATGTGAAGAATCATTTCGCATCATTTACTCGAAATCGACCATTTTGTCACTTATACCCGTTTGGCTCTGAGAGCCTCATTTGGAAACTTTGATGTTTTTCTTGATTTCTTTTATAATGTGATAAAATAAGATGATGTTTTTCAAGTAAAGTAAAATATTTCCTACACTGAATAAAAAATACCTTTTAAGTAGTAGAGTTCTTATCAAAATGTTGGAAAACAAACCCCATTGACAGCGTATCTGTTTCTTTCCAAAACCCGTATTTCAATTCGTACGTTTATCCGTATAATTTCTACAAAAATGCCGCAAAAACTGTTGCTGATTCATTAGAATGGCCCGTTTTCGTTGCATAATTATCCGAAATTGAATACCCAAAATTTCCGAAAAATAACTGTGCAAAAATTTTCCTCATCGATCCTATTCATTTAACTCTTACGCTTTTATCTCACAATTCCACAGATTAGTCTTGCTTCAAAAAACCCTGTGTGCTAAATTTTACAGCCATATAAATTCCCGTCTCTTCGATTCCTGATGTAGAATTTTTAATCCCAATCCGATGCATAGTAATGTCAATATCTAAAATAAACAGTTGTCATGGACGAACCCTTTTGCAGACGCTTTTTACTTTGATCATCGGGGTAACTTTGACCAACATGAAATTTTTTCAGATAATCATCATTGACTAAGTCTGAAGTTAAAATATTTTAAAAGTGTTTTCTACGTTTTAAAGCCTACGAATTGAGTTTCTATGAGAAAGCCTGTATAGAACACATGACTAAAAGTAAAAACCCTAGCAAATGGCTAAGTTTGAATAAAAAAAGATCATGGGAACAGAAGAAGAACTTGGGGAATGGCATGAAGGTAAAATTTCATATTTTTTAAGACCAAAAATATTGAGAAATGTTTATAATTTTTGACCCTAAATGTATGCAGCAACATTGTCCACCTTTTGAATATATTTGTATTTGAAAGAATACGTTAAAAAATTCAATTGAGTCCAAACAAAAAAAAAACTGTTATTGATGTTTTGAGTCTTCTGTGCTAATTGACAGCAAAACAATAATTATGAAGATGATGAGATATGTTAAAATCAAAGTGATTAAAATTACCCCGAACATGTAATCTGGTTTTGTAACAAACATTTTACTATAGCCACTAGTGTCGTCTGAATTTTCTGCTGTCGAGGATCATGCTCCTTACCTCAGTTAGTACTTTAAAACTTAAAGGTATTACAAAAGAGCAACTTCTTTCAAAATTTTCGAAAATGAATTGAAAAAGTGATTAATGTTCCCCCAGTTTACGATACTTAGTTTTTGAGTCTTGAATTTTATAATTGTTAATCGAACTTTTGAAGCATTAAAAAATTATTAAATGCTTTCAAAACTTCTGCCTTAAAATACCATATATTTCGTATGCAATAGACTGTTAAAATCTTTTTTTATATGTCTTAATTTGTATCAATTCATCATTACATTTGTATTACATTATTGCATTAAATCAGGTGTTCAGATCAAGAATGAACTGTTCAGAGCCCTATAGTTTACTAGATGATAAAAGTTTATTTATAAGATTTAAATTCGCTGAGCGCAATCAAGTATTTAATGTAGGAGAACATCCTGTAATAGCAAAAATATTTTAAACTTAATACTAAACACTATCCTAAAACTAAACTTATTATAAAAAGAACGAATCTCTGCGATGGAAGACTGCATCGATTTTCCTCTGAAGTTAGAGATGATTTTGTTGGCCATCTCTTCGATCGATTCCATGCCCGCAATCCGATGAAGATCTTCGGTGCTGTACCAAGGTGGAAGCCGCAAAATCATTTTCAGAACCTTGTTCTGAATCCTCTGAATGGCTTTCTTCCTCGTCGCGCAGCAGTAAGACCAAATTGGAACTGCATACATTATCGCTGGTCGGAACATTTGCTTGTAAATAAGCATCTTATTATTCAGGCAAAGTCGGGATTTCCTGTTCATGATAGAATAAAGCGATTTAGTGTATTTATTACATTTAGATTGAATATCTTCAATGAGATTTTTAAAAGTAAGATTCCGATCAAGTGTGAGTCCCAAGTACTTCACGTGATCAGACCATTCTAATGAAACCCCATTAAAAGTTATGGAATGATTTTCATTAGGTTTTAAAAATTTTGCTCTTGGCTTTTGGGGAAATAAAATAAGTTGAGTTTTGGAAGCGTTAGGAGAAATTTTCCTCATTTTCAAGTTTTCAAAAAGGAATTTAAATTTTGTTGCAATCTACTGCTTACCACCCGTAAATTTCGACCTTTGGCTGAAAGCAAAGTATCATCAGCAAATAATCTTCTACCTTTTCCTTCTGGTACATCAGGAAGATCAGAAGTAAAAATATTGTATAAAATCGGCCCAAGTATACTACCCTGAGGGACCCCAGCTCTAATGGGTGTCCTTTCAGAGCATGAATTTTGATAGCTTACTTGTAAGGTTCGGCTAGTCAAATAATTTTGAATCATTTTGGTGAGATATACAGGGAAATCAAATCGAGCTAATTTAGCTACTAAACCCTTGTGCCAAACACACTCAAAAGCTTTTTCAATATCTAGAAGAGCAACACCAGTTGAATAACCTTCAGATTTGCTAGCGTTAATCATATTAGTTACACTCAAGAGTTGATGTGTAGTAGAATGTCCATGACGAAAACCAAATTGTTCATCAGGAAAAATAGAATTCTGATTAATGTGAATCATCATTCTATTCAAAATAACTCTCTCAAATAGTTTACTTAAAGAAGGAAGCAAACTAATTGGTCCATAACTTGAAGGCTCTGAAGAACTTTTCTAGGTTTCAAAATTGGAGTTACTTTGGCATTTTTTCATTTATTGGGAAAATAAGCCAAGTGAAAACATTTATTGAAGATTTTAGCTAAAAAATTTAAAGTGCTTTCAGGCAACTTTTTAATAAGAATAAAGAAAATCCCATCTTCCCCCGGAGCTTTCATGTTTTTAAATTTTTTAAAAATCAATTTAAGTTCATCAATATTTATCTTACAGGAACTTTCAAATACATTTTGTTTAGAAAGAATATCATCAAATTCAAAGGAAATTTGAGCATCAATTGGACTTACAACATTTTAATAAAAATCATGAGCAGACTCAAATTGTTGGGCTTATTTTTGAGCTTTTTCTGCATTAGCTAAAAGAAGTTTAACTCCATCTTTCAAAGTAGGAATTGGCTTCTGGGGCTTTTTCAGAATTTTAGTTAATTTCCAAAATGGCTTTGAGTAGGGTTTTATGTCCTCTACTGCTTTTGCAAAATTTTCATTACGAATGAAATTTAAACGACGTTTGATCTCTTTTTGAAGGTCGCAATAAATAAATTTCAAATAAGGAACCCTAGTAGGTTGATATTGGCATCGACGAATGTTTTTCAGTCGTATCAAAAACTGAAAATCATCATCGATCAAAGGTCGATTAAATTTATGTTTAACTTTGGGTATTGAAGCGGCTTTAGCATTGACTATTGAAATTGTCAAATTTTCTACAGCCAAATCAATATCTTCTATTGAATTAAGTGGAACGTTTACATTCAAATTACGTTCAATAAAATTCCTATATCGCTCCCAGGCAGCTTTTTGAAAGTTAAAAGTTGATTTTAAAGGGTTTTCAATGGGACTTTGGGATAAAGAGAAAGTTACTGGAAGGTGGTCTGAATCGAGGTCCGCATGAGTAACTAATTGACTACAATGCTCGCCTAAATCCGTTAGAACCAAATCAATTGTGGAGGGATTTCTAATTGAAGAAAAACAAGTATGCCCATTAGGATATTCAACAGTATAATAACCTGCAGAGCAGTCATTAAATAAAATATTCCCATTAGAATTTGATGAAATATTATTCCAAGATCGGTGTTTTGCATTAAAGTCACCAATAATAAAAAATTTAGATTTATTTCTGGTTAGTTTTTGTAAATCTCCCTTCAAAAAATTTTTCTGTTCATCGCTGCATTGAAAAGGCAAATATGCGGCAATAAATATAATTTTCCCCATAGAAGTTTCTAATTCAATTCCAATTGTTTCTAAGACTTTTGTATTGAAAGAAGGAAGAAGTCTAAATTTGAGACGACTATTGATGACAATAGCTACACCCCCACCTTGTCGATCAAGTCGATCATTTCGTAAAATTTTAAAGAAAGCATTGCTTTTCAAGTTATTGTCTGGCTTTAAAAAAGTTTCAGTGATGGCAGCAATATGTATTTTTTGGGTTTTCAAAAATAAAAAGAATTCATCTTCGTTAGCCAGCAAAGATCTAGCGTTCCATTTCATAATATTTAAACATCTATTAGGATCCATGAGGGAATCGTGGTTGTACTCCATTTACCCGAAAACCTTTGCCCAGAATGAAAAATCCCCAGAATTTCAATCGCCAGAAAGAACCATTCCCCAGACGGACCATTCCCCAGAAAATTTTTGCCAGAAAATACCTTTTCCTAGAAAATTTTTCACCAGAATGAACCATTCACCAGAAACTTTTTTGCCAGAAGAACCATTTCCCAGAAAAATGAAAAAAAAACAAACTATAAATAAAAAAAGGAATTGTAGCAAAAAAAATCGGTTTTCATAACTTTATAACTTTATAACCAACGAGGATGAAGGGGCCGAGGCGGCACAAAGCCACTGAAGCTCACAAATCCGAGGTGGCCGCCGGCGGCCCTAAGACATTGGTCTAGGTCTGCCTGGGCTTCCTAGGTCTGCGTGAAAGCTAGGGGTGATCCTTTAGCCCCGTCCGCCACACGACAGCGTGAAGGACAAAACGTCTTTCAAGTTCGAACGCGCAGCGTGAGGAGTCGGATACCATAACGGTTTTTTCAAGGACAATGGTAAGCATTGAATCAATTAAAGAACTCAAACCATAAACAAAGCACAATATTGGTTCTAAAATAAATTTAGTTGGAAAATTTCAAAGTTGTAGTTTCGTTTAAAAAATCATTTTGATAAAATAAATTTCGAATCATATGAAATTTACAAAAATTCACTAGAAAAAAAAACAAACAAAAGTACAAAAGGAAAAAATCTGGAATTTGTGCCATTCTGGGAAATGTTCCATTCTGGGGAAAAAATTCTGGGAAATGGTCCATTCTGGGAAAAAAATTTCTGGTAAATGGTGCATTCTGGGGATTTTTTTTCTGGGAAATCTTTCATTCTGGGGTTTGATTTGGGGTATTTGTCATTCTGGGAAAAATTCATTCTGGGCAATGGTGTTCGGGTAAATGGGATACAATCGGAATCGTAAAGTCATAATAATTTTGTTAGCATAATTAAAAGAAGTTTGGAAAGCTTCAAACATTGAATTTGTTTTCAACATAAGTTGCATCATTTCCATTAAATTTTGATGCAAAAATTTTAATTTTTCCTCAGTAATCTCACCCAAATCAACAAAATTGTGGGGATCAGAAAACGAAGGAGAAGAACAGGTATTTGAAATTGAATTTCGGGGATTTTCCCAAGCCTTCGCATGCACGTTGAGACTTGGTTTTTTTCCATTTTTATTAGTTAAACCTGAAGAGGGCAACCCATTTTCAACCACCTCTGAGAACGTTAAACAACGAGTCTGTGGCGCAGAATCAGCACAGGTAACATTCAAATCACTTCGAACATTACCAAGTCGTGATTCCAATGTATGCCGAGGCTGACTGCGAACAGGCAGGTTGTTTGCCGGCCCGACGTGTGAAGACGAAAAAGAGGAAGGAGGAGAAGAAACTTTTCTAGAAACTTTGGGATTTTTCCTAGAAGCAATTATTTTTGTCCTAACGGGACAGTTTATGCAATTCTAGGAGTGATTACCTGCGCAATTCGCACACTTGAAAAATTCTGTTTGTGGTTTATCACCACCAAAAAGGCATTTAGATTTTTCATGATCGAATGAGCCGCAAAGCATGCATCTGGCATTCATTCTACAATTTTTAGTGCCATGACAAAAAGCTTGACAACGATGACATTGCGTAATATTTTGGAGAAAATTTTCAGAAGATTTTCGAAAAGGTTCGATTTTTACTTGACAATGAAACATAAGACGAGCCTTTTCAAGAACTTGCAAATTATTAACCTGATCTTTTTTAAAATGGATCAAATAAAGCTCAGGAGCAAAACCAACACTACTGATAATATTCGTGTTGGCTCTTTTCATAATTTTAATTACTTGAATCGGTGAACACCTTAACAAAGAATTTAATTCAGTTGTGATCTCATCCGGTGTCTGATCGCCGGTGAGACCATGAAGTACAACTTTAAATGGACGATCACTTCTAGTGTCGTAAGTTAAAAAATTGATGTTTTTTATTATTCAAATAATTTAAAATTTTTTGAAAATCATTGAAAGATTCCGCCAAAATACGAGCAGTTCCCCTTGGACCGATCTGAAAAGAAATCTACACATCCTTGACGGAAGTGACGATTTCTTTTCGAAAGGCATTGAAGTCAGGAATTTTGACCGTAATTGGTGGAACCTTCTCGTTTTTAAGAGTATAAGAAGAAGAAGGTTTTTTAGTACTCTTATCAGAATTAAATATGAATATTTCCTCATCACCGATGTTATGAAGAACATCGAATGAATTGGAAATTTCAACTTTTTTGGGCGATGGGCCTGAATTAGGTTCGGCAATCCGTTTTGTTCCGACTGTTGAGTCGGCCGATGACTTTCCCATGCTGGAAAGAAAAAAGAAAAATATGAATAAAAGAAAATGAAAATAATTTTAGCACTGAAAAATGCTGATTGAAAAACAGGTAAGAATAAAATAAATAATGTAATATGTTCCTGCAGGTACACAGCAACGATACGATGCTCCGGCGTACGTGTTGACGGCTCAACGGTACAGATGGAAGTGTCAGTTAAAATCTTCATTTTCAATATTTCCCGGGATCCCGAGAGTTCCCGGGAAAAGGATCGTCAAACGCTGGGAACACTGAAATGGCCGGATAATGAACTCTCTAGTTGTAGCTCTTTATTTAAAGTTGTTGCTTCTAAATAATTCTAATTTAATGATTAATGGCATTTCGGTGAAGTATACATTCTAACAGGAAGAATTTCAAATGAAAGTAATGTAAATTATAGACGGATAGATTAGATTAGGAAGCATGAAAGGTGTTGAAAATGAGACAAGAGCGTGATTTGAGAAAACTTTCTAGCCGACAAGACCATTTGTCCAGCATCGTATCATTGTCTAGAAGAAGCAAAGTCGATAGGTTGACTTTGCATTGATCTAAATATACAATGATACTTGGATGGATCGAAGGACGTGTTTTTCGTACCCCGATCTTCTAAATAATGTTGAAATTTGATTAAAAAAAAATGGCAAAATTGCAATTTAACTGCCTATTTGAGCAAATGGTTTGATGAAAAGAATGCATGCAAAAATAAACCTGAAACGTATGATCTTATGCTAAGTTGTATTATGTTTTGTACATATTTATCTTTTCAGTTTGGGTTTTTCCAATCTCATCATCACGACCATCATCAACCATCACCGTTTATGATTTCGAACCACGTGTGCGTGTGGAGTGTTGTTGTGTGTGCATTTACGTACACCTTTTGTATTGAAAAAAAATCAACGAAGATAAAGAAAGTTTCCAAACCAAACTAATTCCGTTCTATTTTCACCACAGTTTCCAGGTCGATTCCCGGATAGCGGTGGCTATTCTGGGAGCAGCGGCAGCCGAGGACGTTCGAGGGTAAGTTTTTAAATTACTCAAACTGTAAACATTGAATTTTTTGAATAAGTATTGAACCAACCAAAAATAATACCTAACCTTAGCTGTGGTTGCTTTGCTTCATCGTAAGGAGAAAATCCGTTTAGGGATTATGCTAACGATTCCCCGTTTAGAGCACTCGGTTTCTGGTGCAGTATCAGCCTAGAATGTTTTCATTCTGATTCTGTTTGACCATTCTGACCTAAAATATCGTTGTGCACCAACGCCTACAACTGGTAAATATCTACACAACATTAACAACCATCAGCCCTAATGCATCAACGCTCAAGTTTCTCTGAGTCCCAGTCCTGGTTTTCCACCCACCTTGTTTCTTCTTAAATCGGCGAGATAGCAAAACGTCCGGCTTCGGTTGTGTTATTTATTATTCCAGATAATGGCTGCATAATTCATTTTCGGACTCCCTGAACAAACTTCCACCGATTTTGGTGGTGGTGGTGGTTTATTGTTTGTGCGTATGGGTTGAGTTGATTGCAAAATGTTCGATTCCGGTTGAAAGTTTGCTCGTCACGTTTACGTTTAACGAGAATTAGACTTCTTGGATAAATATTTTTAAATGCATTTATAGACTTCTTTAGCGGCACTTGACTGAAATGGTCATTGAATCAAGACTTATTAATTTTGTGAACATTGGTTTCTACCAAATTTTATTGCTCTTGAAAGCCACTCCAGCAACTGTTTTGGTTCAAGAATATTAAACCGCTAATGACATGAAGTGTTGCACCAAACAGCAATCGAAACAAACAAACAACAACCAATTGTAACAAATCCTCACTCAAGTTCCACTCCAAATTTCTAATTACTTTTTTCGAAAAAAAAAACCAAACAAAAAACATCCCTCCATGATTGAAGTTCCGCAACCTTTCGGTGGATTACCAATTTAATTACTTCCATGTGTGATAGCACTACACAGTTTACTGCACTGATGACGGTCTCTAAATTATAACACAATTATAATTGCTTGGCACCCAAACTGGCACCTCTCCGATCCCACTTTCATATTTTTTTCTCAAAGTGAAATCCAACAATTCCGAGTAGGTTCCTACTAACGTTGTGGAACTTGTCAAGCCATCACGGCCGGGGTAGCTGGCAGGGAAAAACTTTACATGAAAAGGGTCGATGTAAAACAACCTGTTCTCGCCACACTCCAATAAGTATGCAACCAGAGAGCGGTAGAATTCAATTTCAAAAGGGCACACTTGATTTTACAACCCCGGAGTGGTTGAGTTATTATTTGGCGAAAGGATTTTTTTGTTTTTGTGTGTAGTTTTTTCGCTGGCGTTTCGGGTTTTTGTTGGCCCTCGATTAAAATGCTGATAATTAAATTGAAAAACAAACCACTGAACTGAAATCGGATGTTGTCATAAATTTCTTCACGCATTTGAGAGAAAAACTGGAGGTGGAGTTGTTGACTGAATGAAAAATAAGGTCGAATTTTTAGCGAGGTTGCAAAATCACAGAAATAGATGCTAAGGTATTTAGAAGAAACAAATTGACACAAAATCTGCATCATAAATCAAATATTTTAACCCTCTAAATCCCATTTTTTCCGTCGCTAAAAAAAATCACAAAAGCTTATTTTTATGATAAAAAAAACGTTGTTCTAGACGACGTTGTTCAAACAAACTAGACTTTCAGTTCTATTCCTGTTGTAACTTTTACACACTTCATTTTTTCCTCAATTTTTAGACATATCAAGACATATTTTTGCTAAAGTTATCCCACATATAACTGAGTTACTCAAACTTAAATGAAAAGTGAATGTTGTTCATATTTTTCGAATAGTTGTCGTCGTTTTCTAGCTCCGCCTTTAGATAGGATTTATGATTCATCTCTTCCACCTAACTTTTTTTCTCAAAAAATCAATCCAGAATGTTGGTAACTCTTAGATCTTACTAGCAATCAATTTTTTAGATCGAAAAATACATAGATTAAGGATTTCTGAGGCTATCAAATTGATAGTATTTCGATGAATAGGTCCATTAACAGTTTTCTGTTGTTGTTAAGCTTTTCTCAACTGTAGCTCAAATGCTTGTCAAACAGTTTTCATTAGTAACGTATTTTGAATATTCTGCGCAAAAAGTAAGTTAAACTCCTGATTTTCAAAATGATCATTCTAGTGAAACATAATTTGATACCTGCTCACTGATCGGTGATTTAATCAGATCAATTTGATATTTGAGAGCTTTTTTTGTTTTTTTTTCTTCTGTTTTCCACCCCTGGACCCAGTCTAAAGGCGGAGTTGAGCACTAGTAGGTTAAACTTATTTTTCTATTGCGCTGAAAGATTCACAAAAAGTTTTTTTTATGATTACCAAAAATATTGAAACTACTACTACGATCTGCGACATGGCCGTAGGAACGGGGGGAAAGAGGGATTTGGGGGTCCTATTCATCAAATCCCACGTGAGTTTTCATTACGTCGTATGAAACTAAATGTAAACAAACAGTTTTATTACAAAAAAAACAAAAACTGACATAAACTAGTCACTAGACATAATGAAAGCTCAAGTGAGATATTTTGATGATTGAGAACGGTTATTCAAAAGTAAGAATTTGATGTCAAAACCTTCAAAACTAATCCCAAGTTAAGATTTCTACTACAGTTTTTCAAAATTTTCTCATTTGTTGGTAGAAATTAAATGAATATAAAATTTTAAACGAGATAATGCTCATTTCGAAGACTCTGTTTCCATGTTTTCAAAATCAAAATTATATTTCTGTTTTTATATTTCAGATTCTGTATTCAGTCAGAATTTTTGATTTTCGGTTCAAGTCATCAATAGAAAATAGAAATGAAAACCTGTTTGAAATCATCGTGAGAATTGGTTCTTGCATTTCATTCAAAATTGAGTTCATGGTTTTCGAAATTTGTATGCACTTCCAAAATTCAGATGGTAGTTTTCCAAATATGAAAAAAAGAAACCAACCAGGGTTTTTGTTTCATATTCAGATTAAAAGTTCTTAAACAAAATTCTTAGGCACAATTCATAACAACATAAAGCTTCAGTTTCAAAATGGCGATCCAAAAACTGAGAATCAGATGTATAAAAATTCATATTTTGTGGGAGTAATCTGGGTGCTAAGCGAATGATTTTTATGCGCCACTCCGAAGAGATCATCCTCCTGTTTGATGCTTGCCCGGCTAAGAGACCCATCAATAGGGTGGGTATATTTTGTATGGCCCTTGATCACTAATCACCCCACCGTTCCTCGACCTGTTAACCCTCAAACAAAATCCCCGATCAAATTCGCAGGAAAACAACCTGGATAAAAGATAAGTTCTCCGGTTGGCTACTAAAAACACGAACTTACTAAGAGAAAGATTTTTAAATAAAATCTTCACCGGGCCCACTTTCCCTGACCACCATTCCCTAGATTTGCTTAGGAGGTTAGAAAGGGGGCTGAAAACGAAGAAATCTAAAAACGGAAGTCAACCCAGACTTCCAGTAAAAGCGGAAACCGAAAAAAACGTGACCTTTAACTCTCAAATAAAAGCTACATCAAAATACTTCAAAATACGTCTTCTATTCGCCAAAATTAAAGTGGTGTTAGTGGGATTATACAAATTCATTTTCCGAATTTTCCAAGCTGCTTGCTTACATTTTCCTTCGGAAGATTTTCTCGCTAACTATTAGCGCTCGCAAGCGCTGCCTGGCTTACTTTTCCCTCAGAAATTTGCTTTAACTTAGGAGTGCATTCGTTTGAATCTAATTGGCCATGTGTGGAATTTCTCCTAGGAAATTCCCATCTTCTAGAAGTGCGATTCAAGGGTTTTATTTGGGGTGGTGTGGTATGATTAATTATTATCAATCATCATCAGTCCTCGAGAATAACGATCCCGCTGTGACGTTAGTCACATAAAAATAAAAAGTTTCTCTCGGGAATCGAGCTCATGATCTCGGGGGTGCACATTCAAATTGCTGCGCTGCCCGAACTCACAGAGCTATTTTGACACGCTTAATGAGTGCCGTCAAAATGCTGATGCTGATCTGTATGGGACAAGGAGACGGTAATTTTCAAAGTACTCACTCGTATCGGTTGGTTGCTCAAACCTGTTTACCCCGGAAGCGGAAAAGTCTCCGGAAAATCGCCGTGTGTCGTCTGCGATGATAGCGGGTTGCCGGCCCCTCCGAGAATCTGTTTAATATAATTTTTTCTCATACCCAAACGCACTTTTGTGTATAATAATATCAATTACCCTTTTTCAATATTCTAACCGCACTAGTAAAACTGTTTGCACTCTAATTGCACTCGGAGGGAAAACTGAGGGAATAAATAAAACTTTTAAAAGATTATTTAAGACCACGTTTAATTTTTTGTAGTACCTTTGTGTACTATGTACGCACGGAACACAAATTTTTACCGATCGGGCCTACTTCACAGTCCAAAGAAAAGTGGACGAGAAAAAGCATAAGCCCTCAGAACAAAAAATATTATTGGTTTCGTAACTGGAACTTCGTAATTATTAGCGAACTGATAATCACGAAGTTCTCCGAAGAAAATTTCTTCTTACCAAGACTTTTTCATCTCATCCGAGGTTTTGATCTCCGATCTCGGATCGGTGTTCGGGTGAAGCGAAATCAACAACCCGGTTACCACTACATTCATACTAGTCTAGGGATGGGGTTAATGAACCCGGAAGCATATCAACCAGCTGGTGACGACAGGCTTCATATCAACCAAACGCAAAGCTATTACTCCAGTTGCAATCAGATCTCATTTAAAGTTCCTTCGTGACGTCATATCTGGAGTGCTCTTAGGCGGTGGGGTTCGACGTCATTGAGTGCCTCGATTAAAGAGCACTCTCGTGAGTTCCAGTTACTGATGCAGGAGTCTGGGAATACTATCCCTGAGTGGCTAAGGGTTTGAAGCCAGATAATGCTCTGGGAAGTAGCATTTTAAAAATAACTTTTAAAGATGCACAAGCAAAACTAGCAAAATATTGATACTGCTACAAATGTCCAGCCAGACGGTAAATAAGGGTTAATTGTCATAGTCCTTCTGCCACGCCCTAGAAACCATTAAACCATTTAATATTAAAAAATAACCACATTTTCCCAGGAAATGCCATTTTTTGAGTTATCCATGAGAACCCATAAAATGACTTTTCGGGGAGAAGTTGAAATATGGTTATTTTTTAACAATATTTTTTTGGCGAAGAAGTTGTAAAATTGTTATTTTTTAGTTGAAATTTAAAAAGCATTTTTCCTTTGATGAAAATTGCAGCTATGATAGTCAGAAAAAAAAAATTAGATTTTGAAATGTTTAGTTTATTGTCAAATGTATGTTCATCACTGGTATTTTTATATCTAGATATTTCAAATCACCCGTGTTAAGAGCAGGATTTGAGACGAAGAATTCACTTTCCGGCGTAGAAGCCCGGGACGAAAGTTGCCGTCACTCATCGGTGCCAAACTATGCATACAGACTCTCACCGAGCAGTCCGGCCAGTACATTCGCGAATTCGTCGAAACCGTGGCAATCTTCCAAATCAAGCACGGCAACTCATGCCGGATTCTTCGAAGCCCTCGGACTGAGACTGTAAACGTGAACATGGCCTTGCTTCGATCGCTCTCATCGAATCGGTTCGAGGCGGGTGCCGATCGGATCCGGAGCTAAAGCCAAGCGGCAAACCTTTGCCCAGCGATTTACGACCCGCTCCGATGCCTTCGTGCTCCAAGCTAAGTCGAAGGGAAAATTTTGACCATCTGGAATCATCCAAGTTATTGGTGCTGCTGAGTTATTGACATTCGATGGCCATCAGATCTGGTTCCGGGGGATTCCTTCGATTTGGACTGATTTCCGTGACTAAAAGATGTGTTCTGTTCGGAGTGCGGATATGTGAACGACATCTATGTGTTGAGGTCTGTCGTTTGGTTCCAATCCGGCAGATCACTGTCTCGCCAACATTCGCGCCGGATTCCAAATCCAACACATGATTTTCCGGGCAGCCATGGGGTTGAAAATTATCGGGGAAATGTTTGCTCCATCCAGCAGGAAGTTCAAAATTTCTTGCTTTCGCTGTTTGGTTGCCATAACGGCGGAGTTCGTTACAGAGCTGGAACTTCTTCCGTTTATCCACGGGTAAGAAAAATTTGGTAAGATTATCCGGTTCCTGCAAAAAGTTTTTTTTTATTTTAAAATAACTAATATTAAATGAAATTAATGTTAGAAAATGATAACTTACCTTGTGCGTTAATAATTGCACCAGTTTACGCTTTGAATTAACTGTTAAGAAATTCAACAGCAAATTCACTTCAAGAACAATCCCTCGTACGATTGCGAAAATGCATAATGTTTTTTTCTTTTTTACGATTGAGGTTAAATTTTCATCCTTTTTTCGGGTAATACCCGAAAACTAGGAATATGGTTAAAATTGTACTTTAAAATATTGATGAAAAGTAACCATATTGGCAGTTCTGCAGGAAAAACCATAAAATGGTTATTTTTCATACAAAAATGGTGAAATGAAAACGAGCGTGAATCTAAAAATCAAACAGTGCTGTCTTTCTGGCGTTTGGCAGTGGTTGTTTGCCGGTGGTTTGAAACAAGGTGTGTATATATAGGAAGTGTTACCGAATATCATATTCCCGATTCAGACATTTTGGCAATTAAAGCTATGCAACTGCGGAACTCAAGACAAACTAACAACAAACCACAGAAAAGCTGAGAAAATGTTATGTTTGTAAACAAACTCATTAAGAGGCCCGTTTACTTCTCGCCTACTTACTGTAAAAGTCGGAGAACCTCGTGTTTCAAAAAACCTTGGTTTGAAACAAAGAAGTGTGTTTTCTCTTCAGTTTTTGTTTCTGTTTCTGTTGAAAAGGTTATTTTTTTTATTTATTTTTTCATGAAATTTTAACCATTTTGGTAGTTCTCGAGTGAAAACCAAAAAAATTATAACATGGCGTTTCATCGCCGCCATGTTAAAAGTGATTAGTTCTGCAGCCGGATGCGTTTTTCTTGAAGATTATCCGCTTATATAACGCTCCACTTTGTAGTGAAAATGATACGAAGAACATCCATTGGTCCAAAATGGTCAGTCTTCAATAATATTTTATATTTCACTTTAAACCTTTTAACAAAACGTACCTTATCAACTCCTGGTTCGTTCTCCCGCTCGTTGCCAATTGTTGTTTCCGGTTTATCACTTTATTTTCACTAAATTGTTCACACCGAATGGTTCGTCACTTTCCTGCGCGTTACTCCACGTTCTTTTCCCGTTTCCTCCTCTTTCCTCGCATGTCATCACTCCGGCTAGCGCTGCCAATTCCTTCGTTTCTTCCTGTGATTCAAGGTCTGTAGATACCGTAGATAAACAGTGTAAACCATCTGCACTAAAATAAAGTATATTTCAGGTAAGATTCTTAAGTAGAACTCCACGGTGGTCTCAAATCGAATCCCCGCCGCTAGCGTGCACATCTTATACCAATGCAATAGCGTTGACATAATGAGAACTCATGATAGGAGCAAAGTGGGTGTAGGATTGTTAAATTGACATGATTTGAACATTCAGCGCAAAAAGTAAATTTTACTGCTTATTTAATTTTATTAAACTTTCCAATAAAATAAGCTTAAACAAGTTTCGTAATTTGGTAAATCGATGAATTTAACACCTCCTCATATTATTTTGGTAGAATTTTCAATCATAAAAAATCTGTAAAATTTTGAAATACATTGAGCCATTGGCGATCCTGTCAGAAGCCTGGATTTAGTTATTTGGTCTTAAAAGTAAGTTAAATACGGAAGTAGAACAACTTTTTGCAAAATATAAACAAAATGGAGGACAAATTCAAAAAGGCGATCCGAAATAAAACGTTTTTGAGCGGTTGTTAGTTTAAAAAATGTATGTGCGTGTGAATTTCTGAAAGATTGAGCTCATTCAAGGTGAGTGGTATCAAATTTTGTTAAATTAATGAAAATATAGAGTTCGTCATCAACATTGTGTGCCAACCAAGAAAAGGTTTCATACTGGAACATGATTGTCCAAACATGTTAGCCCTGAAAGGTTTCTCTGAAAAGAGACGCCGGTTTATTTCGTAATTTCCACAGGAGGAGTCAATTTTTGAGGTCAATTAGTCAGCATGTAGCGACATGTATATTAGACTAAGTCGATTTTGGGTCATTATTTCTAAAACCCTGGGGTCTTAAACCCTTCGTTTTGGTTCAAAACTGATACATGATTTTTTGCAGAACTTCTAAGTAACGAACACATGAGAAATTTGGACTTCTATGTTGATTTTTCAGTACAAAATACCATGAACCAAAACGAAGCTTTTAAGACCCCAGGGTTTGAGAAATTTAAAAATGACCCCAAATTGACTCTGTTTAATGTACATGAGCTAACTTAAATCACAGTTCGCCGTTCAATCAGAAATAGGCGAGTACGCCAGAGTTAGTAAAAAACGCGAGTACGTCTGCCCTTTTATAAAAAAAGACGAATACGCCAACTCTGTGGGAAAAAGGCAATCACGCCAGCTTTGTAAAAGAGACGAATACCCCAGCCTTTAAAAAAAGGCGAGTACGCCAGCTCTGTAAAAAAGATGTATACGCCAGCTTAGTTTTAAAAGGCGAGTGGCATACTCACCTGGCGTAGCTCTGAAAAAAGTTGAGTACGCCAGCTCTTAAAAAAGGCGAGTACGCCAGCTAAGTTTTGGCAGGCAAGCACGCCAGCCAAGTTAAAAAAGGCTAGTACGCCAGCTAAGAAAAAAATGGCAAGTCTGCCAACTAAGTTTAATGAGGCAAGTGCGCCAGCTCCGTTAAAATAAGGTGAGTACGCCAGCTAAGTAAAAAACAGGCGAGTACGTCAGCCCTTTTATAAAAAAGGCGAGTACGCCATCTCTGTGGGAAAAAGACGCATTCGCCAGTTCTTAAAAAGAGACGAGTACGCCAGCTCTGTTAAAAAAAAAACGTGAGTACGCCAGCTTAGTTTAAACAGGCGAGTACTTCAGCTCTTAAAAAGCGAGTAAGCCAGCAAAGTTAAATCAGGCGAGTACACCAGTTCTGGAAAAAAGGCGAGTACGCCAGCTAAGAAAAAAAGCGAGTCCGCCTGCTAAGTTTAATTAGGCAAGTGTGCCATAGGCGAGTACGTCAGCTCTTACATATATAGAAAGGCCAGTACGCCAACTCTGTGGAAAAAAGGCGATCACGCCAGCTCTGTAAAAAAGACGAATACGCCAGCCCTTAAAAAAAGGTGAATACCTACGCCAGCTTAGTTTATAAAAACGAGTACACCAGTTCTGAAAAAAGGGTGAGTACGCCAGCACTTAAAAAAGGCGAGTACGCCTACCAAGTTAAAAAAAAAGTCGAGAACACTAGCTTAGTTCAATCAGGCGAGTACGCCAGCTCCGTTAAAATAAGGCAAGTACGCCAGCTAAGTAAAAAAAAGCGAGTACGTCAGCTCTTTTATAAAAAGAAGAATACGCCAACTCTGTGGGAAAAAGGCGATCACGCCAGCTCTGTAAAAAGACGAATACGCCAGCCCTTAAAAAAAAGGCGAGTACTTCAGGTCTGTAAAAATGGCGAATACGCCAGCTAAGATTAAGCAAGCGAGTACGCCAGCTGGCATTTCTTAAACCAACCTGAGTTTAATTTTTGTTTTCAATGAGCTTGATTTAGTTAATTTAATGAAGCAGTATTTTTAAATTTGTTTCCGTTCTCGTGGCAAATGACAGAACATTTATTTTGTCAGTTTGCGATTTTTCCTCAGCTCAAATTTACCATTTGTGAAAAGACGCCGGGGGTTAATTACTTGCGGGCGTTCACCCATCAAAATCTGTAGTGTCATTTTCCCGTGGGGTTAACCTCAACGATCAACGAAAACAACTTGAACATCGAAGAGCGACAACACTACCCTTGCAAAGGAGGGCACCCAAAAACGAGGGAAAATAAAACCTTCTGGAGATTGAATTTCTCGCTCCATCACCTCCGGAAGGATTCTTTTCGTCAAGCCTTGTCGTCGTAGCCCAGAAGGAGTACCCTTTCTGCTGAATGGCCGGGACAATTCGAACGAAAAACCCTTCCTGCTGCCGGCTCGTTTCGGCAATGGCATAATTTTGAAAAGGGGCCACTTGCCGGAAGTGGTTATCATTTCGCCTGGATGATTTGGCAAAAGGCGAGATTTTGTTGAGGCTCCTTCGCCCGAATCCTCTTCTATCTACTTCTGATTGACGTGGCATGATGAAGCTGTCCGATTGTTTGTCGGGTGTTTGGAGATGAAGGTTTTTGTGTGGAACTTTGATTCGCAATGACATCGGGAATTTCATTCGAAGATTTAATGATGAGCTCAGCATGGATTATGACGAAATTAAATTGTCTGCTGAGAACTCAAAACAGAATGTTCTAGTTGGGATAGGTGTAAAGTGTTGTTTGACGAGCTTTCCTTTTTTCGGTACAATTTTAAAGCTCATAAAAAGTTGTAAAAATTTGTTACACTCATTAAAGTTTGTTTTCAGATATTCCTAAACCCGTTAAGTCGGAAATAAATTGGCTTTCACGAAAAATTTCTCACCTCACGCATTCCCCTTTCCGGTGAAACTTTCGACGAAAACCATTTACAGCAGAATTTGTTAACCATTCAAGCTGCTCGTCGTCGGTCGACAGAGGTAAACTTTCTATGGATTTCGATTAAAACTTTCTGGGGACAGCTTGAGCTCCATAAAGCTCGAGTAAGGTACAGCCCACTGTTCAAAAGGTGGGTAAAGGTGTAAAAGAGCGAAATTGTGCGCAACTTTTCCACCCTCACAAGAATAATTTGCATTATATTAATGAATTTTCCCCGAAACCATGGATTTCGAATAGATTGGATGGGTTGATTAGGTGCTCAAAGCCTATAACAGCCAGGGGACAAATTAGATTACTGGGGAATTTATTTGGAGTGGGAGCTCAAAGGATCACACATAGGCCAACTAAAATTATGAACGAAATATGTGCGGAGTACACTTTCGAAAGAGTTAGTTTCTATTTGGAATGCTTAAAGAAAGAACAAAACTTACAAAAAATCTTTAAATAAAAAAGAATCCCTATGACAGAAAATTTTAGGAGGTCGCCGATATAATAGATAATAATAATAATAATAGAAACTATCAAGTTTTGATTGGATTTTTTTGTATTGAATAAGTATTTTAGTATTAGTTAAGAAGAATATGAGGGTTACTTATGTTATAAAATTCAGGAATTCTACTTCAACTTTGGGGTTGAATCACATAATTTCGTCAACTTCATTACTTCAGCTTACAACATTATAAAATAATTTAAAATACGAAAAGGATCAGAATTTGGACTTTAATCCCTTTCCTTATCCGGAAATCAATATTGGCTTAATTACTGATTCTAAACTTGATCCTGAACCTTACCCTGACTCTGATCCAAAACAAGATCAAGACCCGGATCCCGATCCTGATCTGGAACCCGACCTTGACCACTTCAAACAGACCTTCAGTCTGTTCCCAGTTAAGGATTCTGATCCTCATCGAGATTTTGCACCCGTATCTCGATTTCTTAAAATCTTGATCTCGGACCCAGATAATAATCTTGAATCCTGATTTTGAGTCTTGATCCTGTATCTTTATTCCGGATCCAGGAACCCTTTCCTTGAATCCTGATTCTGGATTTCGATACTGGATTCTAATCATGCACCCCGATCTTGGATCTTGATTCAAGGTTGCTAAAATCACAAAAAAAAAAAATCTGAAATTTCACCACATTTCGAGCAAATTTTCATCACAGAATCTGTGTCAGAGGTCACAGAATTTTGAAATTTTTCACAAATTTCACAAATTTTTGTTGTTTTTTTAATGTAAATTTTATATGCTAACTAGCTGACCCGGTGTGCTTTGCTACACCCCCGAAAATTATTGAAATTTGTGTTAACTTGTTATTTAATTTTTTTTATTTGCAAAAAAATTTCAATTCAATTTTAGAATCATTCAAATGTTTCCAAAATTAAATTGCAACCTTTTTTTATATTTAAATCTTAATTATTATTTTTTTTAATCCGTGTTCGAATCTTTTTTATGACTCTGGGTTTCTTTGCTTCAAAAGTTTATAACTTATGCCAACATATTTTTCATATATGGAATCTTCATTGTCCCGTCACGGGACACCTTTTTGACCTATTCGTTCTCGAATCAATATACAAATTGTGAGAGTGACCCCCTCCCCCATTCCTTTATTTTTAATGGAAGGAAAGGGGGTCTTGTAACATCAGAACGTACCCTCTCATGACACTACTTTCATGAGTTGTTCGTTTGCTTCATTAGTTGTCGAGTTATGCTATAAAATTTGTATCGGAGTCCCACTTCCTATCTATCTTCTACCTGGAAGGCATGTGCACACTCACATGGCGGTCGAACCATCCATAATTAACTGTATCGAAAAATGTAGTGCCTTCTCTATTGGGTACTACTTCTTCAATACAGTTAATTGATGCGGGACAAAGAATTTAGCATGTGGTCAAGCTTCTATTTCAAATGCTCTTCGCTCTTTTCACCACCTTAGAATTTTCTTCTGTTCTTCTATCCGTCTTTCATTTCAACTCTTTAACCCTCACCGATAAAGCCGCAAATTCATTTCATAAAACAAATTCACGGTGATTTCTCCTCTTAAAATAATTTGGTTTTATTTGTAAGATAAGTTCTTGGTTTGTGAAAAACAATCGAATGTGAGCTCCCGTCTTCCCTAACTGTATCTCCAATTGAAGGAAAAAGAAGTCTCAAATAAGCAAATAACCATTTAACGTATCCAAATGCTTTCCCATTCCAAAATTGTTTCCATTAGCTGTATTAGTTCTCGAGTTAGCCTCCATCTCCTTCCTACCATCCCAATGGAAGAAGGCAGTAGTACCAAATATTCACAGAAATATACCTTGAGCCTAAATACTCTCCCAAGCCAAATTTCGTCCCATCTCCTGGGTAAGTTCCCAAGAAGAAAGAAGAAGAAATTGTATGGGAGCACTCTCCTCCCTTAAGATTTTCCTACTTAAAGAACGGAGGGTTCTCAAAATATTATAGAAACATTTTTCGTTACCAAATATTTGCCCACGCCAAATATGATTCCATTCTCTTGATTATTCGCCCAGTAATGCTGAAAAATAGGAAAGAACCCCCCTCCCCACTTTCTATCTTCTCACTGGAAGGAGGGAGGGGTACCAAATATTCATAGAACTGTTTATCGTACCCAAATACCCTTCCAAGCCAAATTTGGTGCCATTTGCTCGAAAAGTTTTTAAGTTATGCAGTGACAAAGAGGTTAAACCCCCCCCCCCTTTTCCTGTATCTCCACTGGATGGAAGAAGGGGTCTGAAACAATCATAGATCCATTTCTCGTATTCCACTAACCTCCCATGCCAAATTTGGTTCCATTAGCTTGATTAGTTTTCCAGTTATGTTAAAAATTATAAGGTTGGGCCCCTCCCTCCTTCGTATCTTACCAGTGGAAAGAGGGAGGGGTACCAAACCATCATAGAAACATTTCTCGTACCAAAACACACTCCCATGCCAAATTTGGTTCCATTTGCATGATCAGTTCTCGAGTTATGAAGACTTATCACTTATATTTATATGACCCCCTCCCCCCTTCCACGAAGAGGGAGGGGTCCCAAACTATTATAGGAACCTTCCCCGGCCTCTAATACACCCATCTGCCAAGTTTCACGCAAATCGGTTCAGTGGTTTCCGAGTCTATAGGGAACAGACAGACAGACAGACAGACAGAAAGACAGACAAACAGACAGAAATTCATTTTTATATATATATAGATATGTATCTTAAATTCCTTTACACTAATTCGTGAAAATGATAAGCTTGATAATCATAATGGATTTCTCCTAAGAAATTTGTTAGGATTTATGCTTTTTTTGTGTTTTAACTGACTTTTCAATCAAATTGATTAAAATAGCTTCACAGAAAACTGCCACAGATTTTTTTCGCTAAAATCACAGAAAACAGAATTTATTTTGTCAAAAACACAGAATTTTTTCGGCAACCTTGTCTTAATCTAGAATTCTGGGGCTTGAACTTAGATCTTGAAGTTTGACCCTGGGTTCTGATATTAATGCTGTTCTGAATCCTGGATCCCGAATTCCGATCCAGCAATCTTTTTAATCATCCTCATTCCGGATCCTAGGCGAAAGTACACTGCACATCCTGACCTAGGATCTTGATGCCGGAATCTGATCTCGTGCCATAATGCTGATCTCAGATCTGATCCTGAATCCTGATCCTGGAATCTGATTCTGTCCTGATTCTGAATTGGATTCTGAATCAAGATTTTAAATATAGAATTTTAATTAAGGTCTTGGAATCAGATCCAGGATTCTGGTTCGTAATCACGATTTCAGATTTTGGACCTGATCATGATGTTAAGTTTTCGGTCCTTAGTAGGATCTTGATCTCGGATTAGAGATCCTAATCGGGGAATTCATTTTTTTTACCCGCAACAGGATCTTCAATATCGGTCCTTCGGGTTTTGATCTTAATCCTGATCCCCAATTACGATCCTGATTTGATTCTGAATCATGATCCTGAACCTGAACCCGATCAAGTCCCCCAACCAATGTTATGTTTCGGCTTTTCGGTCTCAATTATAACACTTTTTGTTGAAATTATTCTCAGTCGAACAATAAGTTGATCTTGAAGATGGCTCAATTCTATAGCCTTATTCCGGAATCCTGCTGACCAAGATTACCAAAAAAATTCCTTGTTTTTGAGAAATAAAATTCTGACTTTCTGTGATTTAGCTAAAAGTTCTGTGATGGTTCTCCGTGATACTATTTCTTTAAATTTCATTGACAATTCATGATAAATTAGATCTTGTATACAATTAAGCTGGGTAAAATCAATTAAAATGTCCAATCTTATCATCCTTTTTTAATTCAAAGAAAAAATTCTAAATTTGATATTTCCCAAAAAAAAATAAAATTTTGAAAATCCATTCAAAATTCAAAAATTCTATTAGATCTGAGAATTTTTCAAAATTCAGTGTTCTGTAACGCAGATTTTGTGATGAAAATTTGCTAGAAAATTCGGTGAAATTACAAATTTTTCTGTGATTTTGTCAACTTTGTTGCTGACTTTGATCCTGATCCTGTTACCAATCGCTGGAATCTATCTTTGAACCTTATTGTGATACAGAATTTGAATCTTTGTCCATATCAGCATCAGGATTCAGATTGTCGTAAATGGATCGAATCATAATTCTTAGTAGAGCTGATTCGTCAAACAGGTTCACGTGGAATCCCAAAACTTCACAATTTTTTTTCAAGTTCGTCAAATTGATGTCAAAACCTCGAAAACCAATCATCGGTTCAGAATTCTGTATGTTCATTGAAATTTTCACACTTGTTGATTGCAATTCAGTTCTAAATATTGAATTTTGAAAGCAGATACTGGTTATTACTTTTTTAAATCAAAATTGATTTGAATTTTCATAATATAAATTCTATACCCAATAAAGGATTCTATATTTTCAGTTCGAATCATTATTTGAAATAAGAAATGAAAAGTTGTTTTGGAATCCTAGTTCAAATTTGGTTAAAAATTTCATTCAATAATCATGATTGGTAAAATTCATATGCATTTTCAAGATCGAAATAATAATTTTACAAACATGAAAAAAAAAAGAATTAAGTATTGAAAACTCAAATTCAGATTCATTATTCGAAACTCACATTTATATTCAAATTCACATTTCGGATAACAATTCAAAACTTTAATCAATGGAATCCGATTTAACAGAAATATTAAAATTTAAATAATAGATTTGATTCATGGAACAAATTTCACTTAAGGTTCATATATAAAATTCTGAGCTGGAGTTTGCGAAAATCGATCCAAAAACAGATTCAAAAATCATTTTTTTGATCAGGATTTAATGTTCAGATTCAAAATCAATATTACAAATTACGATTTTGATTAAGCTCATAAATGAGTTGTACAGTTAAGAATAGAATGTTAAGAAGACTATTTCGTTGAGAAATTCCAATCGCAACAGATTGCGGGCTTAAAATTTTGAATATAAAGTCGATTCTAAAGTTCTTAATTTTCCACAAAAGATCAAATAAATTTGTCGCAGTGGATTTGCTGATACAATAAAAAAAAGTTCTTTATTTTGATCAAAGTCAGTTTGAAAATACAATTCAACAGAAAATCGCAAAAATAAAGTAAAATTTGAGTTTATTTTGAACAAGAATCTTCTAGTTTAAAGTCTGCAAGAAAATCTATGTTGTCTTGATGTATTTTACAATGGATTAATCGCTATTTCTTCAAAATCCTTGAAAGTTGGCTCTTCTTAAAGTTGGATCGAATTTGATAGAATCAGATTACAGTCGCAAAATTTCAATTTCTTAGTTTTACTTTTATAAATTTGATGTTTTTCTATCGCTTGTAAAAATCTTGGAATTTGTTCAAGATTTTGGTAGATTTCGTTTATTTGATTAGAGCATAGAATTAGTTTTTAAAGAAATTGAAGGCTGTTTCTTAACAACTTATTATATGTTCAAATCAAATAAACGAAATCTACCGGCAAGTTCAAAAATCTTACCATCGATGAAAGTAATCTCTTTTTTCTTACAAATGCTTCGAGTTAAATTTGTTCAGCTTGCTATATTGTAGATTTTAGGACATTCTAGCTGACCCTGTGAACTTCGTTTAATCTTTGTCTTAATAAATCGTTTAAATGTATCACTTCACCTACATGTTCTAAACTTCTTTGTGCTCGTGTATCAATATGAAAATCGTATAAAAATGTTTCGAGCTATGTCCCATTTTCAGATGCGTTCGTAAGGAGGCCCCACTTCCATATAAAAGTGAGATTCTTTAAACTATTATAGATACATTTATGGTCCTTCGGGGGAGTGATCAGGGTCAATATTGAACGTATTTGTCAAATTGTTGTCGTTTTTCCCAACCCTACTTTAGACAGGGTTTACATTTCTTTTTTATTTCCCCCCGAGCAGACTTTTATGGCAAAATTATACCTTATTTTGCCACCATGCCATTAAAGTTAAAAAAAATTGTCTCGTTTTAAATACCTCGATTATCCAAATTGTAGGTTTCACTAAAACCTTTTTGATGCCTTGTTTAGCCAACGCAACGTTTCACAACAACTTTTGAGACATAATGGTGCTACTTTTTGGTTTAATTTACTTCAAAAATTTGGCATGATTGTATTTTAAAACCGCCGTTAGAATAATTTTTAATCTGAGTTTGTATTCAACACAATCCGACTTCATATGGATAATAAAATCTACCGATACCTTAATGATGCTAATGACTTAATTTGTTATTTGTTTTCAGTTCTATCTAATTTAAAAAAACTCAATAAACCTGATTATTTGTCGCAGTAAATTCTTTACCAATAATTGAAACCATAATGATGCCTTAATCAGCTGTTTTAGTATTATCAACATTTATCGTGCTATCATTTTGTTATTGATGCTTTACTTTGGTATTGGTTTATCATCGATCTTCAGAATATTGATGCTTCAATGAAACCTCATTTCGGCACCAAATAAAATAATGAAACTACTCTATGCTATCATTTTGGTATTGATAGTAGGTTTGTTCGATTTAAGGTAGGAACGATCTCTTTGATCGAATCAGATAAACGGTCGTAGGATCGATCCACCTGAAAAATCGGAGCTGGAGGATCGATCTCTGATAGATCGATCTTTTCCATGTTTAACAAGAGACTTGTGTACTCAAACTCATTGTATCGAAATCTGCAAACAAAAACTCTGCAAAAGAAAATCTGATTTAAAGTACCCACATTGACTTATTGAAGGGTGCCAGAATTTTTCCCATGAGTATCTGAACCGGGAAAAGCTAGAAACCACTTTACAGGAATAATTCAGCTCAAATAAATCAGTTTTGATTGTTTTATAAAGTTCATTTTGTCCATTTTGATTTTTCTTTCCAGTCATAAAGTCTTTTAGTATTGGTGTGTTTTTGGTCTTCGGCTATTTTTGGGTGTGTTCGGCTCTACGGCGCGTATTAAATACTCACCGGCGCGAATAAGCAACACGATTTAGTTCTGCGGCATTTGATAAGGGTTTAAAAATTAAGCTTTTGAAGCATTTAAGTGATTTTCAATAATGAAAAATTATTGACATTTGTAGAAAACACTTTTCTTCAACGAGTTCACTTGTTTTTCAAACGAAATATTAACGGAATACATGGTAAATTGGTGATTCGCTTAGATGGGGTATATTTAATAGAGCATGTTCCCCTAATTGTGTTTTGATAAAATTTGTTCAAAAATTTCGTTCTTGAACTCGAAAGTTAGAAAAAAAATTAAACCTCAATTTAAGTTTTGGTTTGGTTTTGAAAATAAAGTGAATGAATTGGGTCAGGCCCGTGCGAAGGACTCGTCCATGGGGGGGGGGGGGGGGTTTTCGAAATTCAAATTTGGTTAAAAATAATTACAATATCAAAAATTCACACTTGATAAGGAAAGTAATTTCTAACATCATTTTCTTACTTATCTTACAAACTCTAAAAATAATAAACTTTACTGATAACATGGATCAAAATGAATGTTTGAAATGAAATGAAATGAAATGAATCAATCGCGATCCAAAATGTGAATTTTTTATTTGTAAAAATGTGAAGGTTTTTGTTTTAAGAAAACAAAATATTCAAAATTGAAAAACATATAAAAATATTTTTATAAATTTAAATAGCTTGACCTTAAATTTGCTTATTTACTTAAAATTGGATATAGAACTGTGCGGTAAATTGATTTGAAAATAATAGCAAAATATTAGGATGAAAAAGAAAAGTTTTTAAACATTGAAGGATTTTTTTTCAAAAAGATCGTCTTACCATTATAAAAACTCAAGGGAACAGCATGTTGGTATTGTTTAAATGATTGATTTGGAAAATTTTAGTGTCCTAAACTCGAATATTTTGTCAAATTTGGACTATCACATTTAGTTTTGATTATATGGAGATTTAAAATATGTGAGATTTAAGTGAAATCAATCATTGATGACTGATTAACTATTAAACCAACATTTACTTGAAGTTTTTATGAAAGTTGATAATTGATTCAAAACATTAATTTTAGAATGGAATGTTTTTGTTTTCAAGTTTATTAAAAAAAAAAGTTCGGAACGTAGCTTAATAATTTGAAACTGTTTTGAAAAGTTATATCAATATTGAAAGCTGATATAATAATTGCATGTTTAGATTCAGGGCACTCAAATTAGTCAATAATACGTTTTAAATGCATTCATTGCACCTAGGAAAAATGTAAATTGTGTGACCTTGATAATTAATCAGACCCTTTCGCATTTAGAAGAACAAGAAACACAAAATAAAACTGAGACTGAAATTGATTTCTTGAAGAATATTTCATATTAGCATAACAACTTTAATAGCATAAGCGATTTTTTTTCAATAATTTTTTTAGAAAGGAAGAGAAGATTATATTTTAGATGCTTCTGCAAATTCTGTTGTCCATCGTAAAAGGAAAATGTCTGTTGGTTTGTAAATGGTATAAATTTAGTATTCGATTAATTAATTTTGTAGTTAAAATGGTTTGTTAAAAACCATTTTAACTTTCTTAATAAAAACCCATTCTAAAGACGAGGTAGGGTTTTGGTACGTCAATTTTAGAGTATCAATACAGAATGTTAATGGAATTGCAACTCTAAATTTAATAAATAATAAATAAAAAAATTTCAATTCGTGAACGTCATATAGTGTCGCTAAATTAAATGTCTCAAACTCGGCGATTTATGACAAAATTCCGCCGGAGGCGAGCCAAGTTTCTGACTTGCTTGTTAACGGTGAAAATTTTACTTGGAAAAAATCTCCATGGGGGGGGTTAAACCCCTAAAACCCCCCCCGTTCGCACGGCCTTGAATTGGGTAAAACAGGGCTTTTTTCAACGAAACCTGGACAGATTGCACACAGTGGACCTTTCAATATTTTGTATTAAATATTCAGGCAAGTCCGGATTAAACCGGTATGTCTGACACGATTTTACTAGATGGCACTGTTAGACATTAAATCTCAATTCAAAATTGGATATATAATTCTCGGCTCAGCAAAAATAAAAAACCATAAGATTGAATCAAAAATAACTAATCTAATCGATTTGCTTCATGCTAAAAAATCGATCTAGAAAAATCAAAATCTGAGTTAAAAAGATCGAAATTCCAAAGACCGATCCAAGATCGATCCCCAATCCCAATAGATAGTTAATTTTGGATGTTGTTTGCTATCGATTTGGGCATCAAAGTTTGCTCAGGGTTACAAAGAATCATTTAAATAAAAAAAAATCAGAATGGTTGTAAGTATTAGACCTAACTGACAATAGCTATTTCAGATCGAAAAACACATAAATCATGGATTATTACTCTTTTTTTTTTTTAATAATAGATAAACTAACTAGACAATTTCAAATTTCATTGAAATTTCGTCATATTACTAGATTCTCGTAGAATTAAAAAATAAAAAAAAAGAAAATTTCAATAATTTTTCCCCAGAAGTCCAAATCACTCATCGAAAAAGTGGACCATTCTCTAAAAGTCTTTATTTTCAATACCTTTGTAATATTTTATAGTTTCTGTTAAAGTGCAAAATTTTAATTAAATTAATTTTTACCTCTTTTAAATGCTAGCCTTGAATCCCAGAAACGAAAGCTGACAAAATTGAATTAAAGACAAAATAAGCTCATATTTTGTTTTGCACTTCGGAATACTGTGAATTTTTCTACCTTGTGCTATCAAAAATTGATCCTTCATTTTAAGAGTTTTAATTTCTCAAAAATCGTTTTATAAATTGAGAATAATGTGTTCTTCAAGGAAAAAAACAACTTTCGCTTTATTCATACATTCTTCGTTTCAAACTGTTTACTATTCGAAACGAAGCGTTGATATTTCATATAATTCTTTTCAGAAACTCAGAAATTCAAGAGCAATTCAATCATTATAAAGTTCCAAAAGCTCCAGAGTTGAGAATCATGTTTCATTATTTTATTGCAGAATCAAATTTAGAATAAAAATTCTTCTAACACATTTCACAATGAGAAACGAAATTCAGAATCGATGAAAACAACACGATATATCCGAATCACATTGAGTGCAAACGAACACCGATTTCACCGATATAGCTGATAAAATAATTTCATAAAATAAATTCACGGTGATTAACCCTTCTTTTCAAAACGAAAAAAATTACAGAGTTATAAAAAACAGAGTTTGAAGCTTTTTCGAACGTATAGTTTCAAATGAAAAAAGATAAAAGAAATTGAAATATCGTTGTGTTAACCTTCGCTGATATCAACAACCTCAGGCAAAATTTTCTGTGATTTAACAACAAATGTTTTTTTTTATAATATGACATTAATATTGAGAGATTCCTTAATGAGTTAAAAAGTCGATATTTTTTTTATTCCCAAGCATACAAAATACAAAAATCATCTTAGTCTTTTACAACCGTGGTAAAATGTCTATAATAAATATAAAAAAAATCTTTTAGTCTGCATTTTTTTTCTTTAAAAATTATAAATAAGAAGTAAAACTTCTTTTATTTTAAAAATTTTCAAAATATCTCTGATTTTATGTTCAATGACATATCATAAAATTGGATGAGAAGGGGCAGTGTGCTGCATTCCCTTCCCCTCGCTCTTTTTTAAAATGAACTATTTTCACTCGATATTCAAATTTAAATGTTTTTCTGCAGTGCTACCGTTGGTAATTTTTCTACGTTAAAAAAATCATCACTTGTAAATATTAAGGCTTGGGAAAAACATTAATATTCCTTTTTCTCTTTCAAAATACTAAGTGAGATAAAATTTCTACAAAAAAGTTAATGAATACACAAACAATTAGGCACCTTAAACTAAAATTAAAATTTAATTTTTTAAAACGAACATCCTAACTAGAGGCTTCTATCTGCCGTACTAATCAGGTTGGGACAAAAAGCCGTCGAACGTCTCTGATGCGCAAAAACTTCATCAGCATGAGTAAATATTTGCAGATTAATTTTCGGTGGAATTAACTCAATGATACAACAAGGGAGATTTTGGGGAGACCTGGTCAGCAGCTCAGGTTGTTCCCGCAACAAAACTGGAGGCAACACTCGGTCTGACTCTGACTCTTTGGTGCCTGAAAGTTGGCCCGGTAGACCACCAACTTGGCCGAAACATTTGTCCAATGCCTGTCAAACGATGGCGATGACATCGATTCCACTAACCAGACCTTCGAAACGGAAACGACGACGACGACAACGACGACGACTGGGGAAAACCATAATCCGTACACTTTGAGGAGGGTTGTTGGTGAAGTTGGCTGCTTTTTGGGAAAGGTACCGATACACGAAATCCATAGTCCGATTATAGGATGGGAAAGAACCTGGTGCCATTTGCATTCCCAACAGTCAGTCAGTAGCGGAGATCATGCTTGAGCGGGATTCCGTGCGGGATTCGGTTGCCCAAAGTTGAATCGGTTTCGAAAAACCACCCGTGGAAGTCGTCGCTCGTCGCGGTTTTGTTCCAGCTTTCCCAGAAGCAACTTGGGCCAAAGAGAGGAACGGATCCTGCGGGGGAGTGATGATGCAAATTCCCTCTCGTGAGTGCAACCGCACTTCCGGAACGAAACAGGTCCAGCCCAGGTATTGACGTAAATTGGACGCGAAACGAAGATACGATTCTCAACGACGGCCACTAGGTTTCGATGCTTTCGTGTGGTTTGTGGACTTTTCGGGAAGAGCTTTGCCAATCATCCGGATGTCTTGCTTGGGAACGGAAAATGTCGGGTTGAATCCGAAGGAAAGTACTTGCTTTGACGTTGCAAATGATGTACGAAATATCAATATTATGTCAATTTATTGAACTCTTAAATAAGAAAGAGCACATAATTTTGGAAGAACAGACTGTTAACAAGAGATGCGACAAGTTGCGACTTTTTTAGTTCATTCAAATACGATTAGACTTTCATCAATATTTCTGGATAAAAAATGCAAAGTATTTAGCTTTCATTGCCAAAGATACTGATTTCTTAGTCCAGCAACTATTTTGGGTCAGCCCTTAATCTGGAGCAAAAGCTCCGGGGGGAGGGGTTGCTCGATTGTGCCCGATATTAACACCGTCACTTAAAAGTGTTTGATAATCTGCAATCACGTCCCCCCATTTAAAAAGCGCTCCAAAAGCACAATAACGGATTTCAACAATCAACATCACAATTCACTTCACTCCCGGCTGCCGGGAATGCTGAATGGAAGAAATTCCCTTTAGCATGGTGGCATGGTACTGCTGCTGCAAGGCGTTGTCATCGTCAGTTCGTGACAGAACCCGGCCGATTATTATTCGCTCGCGCTTTTAATTAAAACTTTGTCACGGAAAGCGGAACCTGCAACTTACAGCGAAACCACTGCTAGCAGCCAACCACACCGTTAAGCCGTTTCCAAACAACTTCGAACAATCCCTCCTCAGAGTTCCTCAACTCCGACATCTACCCACTCCAGCTGCTTCCAGTAGTTCATATTGTACCGGTTCCCCGGGCCGTGTAAATATCTATAAAGCGCATTTTGGTTTCCCTCCTGTAAACTCACCAACTGGTCCAAAGGGGTTGATGGGGATGGTGCACAGATTTTCCACCCAGAACCAGGACTTTCAAGGATTTTCACGGACGCTTCACCGATCAACACGCCAGTGAAGCCAGGGAAAGGATGGAAATTTGAATTTCGCGTTGACAACTGTCAACCACACCGTGAAACTTGAAGTTTATTGTTTAATCGTCAGTCGCAAATCCGGTGCAATAGTGCCTGAGGAAGGAGGATGAGTTCCTAGTTGTTCGAAACACGGATGAAACTGGTCAAAACATGCTTCCCTTTACTATTGGGACGTCCAATCAGGTGTTTTATCAACAATTTCAACAACCTTCTCCAATGTGATAAGAGGTAGTCATACAAACAATGAAATCCCCGCCTAAAGAGAATGTCTTCCATTTGCATTACAATTCACTATAATGATAGTTGTTCTCGATCAAGCGTCAAACTAAATGTTGTGGACTGTATAACACTAATCACTGGGAAGGGATCGGTAACACTTCACTTCGATAAAACTTTTTTCCCGTTTCCGACCGTGGGTGAAAGTTTTATTTTGCCTGGGCTCGGAATTTCGGATCGATTGTCAAAAATGCATCGACACTGCTGTTGGTTGGTAGGAAAAAACTAACTGTATTCAATAAGGTTTGCTTTTTGTTTACGTTCCTCCCAAACTGAGCATACTGAGAGACAGTAAATTGATGAGCGCTGAGTTCGTGAGTGGCTCCGCCCATACTTTGACATTTCACTAGGGGTGCGCAAAAAAAATTAAACGTATTTTCATTACTAAACAATCGTACATGAGACTCCTCAATAAAGTGGCGCTTTATTTTTGTTGTCGAAAGTGTGATGGAGATGAACACCAAACTTGCAAGCCAGTTGTTTCCCGACGATCAACTCTTTCCTGAACTACCATGCAGCACAAGTGGTGCTCAACCGAAGAAAATCCAAAAAACTTAACAGTCCGGAACCATATCGTCCCCAATCGGGTCAGGATGATTCTAAGTTGGTACTATCGCGTCCGGAGAAATGAGCTCCGCACGATCCGGAATTGACGGGTTCACAGGAACCAAGAAGAAAGTAAGACCGGAGTAATCCGGAATTGTCGGTCGGCTACAAGTAAATCCAGTGAACTCTTAAACTTTGAAAACCGGAGGAATCCAATTCGGCACACTAGAGTTCGGAAGATTGAGTCCGCAGAGCTCAATCCGAAACTATCGGATCCGAGGGATTATTAATTATTTACACAGTTTTCCGTCCCAGGACATAATCTTATGAACATAATTCCCAAAAGTCACTCGGTCCGTGGCAACCGATCTCCAAATCTTGGGACATCTCACATTCGGCAGATCACACTCCGCTTGGTCTAACTACCTAGCTCGTTGTGCTCCTACTCGTTTCGTTCCTATCGGATTCGTAGCGAACACCTGTTTTGCAGGACGGTCTTCCGACATCCTCTCAACATGTCATGTCCAGCGTATCCGTCAAGCCTTCGCCACATTCTGGACATTGGGTTCGTCGTCGCGCGAGCTTGTGGTTCTTAACATCCGTCGCCCGAATACTCCGAGTGTGCGCAGTTCCTCCTCCAGCAGTATCCACGTCTCGTGCCCGTAGAGGACACCCGGCCTACTGAGCGTCTTGTACAGGTTACACTTCTTGCGAGGGCTAAGTCTTTTAAACCGGCGGATCATTGCAAGTGTGACCACTTCGATCTTGCGGTACGGAGCAGCGGCCTGGAGGCAGGCCCTGGGAGGAAGCTGTAACCTGCAGCGACTTAGCAGCGTTCAGCGGCTGATGAACCTGCGGGTTATCAGCGGATACCGGACCATGTCGTTCGAAGCCGCCTGTGTAGTAGCGGGTGTTATGCCCATCTCGGTTTTGCTAGAGGAGGATGTCTATTGCTACGACAACAGAGACACGCCCAACGTTCGAGATCTCGCCAATGAGGACTCGATGTCCAACTGGCAGCAGCTGTGGGACAGCTCAACGAGAGGAAGGTGGACCCATCGTCTGATCCCGCACATCGGGAGCTGGATCGGAAGAAGGCACGGTGAAGTGGACTTCTATATGACGCAATTCCTGACTGGTCATGGATGCTTCATGAAGTACCACTACCGGTTTGGACATGTGGCTTCGCCATATTGCCCAGATTGTGGTGACGTAGAGGAAACACCCGAACATGTGGTGTTTGTCTGTCCGAGGTTTGCGGCGGTACGTACTTCCATATTTGCCGCCTGTGGGCCTGACACGACAGCAGATAACGTTGTACAGAGGATGTGTGCGGATTCCAACACTTGGCACGCGGTCAGCGATGGGTTCACCCGGATCATGACTGCCCTGCAGAGGAGCTGGAACCAACGGCAGTCCGCGAACGGTGTAGGATGACTCCATCGGCGGGGAGCATCTGAGTAGTGTGCGTCCGATCCCTTGATCGAAGCTACAAAGATAAGGCAACATCTTCTGCGTAGCGGAGGTCAGGGGTGCGCCGCGAACGTGTGTAGGATACCCCAATGTCGGGGGGTATCCGAGTAGTTCCGCTTCCTAATAGGGAAACTGCGGGGATAAGACTTTACCTTCCTCGTAGCGGATCTCGAGGGAAGAGGGTTAACCACTGTCGGGGGATACCCACGGGTAGAGAGGCTCTCGACGCCGGGCGAGCCTCTCGAGTCGGTGTAGGATGTCGTCACCGTCGGGAAACATCCGAGTCGTAGCGTTCCAAGTCCCGAATGTGTGCCGTGACAGGCGCGAGTCTAGGATAAGCTGCTCTCGATTTGGCACACAACGGGCAGGAAAATCCGCGGGCCAAAAATCCTAGGGTTGCCAACCAAGGGGGATAAAGAAGACCGGACAACGGTCGGAGTAGACTGACCCCATCGACGGGGGGCTGTCGAGTAGAGTGCGTCCGACCCCACGGTTTGAAGTTACAAAGATAAGACAATACCTTCTGCGTAGCGGATGCCGTGGGTGCGCCGCGTTCGTGTGTAGGATGCTCCACCTTCGGGGAGTATCCGAGTAGAGCGGTTCTCAACGACAGAAGCTGCGGGGATAAGACTTGACCTTCTTCGCAGTGGAAATCGTTGGGAAAGGGTTATTCCACGTTCGGGGAATACCCACGGGTAGAGTGGCTCTCGACGCCGGGCGAGCCATTCGAGTCGGTGTAGGATGACGTCTTCGTCGGGAATCATCCGAGTCGTTGCGTTAAGTCCCGCGCGTGTGCCGTGACAGGCGCGAGTCCAGGATAAGCTGCTCTCGATCTGGCACACGACGGGCAAGGTGGCAAACTTCGAACCCTGAAGATAAGAGGTTGGGCTTCGAGTCGTTAGAGGAGAGGTCAGGCCTCAAACCTTCAGGCGGAGAGGTTTGTGTGGTCAACCCCGAGTCTTTATGATAGGAGGTCGGGTCCCGAGTCGTAAGAGGAGGGATCAGGCCCCTTACCAACAAGAGGAGGGGTACAAGTGGTCACCTCGAGTCATTACGAGGAGAGGTCAGATTTCAAGTCGTTAGAGGAGAGATCGGGCCTTGAATCGTGCAGAGGAGAGGTAAACCTCGAGTCGATGCGAGGAGGGGTCGGATCTCAAGTCGTTAGAGGAGAGATCAGGCCTCAAGTCGCGAAGAGGAGAGGTTTGTGTGGGAATCTCGAGTCATTGCGAGGAGATGTCGGTTCTCAAGTCGTTAGAGGAGAGTTCAGGCGTCGAGTCGTAAGGATGAGAGGTTTTGCTGAAAGTGGTCTCGTTAATGAGTATTGCCTTTGAGCGCATTAGCGCGAATAGACCTCCCACTATTGAAGCATAGTGTACTAAACAGTTCGAGGTGGGAACCAGGTCTGCGGCCCCAGGTGGAGTTTAGGGAGTAGGGGGTATACACGGAGTATATCATGAGTCTGCCCATTGTACCCATGGACCCAGAGTAGCAAACTGGGGGGACGCGGTGGCTCGCCGTGCCTTGGAATACAATCCGTAAACCGGGATTTACCACCTGTGGTTACCAACTAAAAAAAAAAGTCTTTTAAACCGCTTGTGGAGTCCATAGTAGGTACGACTTCCGCTGATTATTCGCCGCCGGATCTCACGGCTGCTGTCATTGTCTGCGATCACCAATGAGCCGAGAAAGACAATGTCTACAACTATCTCCAGCTCATCGCCTTAGAGGGTAGCTTTGTTATTGCCGGACAAGCTGACTCGTCCGGTGTAGGACCCGCAGGCCATATACTTCATCTTGGATGTATTTATCATCAATCCAATTCTTCTGAAGGAATCCGAGGGAATAGTATCCGGCACTTTCAAGTACAGAGAAACAAAGTCCGGAAAATTTTGAAACTACTGAGTGCGGAGGAGTTTTATCCGGAGCTATCGGAATCCGGAAGACGGCAATCCGCTAAGATCCCGATGAATGAAATCCGACAAGATCCGGAACTACAGGGTCTAGAAGAGTGATATCCGGATCTTGAGGAATGACATCTGATAAGATCGAACTATTGAATCCAGAGAAAGATAATCCGGAACTATTTGATCCGGAAGAATCAATTTCGGCACAAGCAATCTGGCCCACTAGAATCTAGAGAAATTGGGCTGAGATGAATAAATCATCAGAGCCCTTTAGCCAAGAGCCAGTGAGATTTCCCAGGCCAGTACGGAGGTTCCACCAGAGGTCGAGCTCGGGGAGGTTCGTGGACCGAAAGGATTACTCTCGCTCGAGTCTCGATGCTGTCACGAGCCATGTTACGAATAGCATACGTGAGCAACAAGGCCGAGAGGAGTCTCAGGATCCACACCCGGACTGCGCAGAGGTGGACAGGTTCAGCTGGAGCAAGACCCCGGATTAATTGAGTTGTGATGACAGCCGAGAAAGTTACTTTCGGGCTTTGCTTGTGCGTTTTGGTTAGCATACATGTGCTGATCCAAGCACAGCTGACCTAGCGCGGAGGATTCTCAGCGCAGAGGCTCCAGGTCAGCCAAAAGCTCCCACTGGAGTTCGAGGCTGAGAAGTCGGGTTCCGAGAGAGTTACTCTTCATACCGTCACGAGTTACGCTGCGGTTAGCAGTGTGAGTTTATTTCCGACGGCCGGGAGGAGGACTCTCGGGATCTGCAGCCAAGATGAACCAGCGTAGAAAGCTACAGATCCAGCCTGAATCGGTTTTTTTTTTTGTTATTAATTGATCACCCAGGTGGTAAATCTTTTTTTACGGTTAGCATTCCAAGGTGTGCCGAGCCACTCATGATACTATGTACCCCTACAGTATAAAATTCACCGTTGGCCATAATTCCCATCCGGACCTGCAACGAAGGCTGTACCCGTGATGGAAGACCCTCACGGTGCTTCACGGCAATACTCATTTATTCGTACTACTCCTGCAAAGATCGCCCTCTCTCTGTCACGATTCGTGACTCACGGAACAGTCTGAGGCCCAACCACTGGGCGCCATATGTTTACGGCACAAGGCCTTCTTCCCGTCATGACTCGATCATATCCGCGAATCGGGCCACCCGCTCGAACACTTGGTCGTCCCACATATCGGAGTCGCGACTAACCGATACGCGTGACGACCCCTCCTTCTTGCAACTGAGCACTGGTACCAAGGCACCCAGTCGCACTACGCTTGTACCACAACCGGCACGCAGCTGTCAGCGGGCTGGATGAACCAAATGTGACGTGAGATCATCCAAGCCAGCAGTGTAGATTTTCTATGGCTTTGGAAACAACTTCAGCAACTCAGAGCCAGAATTGACGTTTGTTGCTGAACATTGCCTTCCGCTATTTCAGAGCGATAATAGCAGGAGAGCAACAAGAGAACTGTCCGGTCCATGTGTCCATGAAGCTGCAAGTCGAGAAAATGATTCTCATTCTTTGAAGCTGCGCTGCGGTTAGCATGCGTGAGTTTATCTTTGTCGGTTGGAAGTAATTGCTAGCGTTTTTGAGAAAATGGTTTGGGCGATGGTTAGTCGCTACTGGAGTAAACCAATTCTTTCAGCAGATTACTGCTAAGAGTGCAGTTTCTCAAAGTCATCCTGACATGAAAATGCAAAGAAAGCTACAAGAGTTTGTTTATCTGGGGTTACCATAAAACAACGTTCCAGAAATTAAAATGCTGTACATTCGCATGCTGAGGTTATTAGCCGCCAGAATCAACAAAAGATTCAATTCTCCAACAAACCTGCTAGTGGATGTTCTAAATCTCCCAGAGCCAATTGAGATTGCAACAACAAAGAGCAGAAATGACTCCAAAACTGAAACAATGCATTTGAGCAGCAATTGGGAAGTCAATTGTTCCAATTATACTGTTGGATGTACTTGTAATCCCAAGTTAAGATGACAGCTTATTTTCGGTCAGAAAAAGCACCTAAAACGGGTAAAGGGTTACTTTTTTCGGAAAGCAAGTACAGTTTGCGTTTTCAGGGGAGGTTTTCGCCCGAAGGAAACTCCTGATCAACGACTACAGCCTTGATTTGTTGTTGGAGCCTAATCGAGACGAAATTGTTCATGAACAGATTGTCATCGACAAGAGTGTTGAGATCCCACCCGAGGCCTTCACATCTGAGCAGTAAGTCGATGTGTACGAGCCAGATCAACATCCTACACTCGAAAAATTAGCCGACGTGCTCAAAATCGAAAACACATCCAAGCGATCAGCCGATGTGCCAACAACAGAACACACATCTGAGCGGTTAGTTGATGTGCCTGCTGATATCAATTATACTGAGAATGTGGTTGTAAATGATCAAGGAGGGAGCGACTACGAGAGTAACATGGAATTTCCTGACGATGATGATTAGTATTCCGTCAATCCGTCAATTGAGACGCATGAGGCGTATCAGAGAAACCCCTAAGCACAACGTGGCTAACGTAGCTGCTGATATTAATGAGGAGCAATGGCAGCACTGATTTCGTGATATGAACGTTCGAGAGAAAAAGATGAACGATGCTGAGGTTATCACCGAGCAGCCGTTCAAAGATTTGATCTGTTGTTTCTTATATCAAGCGACTTCATCGAAACTAAATATCAGTGCTGCGGTTAGCGCACTCAGCAAATACCAGGCCAGCCCAAAGAATAGGCTTCGGCGAGGCCTAAGACGTGTTGTGCGATAATTTCGACGTATGGCTGGATACTGTGATACGGCTCCAGGAAAATCCCTCGCAGATGGTAGTTTCAGTCTGCTCACTGTTCGTACGTCTTCTAGGTGAAAGCGCCTCTCCCGCTAGACTAGACACTTCAAAGCTGACACTCTGGCTGTTATCTTCGGTACGGTGTGTGCCTCCAGCCTACTTAAGACTCGAAGGACGAGGTTTTCCGGTCAGGTTCAGATCACCAGCAAGATTATGGTTCATAAGCGTAACTGAGAACCCGTTATCCAAGAAGGCGTAGCATTGAATTACAATCCCGTTCCATACACCACGACTGGAACATAGCGAAACAGGACAGCGGTCTGGTTTATCACTTGTTTGACACTTAGCGATAAATACGAGAACGCGATGACTTCTCATCCGTTTCCAATGACGATCAAGATAACTCGTCCGAAATTATTTTCTCTCATTCTGGCTCTCAAAGACCTTAACTTCATGCAAAATAGTGAGAAATTTTCTCTCGTCCGGATGCGAGAACTTATCCTAAACGTTACAAGAGACGATAAATTTGAATCTGAATGCACAATTTATCGAGAGCAAACTTGAAGTGGATAATCGCTAGCATAGTGTTCTTGCGGATGAAAATCTCTCTCACGGGTGTGTTTTGATCGGCTAATTCTATCGGAGGGTAACGATTTTTGGATTCCCTGTCCCTTTGCACGCAGTCTGGATGGGCGAGAATTCTGTGTTTGGCTGCATGGGTGCGGACTCTGGGTTCAACTGCCTGTGCATTAGTAGTTCGCGAGAGATACACAAATCCCCTGCAGACAATACACGCTGTTGGGTAAGCTCTTAGACAGGCTGGTGATGTGCTACCAGCTGGAAAATGAGCACGGTACTCCCTCTGGTACATGAGCATTCACGTAAATATGCGTTGACAATCTTGCGTGGCTCCTAGTTGTGGAACGATACTTTGGTCGACATCTCTAATCTCATAGATCCACATGCCGAAAGTCTTCAGGTGGACCTTCCGAACGCTTCTGGAATGTTTTACCCACAGGCGTCGATCGTCACGGTCAGGTTCTGCACGTCCAGCGCGAAATCGACTATTGCACTCATGGACTAAGGGTCCACCGGTGGAATGGCAAGAACCTTGTTCTTCAGGGTTTTGATGATAAACCTCAGCTTACCTAACTTCAACTTCAGCGCATCCATTGCTCTGTTCACGGTTCTTGGATTTAGAAGAAAACTTCAAACGGTAGCAAACACAGCTCCCTTCAGGCAATTCCTCAGTCGTGTCATGTTTTCGTCGTCTGTGTAGCCGCACATCCGAATTATGCTTTCGAAAGTGAAGAAAAACATCGGCCATTCCTCGGGATTCCCTGAGAACGAAGGCAGGTCCTCTGCAACAACATGGTGAGCAGTGAGCTGATTGCGCGTCAGGTCATAGTTTAACCGATTACTCGTGGCATCTTTTCGCTTGCTTTCACCTTTCATTGCTGGCATAGAACAGCCCTTCGGATTGGAACTGAAATCGTCATTTCTTCCTTTTTCGTCCACACTAGAGTTATCGCTGCTGTCTTCCTACTCTATTTCATTGAAATCCTCGGAACATTCTTCTTCTTCTTCACTTGTAGAATTTTGTTCCTTTTCTTGGCGCTTACCACCAGCGGAGCCCAACCAGTTCAACTGCTTCTTCTTCGTCTTCGAGATTCACTAGCTCCTGCTGAAGTGCTCCATCAATTTCTTCTTTTCCTCCAGCAGCGTCTGTTCTGCTTCGATTCTACGTGGCTGCAGCTCTATATACTCTTTCGCTGACCTCTTTGATCCCGTAGATGTGTAAGTTGAAAACCTCTAATCCCACCGGCGTTATAGGGACTCCCTTTATTAGGAAACAGGTCGGCTCGCTTATCACCAGGAAATCGCAGGGAGTTCGAACTCTAAGATCAGGAAAACCCCAATTTTTCACTTCTCAATCTTGATTTAACAAATGCCTCAACAGTTCTAATGTATATGCGCTAACTAATAATGACCAGATTGTTACGGTACCTTTTAGGGCAAAGCCCTGGTTGTCGCTGTTGAAAATGGCGGATCTACGACGATGCTGACCAACTAATCTGTCGGTCCAACTCCGGCCGGAAACCGGTATTTTCCTTCCTTGAATCTCCACGGCGAAAACGAATGAGCGGGTTGGGGAGCTGGTTGGTCGATCCGAAGAGTTCGTAGTTAGCAATCGACAACAACCTTCGATGTGTGACCGTCCGGAAGATAACTGCTATCCGTGACAACCGGGACTGGCAGCAATCCTCATTGAGGGACCAGAGACAAACGTTCGTTTCTGTCTCGCCAAATTATTGCTTTTGGCCAAAGACTTAGAGGTCCTGTTGAGGATTCAGGCTTTAGTGTTTCGTATTTCAGCGGGAACAAAATGGCGGTTACCTGGCTAGTGCACTTAAAACTTGTGTGTGTGCAGATAAGTCTTACACTTTGTACTTCACAGTGTCGTGGTACTTTTGAAAATGAGTCAGCACCAGAAAGCCGTCTTTGACCGGCCTTGAACCGCGAGTACAGGCCATTGCTCTCCCATTATGGCGGACACGATCGCTTCGCCTTCGTCAACTCGTCAGGCATCGCTACCGATCGGGGTGGTTACCAAGCAGCGCGGGTTACCATGGATGGTCCACTGGTTGTGAGGTATTGAAGCTTCCTGGCTGCATACTGGTGGCTTGTTGCGCTGTCGATGAAAGTGTTATCTGAAGCTTGCAGATGTCACTGAAACATTGATTTCGTAATTCCCATGGGTTTCTTCGATCGAGAATCTTCCATCTACTTCGTTGCAGAAAAAAATGTTCGTCTTCTTCCCGCTGTTGGTTTTCTTCGGCTGTTCAACCTTCTTCGCTGTAGCAGTGTTCATGGCAACATGCCTTTTTTAGAACATGCCTTCTTCTTTTTCGCTTTACACTTTGCACAGTTCCACTGCTTAATCTCTACACTTTGGTTCACACTCACGCAACTAAAATGATTCCTCTTATCACAATCTGCGCACTGAACCATTCGGCTGTTGTCCACCGACTTACACGTCCGACAGCTGAAACGGATTTCAAAATATTGTTTATGTTACTTTGGTAACAAGGAATAATTTATTTACGATTTCGTAAACGCTCATTTATTCGTACGAAGTTGATGGACACACTTTAAAATCCTACGAAATCAATAAATTCTAATAAGAAAACTATGGTTTGTTGGTTTTGTTTACATTTAGTAACTTCTCTCTCTACGGCTGCCTTATGTCTGAACTTCAGCAGTTTGCCTCCGCTAGCCACCTTTTACAACAATTAAGCTAGATTGCTACCTACACTCCAGCGATTACACTATTTCCATCTCCGTACCACTTGTTAAAGTTAGAACTTTAGCACTATTAGGACCTTGGCTTAGAGATTGAATCGAAAGTTAGGATCTTTGTTTATGCAACTTTTACACTAAGCGCAATGTACTTCTTGTGTTTTGTTTTTGTTAATCTTCATTTGCTTTCCCGTCTGATTAGCCGAACTCTCTTCTCGCCTACGTATAAACTCATCTTTTGTTCGTTGAACTGTAAATTGAAATTGGGTGCGTTCAATACCGTTTCGGTATCGCAGATCAGTTTAGGGAAACTTGATAAATCATATTGAACAAACGCTTCGTCAGATTGTATACGATTTTAAGGTGTAATTCGTTACAAGAGTGACCTATATTCCCAGCAAACATGAAATCGTATCAGAAATGATAAATTAAGTCGTTTACAATGGTGCTGTGAATCGCAATTCCATCTGAATAGTGAAAAGATCGTATAAAATGCCGTCTGAAGTCAGTTTAATTTGGATATGACAGAAAGTCCGCCATGTTTGTAAATTTTGAAATGATTTTGCTCCCACACTAGAGAGTCAGAAAATGATCGTCATGTTCTCTCTGCAACCAGCAGGGCATGCAGATGTCTAAAAATTAGATGGGAATTGAGGAAGACAACTGGAGAATATTGTCGCTGGCAACGATTTGCAAATCACACGCTCTCTTTCATTTTCCCGAAAGGTACGAATAAGGTGTCGAAAAACGCCTAATTGGTGTAGTTTTCATCGCTTAAGAAAGAAACGAAATTTATGCATATTGCCTCCACTTTGGTAGGGAAATGCTGTTTTTTTTCAACTTTCATACGATCTTTCTATAATGTGAAACGGAAACCTATATCTATGTAAACAGAATAAGAATATTGGTACAAAAATATTTGCTGGGTTTATGAGATTCTAAACTAATTCGATTAGAATAGTTTTTCCATAAGTTAATCATCTCATCAATCCAACTGCTACAAAAATGCTAATAAATAGAACATTATAATTGATCACATTCGGATTTTTTTCTGTTACTTCACAATACAAATTATGAGTGGGCTTCCTTAGCAAACTATTTCGAACCATTTACATATTCTGTTCTACCTTGTTTTGTGAAGGGTCAGCCTACGTCAACCAGATTAAACAGAAACAACATCCGAAGATTCGAGAACAGTTGACATCCTACTCAAGCTGCATTCAGCAAAGTACACGTTACAAGATCAGAAGAAATTTAATTTGTTTATGTTACAGAAATTAAATCTAAACATAACAGTCAGTCAACCATGTAAAGTAAATCGTTTGAATGCCGAGAGGGAGGGTCAACGGAGGTGGAATTTCAAACTAAACCGATAAAAAACCCTACCCTTCTTCCAAGACCGAAACGTTGAACTCGGTTGCCAAACACAGAGTTCGAGATTATCAGTTCTCTATCTGGCGTATCGAATATGTATAAATTCCTGTCAAATCCAAGAAAAACAACAGAAACCTACCCGTTCCAGTTGCAAAATCTGTAGTTATCGGAAACGTTCCTTCTTACCTATACAGAATGCTGGAAAACATTGATGATCTCCGGGAAACCAATAGCAATAAGCGAACAAGGACAACGACATCGCACAAGACAACGACACAAGGAGGGGGCCCAACAAAAACAGTTTCCAACTGTAGAAACAAATTAAACTCACACACAAGAGGCGACTCTTGCTTGCTTGCTTGCTGGGGGTTACGGAAACTGCAACAGCTAAGCAAAATCTTCCGTCACCTTCCAGCTTCCGATTCGATCTAAAACCAGGGGGCACGTGCACTTTGTAATATGATTTGTAGCATGAGAACAACAACGCCCCGAATTGTGGCGAGCAGCCGAGGGAGGATGTGGGTGGTTGTAAGTGGGCGGATGCTTTATTACCATAACTGGTACCTTCCTTCGTTCGTACCTTCACATCTGAATTCGGCGATATCTTTCCATTTCGGCATCGGTATCGGCGGCATCGGCAAAAGGACTCTGGAAGGTACGAAACGTAACCTTTCACATACACATATCGGTTTTCAGGGAAGCTCTTTATTGCTTTCTCAGTAGAAGACCCGATTTTGATGTCTACCGGTGGCAACTTTTATGCGTACCTATATTTATAAACTTTTAAACATCAGTTGGGTTAGAGTTTCCTTATGGCCCCGGAAGGTTACTGTAACTATGAGCCAACTAGGCAGCATCCTTGCGTAACCGAGAAGGGCGCAACAATGTTATTCGGTTGGGCACAAAAATAATGACCTTCCCATTCGCATTGGTTGTAGGAGCCATTTGTTCATATGGTTTTATTTATGAACAGAACAGCAAAAAAAAAACAAAAATAAAAAAAGATTCAATTACATACTCATGCTTTTGTTCTCTATGCAGCAGCATTCATACCGAGAATAAATCCTTCCTTTCAGAAATGGGATTATCCGTTCTCATGGAAACACACGCACACAGTTTGTTGCTTGCGAATCGCTTTTTGCACACAGGCCTAGTTACTACAATGTTTTGCTAGGTCAATTTTTGATTGGATGGCTTTTTTTTCTCATTTTAATCATTTGCTCAACAGGGTAATCCCTCCTGTTTTGTGAATTCGAGCAGGAATTCAATTGTTGAAAATTTTACTTTTGTTGACAAATGAAAAACGTGTCAAATGAAAATATTGGATTTATAGAGGTGGAATAGAATTATCTTTATTCAGGTTTGTTCGTCATGTCCTTAAACAACTACCCATTACATTAGCGATAGCTATTTGTCACTTTCCTCTTTCGCATATTCCCTAACCGGGAAATTACTCATTTCTCTATGAGTGAATGATACTTTTACCCAGAATATTTGGCATCACTGTTGTGTTGCCGCAAACCCAATTTGTGATGTCTCGCTTAACCGTGTGATGATGGATCAGCGTTTATCATCATCACCTGTCATCAGCAATCATTAATCCATTGTTCTCGATTACGAATTGGATAAAACACATGTGAGGAACCAAAACAAATGTTTTGAGTTCACGCGAGACAGCAGAAATCTTCTGCTGATGAATTGCTCTGAACCGCGTAGGAAACCATTTTCTGGAGGACCCGAACGGAGATCAGTATGTTTAGTTAAACGAACTGAGATCAACAAAGTCTGAAATTATCATACCTAGTAGTCAAGATGGATATTTTGTTCGATCTGGTCTTCATCTCAGTTTCTTTCTGCAAATTTGTTGGCACATCTGTATTTCAATCTTGCCTTGCCAAGGACACAGTGCAATGTCTTATAGAATTTTTTTCCCTTCCAAAGTTCATGTTCGCCTACGGTTCGTCCTCCATGAAAATGCATTTTTCGAACTTCGTGAGAACGTAGGTTTTCAATTCTGTTAGATCAGCTAATTCTTTAGAATTTTTGTTAAATATTTGCTTTTGAAACTCTTTTTTATCACCAGCAACTTTTATCAAACACTTGTTAATAAATCAACAGATAACAAGTATATCTCATAATTTTTGTTTTGGAATAACTTGAGAACGAATCGATCAAATGGAACGGAAATAGGCTTGGAAGGGAATTTGGATTGGAAAATGTTTCTTTAAGTATTGAGGACCCTTTTTGCTTCCAGTGGAGGGAAAGGAATGGCAAATTTTTCACGGAAGCCTATTTGTGTACAGGACATGTCTCTTTGATGGTTTAAATTAAAAAGAGTATTTTCAATCATTCAATACTCTGTTAGTTCATTCGATTTACCCGCTAATTTTAAATTTCAATGGTTACGTTTATTTTAAAAAATAATCACATAAAAGCTAGTGTAGATCGTGGGTTGTCACAATTTTTTTACGAAAACAGCGAACCATGTTATCCAAGTTATAACGTGTCAGATTAAAAGAAAACTGTTTTTTCCAAGTTTTTTTTTTTTACTTTGACTGTAACTCCTGGGGGTGATGTAATGGGACTTCGACATATTTTATCAATCAATATTGAAAACGCAGGTTTAAGTGATGGAATAAAGAGTGATACGGTCAAAATTTGGTCAAGGGAAAACATGTAAATCGGTGAAATCGTTTATTTAAAACATCAAATTAAATCAAACGCTTAACCCCTGCCATCAGAATTTGTACAGCCACCTTGTCTACCAGCCAGTTTGCCTTGAACTGCTGCTCGTCCTTAGCAGTTTTTTTGGTCTTCTTTAGGTTCCGCTTGACAATAGCCCAGTATTTCTCAATTGGGCGGAGCTCTGGTGTGTCCTTGGGAACCACCTGCACGTTGTTGGCGGCGTACCACTCCATGACCTTTTTACCGTTATGCCCAGATGCCAAATCCGGCCAAAACAGTAGGGAACAACCGTGTTTATTCAGGAAAGGCAGCAGACGTTTATTCAAACACTCTTTCACGTAAATTTCTTGGTTGACAGTCCCGGAAGCTATGAAAATGCTGCTTTTCAAGCCACAGGTACAGATGGCTTGCCAAACCAGATATTTCTTCGCGAACTTTGACAGTTTCATGTGCTTGAAAATATCTGTTACCTTTCCCCTTCCTTTTGCTGTATAAAACTCCTGTCCCGAAAGCTGCTTGTAGTCGGCTTCGACGTAGGTTTCGTCGTCCATTACCACGCAGTCAAACTTCGTCAGCATCGTCGTGTACAGCCTCCGGGATCGCGCTTCGGCCGTCGTATTTTGTTTATCATCGCGATTTGGAGTCACTACCTTCTTGTAAGACGATAGTCCGGCTCGTTTTTTGGCTCGATGCACGGTTGTAGACGATACACCCAGCTTATTTGCGGCATCTCGGAGAGAGAGGTTAGGGTTTCGCTTGAAACTACCGGCAGATCTCATTGTCGTCTCAGCGGCTTCCGGTTTTCGATTTCCAGACTTTCTGGCTGTCGACAAACGTTCCCCAAACACTTTAATGACATTTGTAACGGTTGATTTGGCAACTTTTAGCAATTTCGCCAGCTTTGCGTGCGAGTAGCTCGGATTTTCGCGATGCGCGAGCAAAATTTTGATACGCTGCTTTTCTTCCTTGGACGGCATTTTGACAACTGAAGAGTGAATTCCAAAATCAAAATAGGAGTATCATTCTACACACACACACCTTCAAAATGAGAGGTGTTCAGGTTTTTTAAATGCAAAATTGAAAGAAATACGTCAAGTTAATATTGACCAAATTTTGACCGTATCACCCTTTAGCGTTCGCTTACTATTATACATCATTTAGCGGGTTTCATTAGCAATGGTTTGGTTTGAAATAAGCGCCGCTAACTTTTCAGTTAGCGATGCTGAACACTGCAGTTCAGTATGTTGACACATACAAAAAAAAATCACCCATTTAATTTTTAAAACTAATAGGTACAATGGGCACAATTCAAACTGAATCCCGCCCCTCGTCCGTGTCAATTGCTACTTCCCGTAAGCCACACTTAAGTGTGCTCCCCCAAATTATTGCTAAACTTTTCCACTGAACGGCAGCTCCACTTGACGGTTGTTGTGTTTTGTTGCTGCTGATGCTGCTCCATCATCAAAACACAACCTTGAGAAGCAGCAAAGTGCAGAGCAAAAGCAGCGGTAGGCCATAGGAGGGGGAAGGGGCGAGAAATTGTGCGGTTTCCTTCAAACCATTTTGCAGCATTCTCTGCTCCCATGAAACCACTTTTTCCCAATTCAACACCACAAACCTGATATTATTGCTCTGTTGCTTTTGCTTTGGCCTCCGAAACGCCCTCCCCCGGGGGAGAAGAGAAATCCTAGGACCTCGGCTCGGTTCGGTGTGATGGCAATGAATGGCGTCGTCGTCCTCGGTCTGGGGCGGCAGGTGCTCATGGAAGCTTTCGTAATGGTTGGCAATTTTGCAATTTACCACCTACCTTCCCATCGCATCCACCAGGGCACACCCACACAGGCCTCCCGAAGCCATCCGTAGACACGTGTTTTCGGTGCTCACAGCATCGGATGGATTGCTCATTCCCTGAACTTACTTGGTGATGTGGGTGTATGTGTGTGTGCCCTTCGATGTGTGTGTGTTCGTTTGGTTTTGTGCACAGGAACCATGTGAAAACCATGAACTCTGATGCTGGCTGGCTGACTGGCTGACGACCGACCGACCGTTGCTATAGCTACTAATATCGACCGCAGAGATAATTTACGACCGGTGAGATTGAGGTTTGTTCAAATTTAGGTCTAGCTTGGATAAAGTTTTTCTTTCAAGGGTGTAGAAGTGCAAATTTGTTACAATATCTTAAATTGAAACTCGTCATGCAAATCGGGTCTTTTTTAATGAACCGAGCTTTGCGGTTGACTGTTTGTTTGGTTTTGTTGGGCAGCTCAAGGCTTAGCTTTTCAGCTTCTTCCACGTGGGCGAGATAATTTATAAACAATGATCTTGTAGTTGGAAATTATTAAAGTTTTTGCTCCGAATAAACACATATATTTTGCGATTAAAACGGTAGAATCGATTGCTTTTGAACAGGTACACCCGAAAATCAGACTCTACTTCAGTGATGATCTTCCTTGTAGGTGGAATTATTGGTATAAGATTTAAAGCCCGACCGGCATTAACAAGCTTTCTAATAACGGGCGTTGTCCTCCCACGGCAACCGCATTGCATATGTCTTAAAGAAACCAAATAAAACATATCCCATATCCTATCACAAGACAAAGCAGGATAGAAACAATAAGCCAGCAAGGTGATTGTCGAATGATGTACCGAGCGCTGTGTGAGTATGTAAACCGGCTTGCAATAGAAAACAGTTTCCCATTCCCACCTCAATTCCCTCCCATGATCATCCCTTTCTTATCAAAGACAAAGGAGTGTGAAAACAAACACCGGCCAAATCGGTGGTGGCAGAAAGAGTAGGGGAAAGGTTTCTTATATGAGCCTATCGGGTTAAATGACCCTACGGCTGTTCGATGAAATGGCTGACTAGACAGCTTATCTGACCAATGCATTTTGAGAGTGATACGCTTAGAACATAAGGCAAGAAAGAATTTTATGAATTTACAAACTCAAAAAAATTTAAAAAATCATACAAGGTTTTGACACATTTTGATGTAATATTTTGACTTTTAAAAATTATATGTAAAGAAGCTTAAACCAAAAACAAGGATGGTTTTTGTTTCTTGCTCAAATGAACTTAAGAAATTAAACATATTTCAGCTTTTGTGGAGCTTTAATAATGATATAGTGGATGATAGCGGATGATATAGTGGAATAATAGAGTGTTTTTGTATGCCTTCATCATGTTTGTAAAATGCCTCCATCGTAAAATAACATGTCAAATAGAATAAATAAATGATTTTTAACATTGAACCTTCAAATCTAAGCTCTGAATAACATCTTTAGAGAGAATTGAAGATCTAAAAACAGATTTGATAAAGTTTTTCTTATGGATGAACTGCCTCCATAGTATGGCAACCCTAACTTTTGTTTTATTCCATAAAATTATAATATACATAGATTTTCATAAAACTTCAGCTTTGTCGTAAGGAAATTATTACTTTCTAGCAGTTTCAATGAAATTATTCGGAAATATTGCCCAAAAAACAGAAATTTTGTTCAAAACATAAATAGGCGCATTTAGCCCGCGCGGTTTGAGGTTCGGCATTTTAGACAACACTTAAAATAAAATCATTTTCTAGGAAACAGAAGAAAATTTTAACATAAAAATTACTCCAATGTATAGAAAACAGATACCTGCACACGTGTATACAGTTTTTGTACACATATTCGATGTGATATTTGATTAAATCAGTGTTCTGCTTAATAGGCGCATATAGCCAACTCCTCCTACATTTTGAGCAAAACAGGGCAAACATTAAAAAAAAAAAATACTGGCGGAATGAGGAAAAAAAGCTAACACATAAACACTCACATTTTTCTATGAGCCCGTTTATGTTTGAGTATTGGGGCCTCGACAAAATTCCAAAATTATAGTTGCCACATGTTAGATTCTCAGATTCTGAAATTACATGCTGTTTTTGTTATTTTAAATCGAAATCGCTTTTGAAATATATTTCAGTCATGAAAATTACAGGTGAAGAAAAAAAAAATGAAAAATTATGCTAAATGTTAAACGTTACTAGAAAGCCTAAAAAGAATTGTGAATCACAATACTTAAACCATGATTTTCCAATGTATAGATTTTTCCAGAAATCATAAGCACACTTTGAAAATAATAAAAATTATTGTTTTATTGAATTTCATTTATTTGTGTTCTTCCCAACAATGTACTCTTTTTTGGTGGAAATCTTTAACCATAAGCCAGACTATGACTCATAATCTTCTGCGCAGTTGCATTACCTACCATTTTCACCAGTTTTGGCCAATTCGTTTTCCAAATTTTCGATGTCATCAGCATGGTTGTCCATTTCTCCCCGAGCGGCTTAAAAAATGCAACTCAGTGAACTTTTCGTTCTGAAACACTTGCCCTGCTCTGTTGAGACGCCGGGCGTACACCCTATCAAAGAGCAGAGAAGGCTTCGCCAGGGTGAGAGCAAGAGAAAAAAATTATTACATTAAGTGTAGGGAAGCAGCGCAAAAGCAACTCAGTAGGTTTGGTTCTTTCCCAACAAGAAAAGGAAGAAGAAAAAGCAATGTCGTTTCGTGCTGTTTGTAAAATTGCACTTCAGTTGTGTGTTTCGGGATTTCTCCTTCTCACACAGTAGTGTTGCTATTGGGGCACCGGTTTTGCTCGGCGCTTGGCTTCGGCTGTACTCGGAAACGAGTGTAGAGCATTTCGGAAGGAAGTGTGGTGTTCTACAAATCGTAGAAGATAACAGTGCGATTTACACAGCGCACTGTCGGATTCGAGAAATGCGGACCAACCATGGTCATCAGCTAAGTTTATGTATTTTTGTAGCTTTGCATTGGTCAAAGCCCAAAAAGTCTCTATTAGCCGTGCCTCGGGGCAATTTGGGGAATTCATGTTTTTTAGGACAAAACAGACGTTTTGGTTTTTGTACCACCCTAGTGTTTTTTTGGGCGTAATGACATGATGCTAAATCGGGAAGAAATATGACGGGTCCATCATGCTGCTTGATCATCGGCAATAAACGCTGCTGGAGAAATTCTTTGATAAATTTTTGGGTGTTCATTGTTTCCGATGTGGCGTACGGGCCATATATATATATTTTGCCGCCCTCGAAAATTGCCTGCCACACCATTAAGGTAATTTTTTGGTGAAAATGACCTTCTCCGTTTCGGGAATATGCTTGTCCTTGCGCACAGTGGAGTATTGTGGCCCAGGAAGGGTTTTATTATGCAATTTAACAAACTTGTCATCGTCCATGATAATGCACCCAGAACTTTTGCAAAATATTGAATCATACAGTTTCCGGGCTCTTGGTTTGACAGAAGCGGCATGATTGGGGTTCCTTTTAGTTTTCTTTTCTGCTTCCGGTACCTCTTGAGCCCTAGTCACTCTTTAGCACGCATAACGTTACACGTAGAGGTCCCGACTTTTCTCGCCACATCCCGAACGGAAGCCAATGGTTTTTGTTTGTAGGCATCCCTGACCTTTTTGCCGATAGCAGGACTTACAGGACCAGATTTTCAACCACTACTCGGTTCATCTTCAAATGTCCTACAATGTTCACCATATTTTTAAATAGCTGTCCGTACCGCTTCGACGCTCATATTCTCTTCTCTGGACAATTTTCTCAATGAAATTCCACTCACAGTACACCACTTGTACACGATGTTATCACTTACAGAACAGGATGAGTACAGCTACGGGTGTAAGCAGTTTGAGAACAAGTAGGCAAGGAGTATCAAAAGTTTCTCAGTGGTGGAAGCGTGGAGACGGAGCGCTAAATTCTGACAGCCAGTTGTTCGCCTACCAGCCTTCACTGGTTCTGCCTCTTCCTTTTTGGAAACATTCGATTAGCTGTCACAAGATGGTCGATTCTGGGTTTTGGTATCTTAAGACACCCGTAGCTGTACTCATCCTGATACAGAAGTAAGTAAACAAAAGGACGCAGCCAGTAGAACTTAAAAAAATCGATTAAAAATGACCGTAAACAATAGGTGTGCTTAAAATTTTTGAAACTGTCTAAATAGAAAGTTTGCTCGATTGGCTCTCATCTTTCTCTTTGCCAGACTACACTGTATCAAAAAATTGTCCGCACAGCCGTGCATGTGGTATTTATTGTTTCATAAAACATTTCATTATTCGTTCAAATAGTTGCTCATTCTTAGGCAGCATTTGAATCAACAATCATTTAACTTATTTTCTTAAAAAAAACTTATAAACTAATAAAATCAAGAAAATTTACATAAAAAAATTGTCCGTACATAGTGAAAATTCTCACAATGAACGTCCATAATATCAAATCAGCACTTGGTATGTCCGCCTTTTGCTGCAATTACACTCTGCAGGCGTCGCTTCATCGAAAAGGCCAACTTTTGGATAGTCGTGGACGAAATCTTACGCCATTCCTCCTGCAAAACCCGGAAGGTGATTTTTGTTCTGAATTGTATATTCACGAATTTTCAGTTCGAGATGATCCCACAAATTTTCAATTTGGTTGAGGTCCGGTGATTGGGGAGGGTGTGGGAGTGTTGATTTGACATTTTAAAGCAGCCATACCCTTATAAGCTTCTGTCCTTCAAATTGTGCTTCAAAATGTAAAGATACATCAATCGATCCATGGTAGATTCAATGAATGTCTAGTTTCCGGTGCCATTTGCGCTGAAAGCACCCCACACCATTACATGGTGGGGGCACCATCACCGTGTTTAACTGGCGGTCGCAAATTCTTCGAATCCAATTCAGTTTTTGGCTTACGCCATACTATAACATGTCCGTCAAACCCAAAAATATTAAATTAGCTTTCGTCAGTAAATATGACGTTCTGCCAGAACTCTTCCGGCTCCAGGACATACTTTTGAGCATATTCCAGCCGCTTTTAGCAGATATAAACGGTCTTACGAGCAACACGACCTCGGTATTTTTTCTCATGAAGTATGTTCCGTACCGTCTGAGGAATAACCTGTATGTTTCCAAACTTCTTCAGGCTGTCTGATTTTTGGATTCTGACTGATTTTCCTGACAATGATGCGATGGTGGCGATCCGTAAGCTTCAGTTTGCGGCCTCTTCCTGGAGTTGTCTCCAGAGAGTTTGTCTTCTTAATGTTCTAAAGGACGTACTAACCAACGATCGTGGCCGTTTTACTATACCTGCATTTTTGTGTGAGGAGCAGACATTTTCTTGTTAATTATATCCACAAATTGCTAAAATGTACTGATTTACACCAAATACCGTTCATTTTACCGTATTTATCGCTCAGTCCACTGGAAATAGTCTTTGCTGAGATTCAACTCACGTTTTTGCGTTTGACAGACTGACACATAACTGTTTACTTGGCTTATATTTGAAAAAAGGCCTGAAACATTAAGAAATGTTCGGACTTTCACAGGAGTGACAACGTTCACAGTTAAAGCACTGACCACACTGACTTGACACTTAGAACAAAAATTCAACCATTTTCTGTCTAATTTTTTTTTGTCAGATTTAGTAGGTTCGCAATATCGACGGCAGGTGGCGAATCTGAAAAATTCGACAAAAAATGCCCTGTAGGAAAAATGGACCTGTTTAGCCCGATTTTATCGTACACACCAAAAATTTTCGAAAATTACACGAGACAGAAACGCTTCAACACCTAATTGTTTTCTTTACCTAATTCAGATCAGATCTAATTTTACATCATTTTTTATCTAAACTACACACACCGCCAAAATTTACACTTTTGAACGAACGTTAAGCTCGAAAAGATTTGAATTTATTTCATAAGGGATATATTTTTGTGTTATGTGAATGTAAAAACATTGAATAATTAAAATCAAACAGTCATTGACTACCCCTGTGACCTGTGACGCATTCAAGTAGTTTGCCGCGGGTTGGAATGGAGGGACATAATTAATAACATTTTCCTCTTCTGTTTATAATGAGTGTAAACCGTGGAAAACCAAAAAAGAAAAAAAATTATGAATGTAAACAGAAAGAATGAAAATTGTCAACAAATCTGCCGGAGAACGGCATATTTCCGCATAAAGAAGGCATATTTTTATCAGGAAAGTTACAAAAGTTTGTAAAATCAGCAGTGATTTGACAGGCTAAAACTGTGCTTAAGTTGAATGAAGTGTTTCATGAAAAAATGTGTCTATCAGTTTTGCCTCGAATATTGCGCAAGGTAGCTTGTTGATCTTAATTCTGAACTAAAAAGGGTTCACCACCGGACAGTGGAAGTGATAGAAAACGATGATGGGAACATCCGCATCAAAAGCTGCGATGGATGAGCTTATCCGAAAAACTGTGCCTGTGAGTAAAAAATCCATAGACTAGCAATAATAGCAACAAAGAATTTTATTTTACAGTTTCCCTGCCGCCGCATTCGGGTTTCAGTTCACAACCCAATTGGACGCTCCAGTCGCTGGACAATTTCAACCTAAATTCGAAATGCCTCAAAATATTCTCTAACCATAAGCGTATTCTGCACGGCACTTCACTGCCGTTATCATGGTAATTGCATGACTCCAGCAACCGGTCTCCTGCTGCATTTAGTTCAGTATTCCCGTCTCTGGTGCACGGCGTAGAAATCTTCGTGAATACAGTGGCCACGAACAATGCTGGTGACGCATCCTGTGCACTTTTCTTTCACCCTTGTACAGCTCACGGTCACTTCACTTTCCGTTTCCATTGTGGGGGAACGATTTTGTTTGACCGGCTATGTTTGGTTTGTTTCAGAGATTGTTTGTGTTTTGTTTACTTCTACATTTTCCGCTCCCGTACTGCAGGATATCGATACGGGATACGCAGGAGTGAAAATTGAGCATTTGACTTAGGGGGTATCCATAAACATCGGAATATGTATTTTTCACTTCCAGCCTCTTTAAACCAACCAACAATTTAAAAAAAAAATAGAAATGTACACGGTTTCACCACATCATAATATCTTGAATTCAAATGTTCATACTTTTTGTTAAATTTTATAAATACCTACTATTTTCAATAAGTCCCATTTTTCATTTTTTCCATTTCCGTACGCCCATGAAAAACTTTCTCTCCCTCTCATTCGAAAAAAAAATCTCTTCATTCTCCAGCATAAGTTTCATTTGTTTTGATTTGGATATTCTGATTACTTCTGATCAACTTTCCAGAACGATGGAATAAATCATTCCGAAAGATAAAAAAGTGGCCCAAAAGTGACTTCGGTTCCGGCGCGTTTCTGTCTTCTCTAGTGTAATTTTATGTCAAAAATGATGCTTCAGTTTTGTGCATCCAATTTGACATAAATTTACACCAAAAAATTAATAGTGTGTAGAAATTGTCTGTTTTTTTTTTTAAAGTTGGGTGGCATTTCCTAACTGGGATAGCATTTCTTCAAATCGATCGATGCGCACTCTGGAATCGATATTGCGTACTGTTGGAAAAATTATCCAGAAAATGAAATCGAGTGTCCAGTCAGTATGGTCAGTGGTTAAAGGTTGGAATCAATCTGTTTATTCAATAATTTTAAACCTGGAGTCGATTATGGGTTTGTTATTTACTTGATCGCGTGATCGCGGATAACGAGAGAGAGGTAAATATGTAAGACGATGAAGGTCATTAGCAGCAAGTGCGCTTGACAATGACACTTTGGGTGCATCGTTCTAAAGACGTAATATGAGCTTGCACTTTTGTGCCAGGTCGTAATTTATTGCAAAGTGCCTTGGGTCTTCAAACTGCTCTATGCACTCATTTACATGTGTTGCATAAGCATTTCGAAGGCTTGGGTTAAAATTGATTGTTATGTGGGATTCACGCATTTCACATGCTACAGGCCTCAATGTACGGGCAATTTTTTGACGTCGTTTTTGGGACTTTTTGGAATTGGATTATTTTTAAGGATTGGATTAGAATTAGATTATTTTTAAGGATTATTCATAAACATTTTTAATACTGATCTACAAAAAGGACTATATTCTGCAGCGAATGATGTAATTGTAGTATTTTTATTGACTGAAAAAGTGCACTTTTTGATTGTTTGGATTTCAAGGTACGTGCTGTACGGACCATTTTTTGATACAGTTTATATAAAATTATAGTGTCTTTAGTCCTAAGTGTAACTAAAACACACGTTAGGTCTGTCGGATTCTTATCAAGAAACTTCCGGACAACTTGCATTCGGATCCCGTTGTCTCAAAAATCCGCTAATAGACAGACCGTTGAGCATCTTTTTGGTTTTTATTTTCCTCCCTCTCTATTAAAAAATTCCTCCAAAATGATCAAATACATATATCAAATTAATACATGACTTGCTTTGAGTAAACTTTAACCGAAAATGAGTGTTCTTTGTAGACGGTGTAACGTCTACAAAGAACACTCATTTTCGGTTAAAGTTTACTCAAAGCAAGTCATGTATTAATTTGATATATGTATTTGATTTTGCATTCCATCCATATTCTACAAGGTCTTTTAGTGATAAAGTGCGAAAAAAAGTTCCTTCAAATCTTAAAACATTCGATTCAAGCATTCTCTACCATTGTCTTTAAGGTTTCACGCCCAACCCACTTTTTGTTTCAAACGAATTCACTTATTTCAAATAAGGTGAGCAAAATGAAAACAATAGAAGACGCACTCACACAAACACACACAAACGCCCACCGGTGACATTCTTTTTGATCTTTCGATTCATAGTGTTTGTTCAACCGTGACATCAGAGTGTGTGCTTGAGTCACCCACCACCACCTTCATGGATGGTATGAGGAGTGCATGTATGTATGTTTTGTGCGTTTGTGAGTGTTCCAAGGTATTTGTGGAAATGTTCGACAAGCACGGTCGGGGCAATTCCTTGCTGCAACAATGTCCCAGCCATATGCGACTTTATGCTGTGACTCTTTGTCCGAGAATTCAATGAATTTTGAACAGCACCCTTGGGTTGTTGGGAGTGAGCGAGCCTATACTGGAGCCGAAGCTGGAAAGGGGAAAAAATAATAAGCGACTCCTACCGACGACGACAGAGTTTGTTCCCGACATGCACGTTAACACCATGGCGATAAAATCAAAGAAAGCAAATTCCACGACCTGCAGCTATTTGAAGCTCATATCCCATCCACTTGGGTTCACTTTGGCGAACCTGGACTGGCTTAAAAGACTAAGCTCTCCCCAGTTTTGGATTTGCAGAAGGTGAAGAAAGAAGGCGAGTGATTGTGCCCAATCTCCGAAGTCATCCAGTCAGTACCATTACACCCATTAAAGCCGCTTCATAGCCAGGTGTGTTCCGACTGATCCATGGAAATCCTGGCGCACTCCTTTTCACGTGTTCCTACTTTTACTTTTGCCGCGCCAGATTCCAGATACTTTCTGTTTGTTCGTTCATATACGGGGAGAGACTCCCGGGGGCCATGTCTCACACCCTATCATAGTCGTCGTCGTCGTTTTCCCGGTACCTATATTCAACTTTTCTGACATGAGAGTTGACTTCCGTCTGGGTTTGCTTTTCAGCTCCTCGAAACCCGTGGCATACACACATGAGTGATTGTGGCCTAACATCTTTTCGAACCAGTCAGTGCTGTGGTGCGTTTGAAAAGGGGAAATGGAATGTTGGATGCAAATGACATTTTTAAGAAAATTTAACATTTTGTTTTGAACAGTTTTTAAGGAGTAGAGATTAGGAGTATTTTTTCAAAATTAGTTTTTTAGTTTTAAAGATCACCAAAAAGTGTCTGTTTTGCGCTGCTGCACCTTTTACCCGCGTCCACGCAACAATTTTATATCACGTCTCAAATCAGGGCAGAAACTTGGAAAGAATTTCCTTTAAAAGTACACTTGCACGCATTTGGCGTTTTTCCGTGCTGGACAGGTGACATTTTAAATTCCTGAACTTTAAGTTCCACCAAGGCAAGGCAAGCTGAAACGTTGTTTAACAAGTAAAAGAACAACAAGTAAATAAAAATAAAACATGACATCACAAAACCGATCAAAATGAAAAAAATTTAACATGGTAAACAATTCAAGAAAAAAAACACTATTGAAGAAGTTTTATTCATGTTTTAGATAACACAAAATAAGACTGAAAAGTAAAACTGAACAAAAAATAACGATAGAAATAAAATATGATACAACTAAATAAACCAAAGAGATACAAGATGTATTATTTCATCTCGGTTTGTTATGCCTGGCTCATTGGGTCTTTTCAACTACTATCCAATTTTTTGTTTTGATTATAGTCGTCTTAACTTATTTATGTCATTCACGACGTTTATCAACGATACAGTTGACGGAAAGTCTTCGAAAAACTTATCTGGTACAACTGTGATCGATATTTACTCATGGGCTCGAACTCACGGACGTCGACTCAGGAAGCAACTAACTTGCCAATTGAGCTATATCACAAGCCCAACTAATATCCATATTGAAGGAGGTTTCTTGAAAGAGCATAAATGTAATTTTTAACCAGTTACAGCTTTGAAAAGTAAAGAACAAGTCGCCATTTTGGATTTCGAGGTGATGTTGGACAGCAAATTTTGATTTCCGTTTATTGAAAAAAAATAGTCGATATTTGTTGTCAGAGGAATGACAGCAAACTACGAATCAAATAGAAATGACATATATTTATACGTTTATTTTGCGAACGGCCTAAGAAGGTTAAAGATTACCCGATCAGGAAGGAAAAACTAAATTATATCAAGATGAAATATTTTGATACTAATTTTTTCCTATCTAAATGAGTTATTATTCAGTACCTACTCGTAGGATGTTAAAATATCTCAAATTATGTTAAAAATCTATGCAATCATAGCTAAAATATATCAATTTTAGATATACACCGTTCAAGATTATATCTCAATCAGATAGCATAGTTTGATATTGGACAGAACAAAACCTATCAAAATTATAACTTATCAAGATATGAGAGCTTCGAGAAAAATTTCTAGTGGAATGTCAAAAAACCACATTATATGCTGAAACCATGCTCCATTTTTGGTTTCCCAAAAATTGGATTCAATTTTATGGATCTGTTGAGCGAAACTTTTTAATGCACGGTTTGGGCCGTTGCACGTACACTGCCGGCCAAAAGTTTGGGATCACCCACTAAAAAACATACAAATTTTGATCGTTCATATCTCAGCGGTCTTAGGACACATTGCAAATCTTCTGATCTCATTTGAAAGATAATGAGCAATAGCTATTTCGGAGGTATTTTGCCCAGACATAATGTTTTAGTTTTGAACTTAAAAGTTAACCTGAAGTTATAAGATTTTTAAAAAATCGCACTCAATATTCAAAGCCGATCATCTCGCGATAGGGTGGACAAAATCTCAAAATTTGAGTGGCATTAGAATTCCTGTTCTTTTTTTCTCAAAACACAATATAAAAAATTTGTGCAAAAATTCAAGAATGTACTTTTAATTAATAAAATAGACACTTGAGTTATCGTCCAAAAGTTTGGGATTGCCCCTTTGTATGATGAGATTGGGATCATTCTTATAAAAACATGCAAATTTATTTTATTCATATCTTTCTCATCTAACATCGAATTGTAGATCTGAAGGGTTCATTTGGAAGCTAAGGAATTGTTGTTTGTTCATAAATTCATTCAAATAAAAACAATGTTAGATGAGAAAGATATGAACAAGATAAATTAGCACGTTTTCATAAGAATGATCCCAAACTCACCATACAAAGGGGTGATCCCAAACTTTTGGACGATAACTCAAGTGTCTATTTTATTTATTAAAAGTACATTCTTGAATTTTTTTCACAAAATTTATTGATTGTGTATTGAGAAGTAAAGAATAGGGATTCTTATGCCACTCACATTTTGAGATTTGGTCCACTCTATCCCGAGATGATCGGCTTTGAATATTGAGTGCGATTTTTTGAAAATCTTATAATTTTAGGTTAACTTTTAAGTTCAAAACTAAAACATTATGTTTGGGCAAAAAACCTCCGAAATAGCTATTGCTCATTATCTTTCAAATGAGATCAGAAGATTTGCAACATGTCCTAAGACAGCTGAGATATGAACGATCAAAATTTGTACGTTTTTAAGTGGGTGATCCCAAACTTTTGGTCGGCAGTGTATATCAAAATATGATATAATCATTTTATTTTAGGACAATCCGAAAAAAATCTTTATCATTGAGAATGAGCACAACCTCATTCAAGTCTGTCAATCAGAATAAGATATAGTTCAGATTGTAGAAACTTAAAATCGAAAATTTAGAGTACCTACTTCATTATAACTGAATCAGATGTAAATATCTTGGTGAGATACGTTTGAGTTATTATTTTGATATGTTCTCCTGATCGGGTAAATATCATATCAAGAATTATACTGGCCATACTCAGTGATTCCTCTGATGTCCGCCAGGAAAGGCTCAAAAATATCACATACACCACAATCTTTGAATTCTAGAAATGCTCATTGGCCTGTCCAAAAGACCCAGACTAATTTTGAACTCATTCGGTCAACTTTAAGAGGGATTTTATCAAACCGCAAGTTCGTATGACATTCTGTAACCTTTTATTTTACCGGTACTAAACAAATCCTCGACAAATGAGAATGAACCCATTATAGAGAAAAACATTTCGAAGACAATTTCGATGTTAGGATGAAATTCCTAAAAATCGATAATCGGTATACCTACATACACTCAGAAAAATATATTTTAAAAATAATAAGATTTCGGCCAAAAATAATAAAAATTTTGGTTGGGAAAAAGCACAAATATATTTTTGGGCACACTGAATAAAAGTGTCGTTTTGATTTAAAGTTATCGTTTGATTGAAAACGAAATAGGGTAAATGTACCCGACCTTGGCACATAAGGCATGGTTTACCATTTTTTCCGACATTCCTACCTTCCTGTTGAGTGCACCATAAAACATCCTTTGAAGAATTTACTTGCTAACTTGCTTAGAATTCAACAAAAATATGTTTTCTCTATGAAACTTTCATAAATGTGAGTAAAATGCATGCAAAGTACACACTGCGGTGCTCCAATTACTTGGCCGCCGTACCAATTGTTTGCCGTTTCGATGATCCGATTCTTGGCCTCCAGCAAAGTGCAATAGATCTTTACAAACAATGCTCAATTGACAGTTAACAGAATCGTTGGCTATTCTGAATATAAGGCCACTGACAGAATGACGTCAGCTGAGCGTAAAGTTCTATGCGACGATGGAACACCGGGCGCCACTCATACAACAAAAAGGCTTTTGAAAACATTGTTGAAATTTGGTTGAAAAGGAAACACACACTAAGCTTTCATTTCAAAAAGTCGGAAGTCCAGAAATTCTGCAATGCGATAGCGACACATAGGGTTATTTTCACCACCAAACAACTGTCTTCATATTGTGGAGTTTGGCTTCATAAAGTAAGAAATTGAAAAATTCCTTGAATGGTATTTTAAAACTTTGCCCTTTTGAATTTGTTAGCTGAGATTATGAGCTCCTAGCAAGAGCCATCTCGAATGCCCGGGGCGTTGCGCAGTGGTTTGACACGCTAAATAGATGTTAGAATGTAAACCTAGCTAAAACATTTTTTTTTTAATTCAACTTACATCAAATATTTTGAAGAATAATTGGAAAGCAAACAATATTTTCCTGAACTTCCAACTTCTGTTTCCAAGAAAAAATTCAAAAAATTAAATCTGAGTAGGTATATGGTTCCCAAGCAATAGAAAACGATTCCAAAACTCAATTTATTATGTATTTTATATACTAAAATCATAAATTGCCTTCGATCTAACAGTTTTTAGATCAGAAAAACATCTTAAGTCTTGTGAGTTGCTTGATTTCACTTAGTTTTTTTTTATTTCGAACCACTGTGTTCTGTAGAAGACCACGTGGCTTTTGCTCGGCAGACTGCAATACAAATGCTGTTCGCACGCATACCAATGTACCTTCGATTCATGGTTCCCAAATAGCGATTTTTGCATTTTCAGTGCTCGGATATGACTTTTAGTTAGTCGAATTACTTATGTTCTCCAACTTATTTCGAAGCTTAAGCACAGAGAACAGACGTACAAGCTCGAACAAAAAACCGTCAAAAAAGTGTGTAAAATTTCAAATGCTATCACCAAAAAATACGTTAAAAACTGACTGCAAACAGTGCCATCTATTGCGCCGTTCAAGAGTTACAAATCAACTTTAAAGTGCCCAGTTTTCGAAAAGGCGTAATCGTAGCCAAAAAACAAAATTTTGTTCAAAAAGGGTGTTGGGATTTTTACACAAGTTTCGTGGGCTTGCTTGTACGTCTGTTCTCTGTGGCTTAAGTTGATAGCAACGGTCTTATCATACAACCCAATTAGTATGAAAACATTTGTGCGTAGTTTTAAATGAAGTTTTAGGGAAAACATCAGCCCAAAAATACCTCTTTAATGAACATGTATTTTTTCCAGCTTCCAACACTGGTGGTGTTTTTTTATTGAAGTTGCATGCCAAGAAAAGGAACAAAATTAGTTTTAATTTTTTATTCAAAACCTAAATAAATATTCACTCTTTAGTCTTTCGTGTATTTTTTTATTTTTTGCCGAGTTTAACTGTAAGCATGAGTATTTATTGCAATTTTTTCAAATGAATGTCCGCGTTTGAAATCGCATGTGAATTTAACAGTTGCACTAGAAAGGTGAGTTCACCTGATTTTCATACGGTGATTTCCAACATAATTTCCTCGGATGCAGATCGAAAAAAATAATTTCTTTATTAAAGTACGAACAATCAAAAAATTCGGTATGCACAGATTTGAAACAAATTATTCTCTTCGAAATGAAAATATATTCAAATTTTTTAAGCTCAATTTGGACCTGAAAAACACGAAAAGACATGTTGGCATGCCAAGATAAGGACCATGACAAAATAGGGCTCACTTACCCTACACCCTTTTTATGAATGATCCATCATACTTGTCAAAATAATAAAATTTTGGGTAAAACACACAAAATGTTTCTAGCCTAAAATTAAAAAAATGGTTTGAATTCATTTGTTTTTCAATTCAATCGAAAGCGATTTTTTTTATTTATTTTCGGATTTATTGAATTTATTGTTTAATGCTTATTTATTGGAAATATAATGCCTTTTTTATTATGAAATATTCGTGTTCCCCTTGGCACATTATGATCAACCTATTCCCACTAACCGATTGCCTTGGGGAATAATTAACCCCAGTTGTAGCTGCTGGATGAAAGTAATGTTCCGCCTTACTTTTGAATGCATCTGGTCCGATTTTTTTCCTGAACAAGCCTCACCAGTTTGCATGTTAGTCCAATCCGATCTGTTCCTTAAACATAAAAAAATAAATACCTCACCCGAAATTGAATTTATGATACAAACCTGAAATAAATCCGGAGGGGTCCGGCCACACCGACGAATGAAATTTGTTGTTCCGAGCAGTCACAGCTGTTTCAATGGCTGCTCAGGATGTTTCCGCTGCTGCTGCTGACTGTTCGGATGAGAAAATTTGTTAAAATTCTTTTTCTGGTAATTTTCGTTTTTTTCTTGTCTTTCATTTTTTGGCATACTTCACGTTTAAAGAAATAAACCGCCTTTTGGTTTCGAATTTAACCAAATTTTATTTGTAAGTAAAAAAAATAGGAGTTTGTAAAAATTACAAAATTTTATTATTATTTCCGATCGATTTTTTAGTGAAAGCTGCCAAAAAATCTACATTGATAAAGTAAAATAAAATAACAAAACGTTTTGTGGAAACCAACCCTCATTCTTTTTCTGCGTGTATAACAATTTTTGGTTGACATTTTGCTTAAAAATCAGTCTCAATACCGTAAAATCGGTGTGGTAACACAGCTCAAACGTCTTATTCGTATTGTTGTTACACGGGTGTGAAACTTGGTGCACATAGGGTAAATGTACCCAATCTTGGCCCCTAAGGCATGTTCGACTAGATTTCCCATGATTGTAGTCTTCCTGTAATGTTTACCTTCAAAAGTCCTTCGACAAATATGATTGCTTACTAGTCTGAAATGCAGTAAAAATATGTCCTTGCTTGAAAGCGGTTGATAATTTGAGATAAACCTGATAAATCTATCGATTGAAATGCTCCTTATTGTAGCCCCCGCGCCGAATTTTGGCCCTTTATGAGTTCCTTAAATTGGCCGTCTCTAGAAAAAACTTGCCTCACTTATACAACAACAGCCCCCACGAATTCATTGAAAATATCCCGGAATGAAGCACATCAATGTTCTGTATTCTTTTCAAAAAGTCGGAAGTACGAAATGTCAATAAATTTTTTGAATTGATATTTGTATGTAAAATTATAATCTTACGTAAAAAAGTTTTACTTGTTTATTTCAGTTTTTGTGTGTTTAAAATTTTCTATTATAAGATTGATAATTGATAATTCCAAACTATTGCATTGGTTAACATAAATATGTTCATTAATCAAGCAAACAAATCGTTTGCTCAATTTTAACATGCAATCATGATAGATTTGTTTCCATTGAAGTTAACATGGTATCATGTTCATATAATTTTTATTCCACTCCCATAAAAGGAGGACCGACATTTTAAAAACCATTATGATCGAGGCAAGAAGCAAATTGAAGCTTACAAAAAATCAAGTGTTTTCTTCTTGGTTTTTATTTTTACCGAAGTTGTGACTTAATTTGCCTGAATTTCGGGCTGAAAATTTAAAAATCAACGCATGGATTCTGCTTGGTTTTTAGATAAAATTGCCCGGATTTGCCCTTTGCGGATACGTTCAAGCAAACTTTTGGCAACCTTAACCTTGAATCATGAAACTATTCCTAAAATGAGAAGCTCTAGAATTTTTAGAAGAATGGAAATGTTCTGTCAAGTTATTTTTCAGATAGCGTTAACTGAAGAAGTTGATCGTTTAGAGTCAATAATTTTAGATTATTGATGGCCACATGCACCATCTATAATGAACCTTTTTTCAAAATCATAGCTTTTTTTAAAAACGTTTCTGTTTCCGGAAGTTTGACCTTCAACATTACTCAAACTTTTAATTAATCCAAAGTTACGGCTAACTTTACAGATTTCCCCCCTACCAACATATTTGACTTTTTACCACATTTGGAGGCAGTCTTCTTTGTAATATACCTATATGTACAGTTGCGTTCAAAAAAGAATGAAATCGCGTGAAGCTGCGCACCCACTTCCAACTTTGACAAGCTGCCATTTCTCTCTCGTTTTATATTTTTTCATAAAAATTTCACACAATCTAGTTCAACTATCCAACTAACACTCCAAAAAATTTGAAGTCTTTACAATGACGGTAAACAAAGTTACAGCTATTCCCGTAAAAAAGGGAAATTTGGAATTGCTTCACTAAATTTTCTGTATCTTTGAAAATTTTCATTGAAAAATCTTGAAATTTGGTTCGAAGATGTAAAAATATTTGATCTAATATCAGGCCAAGTTTCGTCAAAATCGATGAACGTGATCAAAAATGGTGCCGAATTGAAAGTGAGGTTCATTTTCGCCGAGCAGACGATTTCATTCTTTTTTGGACGGATGTTTGTATGGAAAACATCGTAATCCATGTTTTTGCTTTCACAAAACCAAAATTTATCACAAAGAATGTTGTAAATTGCCATAAACTTCATTCTTACTTTGTTTCGAAAGAGAAAATGTTTCAACAGGGTACAAAATTAGAAGAACAGAGTTTCAGAAATGACCTGCTAATTATACCGAAAAGCAAATTTGATCCACAATTAAAGCGAATATTCCATTGCTCTTGTGTTTCAATACCAGCTCTGTTTTAACAATTTGTATTTCTAATCAAAGCAAGAATGAAGTTCCTATCGATTTATAAAATTCTTTGTAATAAATGTTGGTTTTGTGAAAGAAAAAACCAAGAATACATGGATTACGATGTTTTCCATACAAACATCCGTCCAAAAAAGAATGAAATCGTCTGTTGGGCGATAATGAACCACATCTTCAACCCGGCACCATTTTTGATCACGTTCATCGATTTTGACGAAACTTGGCCTGATATTAGATCAAATATTTTTGCATCTTTGGACCAAGTTTCAAGATTTTTTTAATAAAAATTGTCAAAAATACAGCAAATTTAGTGAAGCAATTCCAAATTTCCCTTTTTTAAAGGAGTAGCTGTAACTTTGTTTCCCGTCATTCTAAAGACTTCAAATTTTGTGGAGTGTTAGTTGGATAGTTGAACTAGATTTAGTGAAATTTTCATGAAAAAATATACACCGAGAGAGAAATGGCAACGTGTCAAAGTTGGAAGTGGGTGCGCAGCTTCACGCGATTTCATTCTTTTTTTAACGCAACTGTATATCACTAGCTGACTCGGTGTGCTTTGCTACACCTTCCAAAATTGATGGAAATTTAACAAAGAAAAGTTTAATTCTTCTTTTCTTAAACATTCTTTTCTTTTTTTAAATCCTGTCCAAAAATTGGTTTTTAAAGACATTATTTTGAATCTAAAATTTTTAACTATGAATTTATTTACTCGTTAATTCCAAATTTCTACCACAATGTTTTGTTGGATTGAATTCCTCTCCCACGTCAAATTTGAATCCATTTGCAAGATCATTTCTCAAGTTATCAATAATAAAATTATGAGGGTTTCCCTGTCAAGTAATGAGGAAAACGTTTCTCGTTCGTACACCGATCGCTTCTATGCCAAATTTTCCCGATCATTTCTACAGTTATTAAAAAAAAGTATGGGTGCACCCCCCTTTCTTTTGAAGCTCCACACCGAAAATAAAGGAGGATTCTAAATTCTTACTTTCATATGCCTTCCTATGGCAAATTTTACCCCATTTACCTAAAATTTTATCGAGTAAGGCAAAAAATGTATGAGAGCCTCCCTCTTCTTTATTCATCCTCTCACTGGAGAGTCCCCGAATCAGCATAGAAACATTTCTTCATGTATCCTCCCAATATAATTCTGGAGGAGTTTCAAACAATCATAGAACCTTTTCCCATATCTAAATATCCTCCCAAGCCTATTTGTTTTCATTTGCTCGCATGGTTGGCCTCGAAAAACAGCACTGTTTTCAGTTCGGCTTCCGTGTGTAATCCAAGGGATTGAAATCAAGAGAGAATTCATTGTATTTGGAGTGGTAATGATCAAAATTCTACAACTGCTTCACAAATTGCAACACTTTGCAACAATTAGCACATTCTCGCTCTCTCTGAGCACTGGTTTCTCTCATTTGAACTCAAAACTTCTAATTTTCACTAACAAATTGCAACCATTTACCACTAATTCAATCATTGGCTGCAAAATTTGTGTAATCATTGACGAATTTTCTCCCTTCACTTCAGTTTCCCGGTGTAATCCTCTTTCGCTGATCGTGCTCCACTCGCTATCTCAAATTACACGAGCTAAAAGTGACGGCAAGTGTGAGAGCTCTCGCATCTGAGTGGGAGAAAGAGAGCTCTAGCCAAAAGCGTCATAGTGTTTCAGTGATTCAATCCATCCCATGGAGAAACAATAGTTTATGACTCCTACCACACAACGTACAAAAAAATTTAAAGAAAAACACAATTTCTTCCCCGTTTCTTTGCCTTTTTGGCACAATTTTCCCGTTTGTTAGGATAACTATCAAGCCCACTCCTTTTCTGAAAACAAGTTGTAAAATCCAGAAGCTACTTTCAACTATGTTATTTTTTTCTCATAATTGAGGACTTTCACATGAATCTGAATTATGTCTTCTTCTTGATGAAATGTTCAATCGATATGGTTTCTATTTCCTATTTCAAAATGCTTTTTGTGGTCTATTTAGTTGGTCTGGTTGGTCTCTAATAATCTTAACCGAATTCTTAAAATGTGCTACCAGAATCCGTACCGGAAAATAATGAAAAACTCTGTACATTCTCCGCCTCAAAACCAGGACAAATCCTGAAAAATAAGGACACCTGTGGCTACTCTGGTTCGGAAAGCAGCGTCTTATCTCGTAAATGTCCCAAGAAAAATTGTGATAGCTCCCAGATTTATCCTCAACACAATGCGCAATAGATTTTTCTGGAAAAGGGAATTCTCTTCATCAGCGGATGTGAATGATCAGCCTTATGTGTTGACAATCTCACTCTTGATTGCAGTTCTTGGTGGGAACAGACGAAAAAATTACACTCTCTTTCACTGGACAAGCTGAACTGAGGAGTTTTGCTTTCTATGTTTGCTCGAATAGTTATCGAATTTTGCGATGAAAATTGTATGGAAGACCCGCTTCCCCTTTCATTCTCTCCACTGGAAGAAGGGAGGTGTCTCTAATAATCATTGAAACATTTCTCGTATCTGAACCATGCCTAATCTGGTTCCATTTGCTTGTTATGTTAAAAATTGTAAAAGAGCCCCCCTTCCCCCTACCTATTTCTCCTCTGAAAAAAGCAAGGGTACTAAACATTCATAGAAATATTTCTCATTACCAAATCCCCTCTCATGCTGAATTTGGAACCATTTTCTAAAATGGTTCTCAAGTTATGCTAACATTTAAAATTTGCTGTGGAGACCCCCTCCCTCCCTCCAAACTGTATTAGGAAATTAAAGACTGGTTACATTTTATAACTGGAAACTTAAAAAAATATAAAAAGTCCATATTCTTGCTTTATTTTGAACTATCTCTTGTTGGAGCAATTCAACGGATTCCAAAAACTTGAGTTTTCGTTTCTATCAAATAATCATATTTAAAGTTTTCTCCCCGAATGAAAACTTTCGACTCTCATTTCAGTTCTCGCTTTTATACTGGCCATTGAAATAAGCGCGTACACAAAAGCGAGCTTAATCGCTCCAACCCATAACCCGGCGTTTATTGTTCCGTTTTTACATTCAGGCGATTATTGTTGTCCAACCGGACAAGTTGATCCATTCAGAGGCCAGGGAAATCTTTGGCAGCTCAGTTGTTGAGTGCCAGAAACGAAAGTTCCCATCCGCAGTTTCACATAAGTCTTCCGGTTTTTCGAAATGACGACGACGACGATGGCGCCCCAGCGACCGACCGAGTTGAAAAGGCAAAAGTTGGTGCTTTAGTGCTTCCGAGCTCGACATAAATCCGCTGCGAGTTGAATTTTCGCACCCCCTTCCAAGCTGAAAGAAAACGCAATCGCAGCTGCTTTTACCAATGGCTGTAGAAAGGGTAGAGAAAAATCATCACTCTGGGACGATGCAGTTGACGGGTTCCATAATTGGATTGTAATTACCGAGCTCTACGGGGTGAAAGCTCAACCGGAAGTTCGTACAATTCCTGGTTTTTCGAGTGCTTCCTGCTGGTCGCTAGCAAGAGCGTCAACCAACCAATGAGCCGGAAGCTGGAATGCAGCAAGCAAGCAAGCAAATATGTTGAGGATGAAGCTGCAAAAGAACTCTCCCTCTCCTAGCTAGGTCGCTGCTTCTGGTTAGCCGTGCAATAATGCTTTGTGGATTTTTTAGACGACGACGTTGACAGATGTTGGAATATGTAGTTCATTATTTTAAAATCCTTTGTGTGAAAGTGTGTAAGGAAACTAACATGGGTGCAGGGCTTCGTCGCGTTTTAAATCAAGTATAAATTTGAGCAAAATGTTGTGGTTTTCCTTCACTCCGGGATGAAAAACCCCGATAAGGTTTAAAAAGACATGTTAAATTTGCGAGTCTTCATACTCGCTCTTTGCCATATTCGCAGATCGATTCTATTTCGTTAAACTCAAACTGCAATGATTGTATCGGTAGGTTCAACTCGGAAAGTATCAGTAAGTGAGCTTCGAATAAACTCGGCCGAGTTTACTGCAATCAAAAGAATCAACAGAAAAACGAACGTACAGTTCTGCGAATTCAAAATTAAAACTCGTGTTCCTTCGGCAGCCATCAAATCAATCGGACACGTGGCAGGGCGTGGCTAAAATTAGTAGGGAAATGAGCTAGAGGGTGGAGAGAAGGTAATCCAATGGCTTATCAGGTTGTCAGGCTGAACCTTGCAAAATCAAGCAAATCCTGATAAATTAGGCACATTGACATCTCTAGTCGGGCAACGAACGTTTGTGCGAATTTTGTATTCGGTAAGCTTCGTTCTGTTCTGTTTCGTTGTCTGCAATGCTTAGAAATCCGAGATATTAACCAAACAGTAACGCTACAAAGTGCTCCATACAAGAGTTTAGAGAATTTGGGAAGCATTTAGGAACAGGCATATAATTAAAAGGGAATTAGCTCCTAATGTTTTTTTGAAATAATAATTGGGCAAAATTTTTCCATTAAAAGGTACTTACAGACACGCCGACAGAAAGACATTCGATTTTTTTTACAATTTTTTTCGAAAAATGTGCAAACAGCTCTCACATAAGAGCAGACTTTCCAGAAGTGCATTTTTCATAAATGAAATATGTACCACTCTTAAAAAAATCTATAAAAAATCTAAATCATTTTAAATCATCTTCCAGTACAAAAAACAACTCAAACACTCCATTGATTCTAGAAAAAAGCATCAAATTTGTTACTTTGGTTAACAGAAAACAGGATAAAGTTCCAGTTTTTTCAACCAGGTTTTTTCTTTGTTTGAATGCTTTTCAAAACAGAACTTTCGTAAATTTAGCTTACAAATATCTTCAGCATTTTATTAATGAATGTTTTTGTGAAAATATCATTTTTTCATTCAAAAACTTTTAAAATACTTAGGTGTGTTGTCAATCGCAAGAAAAACACCAGTTTTTGAAACTCAATTTATCGCTTAGTAGCTATCAATATTTTTTCGAAAAATATTTAAAACACTAGAAGAAGACCTAAAAGTTGATTCTACTTACTTTTTAAGAGATCTCTGAAGTAAAAAGCCGTAGTAAAATGAGTTTTCAATTCAGCGAAAATTTACACCCTTTTGTTTACCTTTTTTCCTAACTACAAAACGTCAAACATTTACCTGACATCGCGGATCATCAATGCCGAAATGTTCTCTTCGTTTTGTGCACATTAACGTTATGATTGGAACGAAGATAAAATCAATCTGCTAATAACGCGTTAAAATTGTAAAAAATCAGCAGAACGATTTTTTCCGAAGCAAGTTTACGCACGTCTGGTTTAAAAAACTGGAAAACAAATTATTTATATAAAACTCTCCGTTATTTTTCAGGCACTTTTCAAAATTTTGTGGAAAAAAACAACTCAAGTTGAAACTTGTGAAAAAAAAAATCGAAAATATCATCAGCTTATCAGGGGAACTAATGCGCATTTAAATAAATAATGCTGCTGTTTAAAGGTGTGTTTATAGTACTCGGGTAGTTTAAGAGGTGCACTGAACTGCAAACACGGATTTATTTTCGGTGTCGAGAGGTTTTGATTTAATTCAAAGTTTCACTGAAGATAAAATACAAACTTAGAAAAAACAGTCAGTTGTAAAGCGTAATAATTATGAACAGTATATTAATATTGTAATTAACATTCTTACGGGGAAAATTCTCTTAAAGTGGAGAACTTTCACTTTCGTTATAATCAACCATCACAAGATTGTTTTCTGAGTTGCGCTCAGACATGTACAATCAAATAGATGTCCGTGCTAGGGACCATCATCTCAGAGCTCATGCGAAATCGATCAATTTTCTCCCAATTGATTCCCGATCAATGATTTCTGCCAATTTTAACATCCCAATTATGATGTTAAATAAGGAAATAATCTTCAATTTGCTTCCTCTATTCTGAACCATTACTTCTGGCTGTAGGAACGGGAGGGGGAAGCTGGGGGATTAACCCCCCCCCCCCCTTCCCCATGAGGTTTAAAAAATGTCAAGTGAAATATTTTTCGCTTAACTTAAAATTTTAAATTCTTAATCAAATTGTGATGGACAACTAAATTTGATCAGTAGTAACAATCTCGATCCTGAACTTAGTCCAAAACCTCGAAATCTCATCCCAGGTCTCAAATATTACAACAGTTTTTTTTTAAATTCTCTCTTGTTGTTAGTAATTTAGTCCCGAGTTTTAAATTCCAAAATTTAGACTCCAAACAGTCTGACAGACTCCAAGAAGGTAGACTAAGCTTGAAAGATTGCTCAGATTTTTTTCACTTTACTTGGAAAATTAAACAAAAATTTAAAATGAGTCCTTAGAATTATGTGTCTTGCGTCCGAAAAAAAATTTAAAATTTTGTCAAAGTTAACAAGAACGAATTTTTGGAAGCCATAAGTGTGATTCTGAATCTGCTGATATGTTTCGAAAAAAAAATTATTTTTCTAGCGTTTCTCTTCTTTCTTTAAATGGAAAAAAAATTCTAAATTTGCATGAAAATTGGCCGGATTCTGGAAAAATTTTTGAAACAATATGCCCGGTTTATGCAAGGTTTCTAACATAAAACAGTTCGGATTTGCTTAGCCGGATGCTTGTGAAAAAATTTCTGATTGGTTGGTTCTTAATTTTTAGTTTAGATCATCATTGGAATAGAATCCTGATTTGAATCTTAGTTTAGCATTTCAAACTTAAATAAGGTAGTTTTTTTTAAGATAATACTTGAAAACTTAACCATTATTAAGATTCGGGCTTCAAATTTTTATCCCCAATTCATATGCAGAACTGAACCATAAGAAAGTTTAATGAGTTAGGATCTGAAACAATTTCATCATTTGAAGATTTCGTTCAAATTTACAAGTTCAATTACGAGGACCAATTGAAAAAAATTGTTGATACTCACGGTTTCGGCCTATTTCGGATCCTTACTCGCTAATTTTCAGCTACTCAGTTCAGAGTGACGGTTACTCAGTTGTCGCCAAAACCGCACTTACTCAGTTCTGACTAAACGGCCTTTACTCAGATCTGACTAACTGCCCTTTACGCGACTTCTGAGTCGAGGTTACTTAGAATGCGTGAATGATTTCGGAGCGGTTTTTGACCTGATTTTTAATGCTGGAAAAGTAAAAAAGCTGTATATTTTTTGGAAAGAATGATGGATTTGTTAATTCAATTGAAAACATGTCGAAATATTCCATATGATTCTTTATTCAAAAAAAAATCTTTATGTTGAACCATTTCATTTTTCCACCGAGGGATGTTTGCCAGATGCTCTGGGTAAGAGCATCAAAGTACTAATTGAGAAATGAAGGTTAGGGAATCTGAGAAGTGGAAAGTGACAAATAGCTATCGCTAATGTAATGGATAGTTGTTTATGGACTTGACGAACAAACCTGGATGAAGATATCTCTATTCAGCGATGCCACACATACCGATTTTCCGGTATTTATACCGATTTTTGAGCAAAATTTTGACCAAGAATCGGTATATACCGATTACCGATTTTTGGCAAAACATACCGATTTCATACCGATTTTTAAGATTTTAACTCAAACTTCATCCCACTTCTACATTCCCACTTAATTCAAGCTATTCTCGTAAATGTCCCGTAGAAAGGAGACAAAGTGCGGTGAGTTGATCTGTACAACTTTTAAAGTACCCTGCAAAGATATCCACGGCTCACTCTCATAATTCGTTCAGTTGTTCGCGCTGTTTTGTTCCATGATGCACTATTATAGTGCTCAACCTCAAAGCCAATGGACTCAGATCAAGGCAGATATTTCACCTTCTGCGACTGCCAGTAGAAGGTAGAAGTTTCTAAAGATCTATCTCAATTAACAATGCTCTTATCTCCTGAGATGCTAACTTTTCAAGGGAAAATATAATTCTTGTTCAATTTGTCGCCAGATGTGGTATGTCAAGATTTGAAGTGCAATCAGATACACGGTTTGTCATATCATCGGTATAATCTTCAATCCTTCTCCATTTTGTTAGCCAAATAAATGATATCACATGTACCTAACTGCTGAGATCGCCAGGCCACGCCAGGCAAAATGGGTATTTTCAGTTTTGGAAAAACTATGTATTTTTTAAACATTTTTCTTAGGAACACCTTCTTTTAGAACACGTTTCTCATTTATTTTCGCATAAAATTCTTAGGTTTTCGTATGAATAAAGTGGGATTTTTCAAAAAATAAAATTTATTTTCCATTGGCTGAAAAAAAATTGAAGCAACAACTTTCTCAACTTTCTGCAATCATTTCTTTTTTTTAATCGCTAGAACTCATAGCTAATAATAAAGGATTTGAAAGCTGAAATGATCAGTTTGGCAAAAAAAACCATCAACTCAAAGAAGAACATCAACTTGGGCCCATATTTACCTCGAACATCAAAAAGCCATTGGATTTGTAAGTACTTACTAAATTAAAATTTCCTTTAGGTTGACCTGGTTCTATTGCCTTATCGAATTTATCAAATTTACATCCCACTTTAATCGGGATGTTAATTTTACATCAATTAAAGAATCAAGTTTTTACTTCAATAATATGCCTAAACCACGTGTAACCTGAAAGTGATCGCCATGCCCTTATTTTTCTTATCAAACGGTAACTTTTAAATTAGATTTCCATTCAATTATAGTACTGGAAAGGAATACTAATTTTGGATTCTCTGCTGAATTTTCATTTGTGATTTTTACTTTTCGTCAGCAAAGGCAGATAGTTATAAAATAAAAAAAATTTATAAGTCGAAACAAACATAAAAATCTGTTAAAACTTCAAAACCGTCTTTTTATGTAAACTTGCGTTACCTAGAACCATGATAAAGAAGGGAATAATATATGCTAAAACACACTTAGTCAGCTAGTTTAATACTCAAATTAACATTCATAAGAGTTCTTAGATTTGCTTTTTATTGCAAGCTTCCATTTTTATTAAAAATACGTTAGGAAGTTTAAAATGTAAGCATTTTTGAATATCCACCTGAAATACCGATTTTCATACCGATTTTTAGGATTTCCATACCGATAAAAGATTTTTTTGGGTTCCAAAATACCGATAAAAATGTGGCATCACTGTCTCTATTCGATCACTGAAACTTGCGTTTTTCAACAAAATTATTTTGATAACCATAAATTCAGAATCGAGTAAGAGATTTCTGATAAAGGGTCCTGAACAAATCTTGTTTTTTTGGTTCAAAATTCCTAGCAATTTAGATTCAGATTCTGAATAAGGCTCCATATGCAGAATTCAGACTCGGAACTAAAATTTAAAATTTGTACTCGGATTCAGCTCTTATTTAAGTTTAAAAATCAAGATTAAAATATCAATATGAGAATTTCATTTAGGATTCAAATTAAAAAAGATTGAAGTTTCATAACTTTGATTTTTGATCAAAATTAAATTTTTAAATGCTATCCAACTACGTTCAGGAACAAAAACCTGCTGAGAATCACAAATAAGGAATATGATCTAGATTTATTTTTGCGAATTCGTTTAAAAAAAATCGTTTAAATTTTATTCACATGGGTTAATTTATGAAATTCAGAATTATCGTAATAGATCATCAGGTGACATTCAACTGGAAATTTCAATTTTAATTTAACGTTTTTCATATTCCAGATTCTAATCCAGAATCTAATTTTTTTTCGACGTAACAAGAGGAGAAAATTACCTTTATTTGAACTGTAAACCTTATTTGTTACTCGTGATTCTGAATTTTTTATACATTTTCGCCAATGCTTCGAACAGTTATGCTTGTGGACCACAAGTTTTGGTTTAAAATAATTATTCAAGTTAATACAAAAAGTTTATCTTTAACCATTTAATGCATAATGTTGTTTTGAAACAACTGCAACAGTTAAAAAAGTCAACTTTTATGCATACCTTCCCAATTAACTCGCATATGATTGGAAAATCAGTATCAACAACATCTTGAGCTGATTTCTTGTAATCTTAGTAAAAACTTTAGTGAAATTTTTTTCCGTGAATATCAATGCGTTAAAGAGATAAATTTGATTTTATTAGTGTTGTTTTAAAACAACACTATGCATTAAAGGGTTCAAATGAAGCGTCCACAATCCCTTATTTATTTGTTTCATTGTTTGTTTCGATTATAGTCATTTCAACATCTTGGTGTCATTCGCAACTTGTATCAACGATGCATTTGACGGACAGTTATAAAAAAAACTCATCCGGTACAACTGTATTTTATGTTTACTCTAGGGCTCTAACTCACGGACATCAGCTCAGGATGCAACTGTTAAAGCTTCATGAAAAAACAAATTGGTGTCTCCTAGGACTTTTATTACGAAAGTTATAATTCGAAATAAAAAAATTTTCATATAAAATAACTTTAAACTTAATAATTAAGTAGTATTTGAGTTTGTTTCCCTATTCTTTTTGATGCATTGTTCAAGAAAAAAAAGCTGTAGGAAAAAAAATCACCAAGTTTTTCCTACGGCCCTGACATCTATTATCGTTTTTATTGTATATTATCAAATTCACCCATTTAATCCATTTGTCTACAGGTTGTTGACAAACTTTTACATTTTTTTCTAAAAGATATAAAATAATATTAATCATCAATAGGCAATGGACCTTCTATTTTTCGATTTTGAGTCATGTATTCTAGAGTTTTGCAAATTTTTCTATTTTTAAGCTCCACCGAAATGCTGCTTTTTCCTCTACGGGATCAAGAATCGTTCTAATGTTTGAAGCATACCAACTTGGAATTACATGCTCTCAGAAAACGCAAAAACGGGAGTTGCTCATTTTTTCCAAAAAGTTATTATGGAACTCTCCCGTAGTTGAAGAAGGAAAATCTCAATGTCATTACTCCTAAGAACTGAATGACTTTTGAACGAGACCGATACACCGAGAAGCTTTAACAAGCTCATTAGAATGCTTCAACTCATTTGCCGATGAGCATATCTTGATTCAAAGTTTAATTTTTATTAGCTCCATAATAATGCCTATCAAGGTACGAAAGCTGAAGAAGCACTCGTTGAAATGTCTGGTGCTCGCGTGTGAATATCATCATGATCGCCAATGATGGTGCCGCTGGCTGTCTGCTGGAAGCTAATATCTTGTGCCTGTACCGATGCGATGGTATGGTAGAAAACCCTTAATAGTGAACCCCTGTTTGGCGGAACGGAAGAAGCAATTTCATAACTCAAGAATTCATCCACCTGAGTAAGTAAGAGCTGGCGTCGTCGTGAGAAGAGAGCCCACTTTACTTAAGAAGAAGCAGAAGAAGTGGCTCCCTTTTTCACAATGCCGGCCATGTTCCTTCTCGGTACAATTTTACAGATTCTGGAAGCTTGAGAAGGCACACGAGATGGCAGGGTGGTGGTCCATCGCTCGAGCGAACACTCGAAAAGGCACTTTCTCTTGGGATTTTATTATTCCCTCCCAACACGGAACGGTTCCGCCTTTTTGTATGCAACTTTCACGAATGTATGTCGACGCGGCTGGACGATTTCGAGTTAGGTAGGAGACACGAATTCGTACCGGTGTCTTTCCGATTCCTGGTGCCATCTGGGAACAAACCCCAAAAGGAGCTCCTATATGAAAGTTCAATCCTTTTGCATTTCTAGGCAAACTAGCCGGTGTGGTTGCTGGATTGTGGCACAGCTATCACCTGAAGTGTTGACTAGAATCTTCGCTTCCCCTTCAAGAGATCTCAACCATATCACACATCAGAGCAAACAATCATCACACTAGACTGCAATCTTCAGTTGGAGTTCAGGGGGAATGATACGCTTTCACTGCACGTCTCATTGCCGGCCACGATAAGATGGAACATTTTTCAAATCTGCACCTTTTTTTCCTTATCTTTTTTTCCTAAAGTAGTAGAACGAACGTCCCCAAAATGGACGATTGGGTGTTCTTGAGCGTTCCACACTCCAAGAAGTGGAACCGAAAGGGGGTAGCACATGCAGCAGCAAACTGTAACCACAATGCTTTCAAGCTTCCTTTGCCCCGAAAAAGCCGGATATGCTGTTATGCTGATGGCCGAATAACCACAATCAGATGGACGTGGCCCGGAAGTGTAAATGGGCAATAATATTCCACGTCGAGGTACCCACTTTGGCCGTCTCTCTCTCTCTCGGGTTGTTTTGCATGAGTGGGTGTGAATGACAGACGGTTCAGCTGCAGACAGTCGTTTTTGCTGAACAGTGTTTGATCGTCTGAAAACCATTTCTGTTTTCTGCATACTTAGTTGTGAATATAAAATTGTCCTTTTTTACGTAAAGGTATTTATACCTATAACTTTTTTTTTATTTTCAACAAGATGCTTTACCAAACAATCATGAGTACACCCACAAATCACATTCTATTCCAATGAGGAACTTCCTTGGAGGTGGAATTTTCGGTATAAGATTCTATGACGGACCGGCATTAACAAGCTTTCTAATAACTGGCATTATTGTCCTCCCTCCCAGTGCAACCGCATTGCATATGTCTATCACAAGATAAAGCAGAATGGAAACAATCAGCCAGCAAGAATATTGTAAAATGATGTATCGAGCGATGTGTGTGTATGTAAACTGGCATGAGGAAAAAAAAACATTCTTTGTTTTCAACCGACGGCAAAAAACCACCAGTCAAGATAAGCTAAGAATGTGTAAAAGGTGTGTCACTTCAAATAGCATCTCGGAAAAAACCTGTAGAAATTTAATTTATAGGAATTATATCTTCAGATTTTGCTTATAGAGTTTATAGATCACGTTGGCCATGCTTCACTGTCAATTTTTCGTAAGTTATTAAAAAATGTCGTCGAACGAAAAAGAGTGTCGTGAATTATTCCTGCGCACTCATTTTGAGAATCCGGAGTTTTCACATCAGGACATCGGTAAGATGCTGGGAATCGTCCAATCCACGGTCAGCAGAGTACCAAAACGATACTTCGTGAACCTAACCATCGACCGGTAGGTGAAGAACGGCAAAAATGCAGTTAAGCTGTTTAGACGTGATCCGAGAAGTTCGGTCCGGGATGTCGCCAAAAAGCTGAATTTGTCAAGTTCATTCGTCCAGCGGACCAAGCAGCGGCAGGGCCTGCGTACATACACGGTTCAAAAGGCTCCTAACTGACACGAAAGGCAAAACATTGGGGGGGGAGGCCCGATCCCGGAAGCTGTACACCGAAATGCTGACGAAGCCGCATTGTCTGGTAATGGACGACGAAACCTACGTCAAAGCGGACTTTCGTCATCTGCCGGCCTGTTGTTCTTCATCGCAGAGGACAAATTCAGCGTTCAGGAGGAGATTCGCAAGCAGAAACTATCCAAGTTTGCCAAAAAGTACATGATGTAGCAAGCGATCTGCTCTTGCGGAAAGCGGTGCGCCGGCACGGTAAACGGGCAGGTTTACCTTAAAGAGTGCCTGGCCGGATCTCGCTTCGTGCCACTATTCAAAGGACGTGTTGAAGTGATACGAAGCCAACGGGGTCACCTTCGTGCCAAAGGAAATGAACTGCCGGAGCATCGCCCAATAGAGAAATATTGGGCGATTATGAAGCAGGCCTTCCGGAAGAAACCAAAAGTTGTTAAATCGTAGGCGGACTTCAAGAGCAAATGGATTTCTGTTAATAAAAAACTACAACCTGACGTTGTACAGAAACTTATGGACGAGGTAAACAGGAAGGTGCGAGCATACGGGCTTGGGCTCAAAGTATGAATAAAAAGAAAATGCCAAAAGTTGTTTAATAGATTTTATTTTAATGTCTAAAATTTTCAAAAGGATCAGTCTACTGGGCGAATTTCTACAGCATTTTTTCCGTGATGAATTTGATGTGACACACCTTTTATGTGACCCAGCAGGCAAAAGAAAACACGTCTGTTCAATGAATTTTAGTCGAAACAGGTGGAAATAGATTGACAGTTGATAAGCTGTCCCTTTCCAGGTTTAAAAAAATCAAAGTTTTTCGCGCGACCCCCGACCGAAAAAAAATGATTTTTTGCCGAAAAATGTTCGAGTTTAAAATTTTGCAAGATTTAAAAATTTCAAAGTTTTTCGCGCAACCCCCGACCGAAAAAAATCGAAAAAAAAAAATGATTTTTTGCCGAAAAATTTTCGAGTTTAAAATGTTGCAAGATTTAAAAAATTCAAGGTTTTTCGGCGACCCCCGACCGAAAAAAATCGAAAAAAATTAATTTTTGGCGAAAATTTTTCGAGTTTAAAATTTTGCAAGATTTAAAAAATTCAAGGTTTTTCGCGCGACCCCTGACCGAAAAAAATCGAAAAAAAAATGATTTTTTGCCGAAAAATTTTCGAGTTTGAAATTTTGCAAGATTTAAAAAATTAATAAAATTAAAAAAATTGAAAAAAAAAATTTTTTGCCGTGAAATTTTCGAGTTTAACCATGTCGAAACGAACCCCTCTCCCTCGAGCTGAATCGATTTAGACTAGTTTCGATCGATTTCAACTTGCTCTAATGAACATCGACCTGACTCGTTTCGACCAAAACATTAGCGCATTGAATAAAAATTGTCTGGTAGAAATCGGTAAAACCTGTTCCTATCTTCGGTTGAACGAAGCTAACAGTTTCTAGTTTCTCATTCCCACCTTATTCTCCGCCATTCTCATCTCTTTCCCATCAAAGACAAGAGGAAGAAAAAAATACCGGTAAAACGGCAGACGGCCAATAAGCTTGCGTTTTCTAACAGACTCAGATGGTGCACTGGGTAAGATATCGGACTGGCAAACCGAGATGAGATGTTGCAGTGAGTTCAATTCTCACTAAATTTTTTTTTGGGATAAATTATCCAATAGAATGAAAATCCCATAATTTATTCTTGTTTCGCTTGTAGTAGTGGTCATCCTTCATTTTCCTTGGAAGCTCGAGTCCTTATGCCAGTTGTGCTTATCCAATCATATCATCTTTTGTATAGTACACTTTTCAGCGCATTTTCGACTCAAAGATTTGCTTAATAGGCATTGGATATTTGCAATCTTTTCTATGAGTGTATAAGTGAAAAAAAACTTGCACGCAAAATAATCTGCATGTCGTGCCTACATGAAAGCTGCATTATTTTTATCCAGTTAATTTTCTAAACTACACTTAATTTGCTGTAAAAACCTCAATTCCCAGGAGCTCTGGCAAGAGTTTTAGTTCGGGAAATGCTGTAAAATCATAAACAAAATTATGCGAAAAATTACTAAATGATAAATAATTTACGTTGTTAAGGACCTGTACATAACTTATTTGTTTATCTTCCGACACCTAACCCGGGATGCAAAAATGCCTTCATGTTACCCAACTAATTGTAGTGAATAGAAGTAAAAAATAAAATTAAATTAAATGTAGAAAAAAGATAATATATCTGATTTTGAGAATATAAACGAACTGATTATTTGCACCCAGTGATAAAAAATGAGTAGATATGAGAGAAAGAGTCATAAAATGAATGATTGTTAATGTGAGTATGTAAAAAAAACGAGAGAAAAAGAGAAGGATGGTCAAACAAGAACCAGTTTAAAAATACAAGGTTAGGAAAGGCAGTTTGAACTAGATTGCAGTAGTGAACGGATGCAGACTAGAAATGCAGAATAGAAATCGAAGAGAATGTAGATGAAGCCAGAGCGCCGGATACGCGCGGTTCAAAGAATTTCCAAGCTCCCGAATATTAAATTGAAGGTAATACGGATTTCGTTAACAAATTTTTGAGGACTAAAGGCAGAATTAAAATGGCGCCATTGTGCAGGTGAACAAGTGTAAGGCCTATATTTCAGTAAGCTCGGTCAGAAATTGTCGAATGTTGAAAAAAAATAATTTTGAGGAAGAGAATGTTTGCTAAAATGTTATTATTTGAAAAGTTCCGAAAAGGCGTATGAAAACTCGATATTTCCAACACATTAGATGCAGGTTGAAATCACAAAAAAAAACCCTTGAGAGAAGAAGTATTCTAATCATAGTACAACCCTTCTGAGAGGGGCAGTACTTAAATTCAAGTACAAACCCCCTGAGAGGGCCAGTACTAAAATAAAGGTAAAAACCTTCTGAGAGGGGCAGTTCTTGATTAAAAGTACAAACCCCTTGAGAGGGGTAGTACTCGAATGAAGGTATAAACCCCCTGAGAGGGGCAGTACTTGAATGGAAGTCCAAACCTTCTGAGAGAGGCAGTACATGAATAAAAGTACAAACCCCCTGAGAGGGGCAGTACTCGAATGGAGGTACAAACCTTATGAGAGGGGCAGTACTTGAATGGAAGTACAAACCTTCTGAGAGTGGCAGTACTTGGAAAAAAGTACAAACCTCCTGAGAAGAGCAGTACTAAAATAAAGGTACAAACCCCGTAGTAGTACTCGAATGAAGGTATAATGAGTGAAGTCCAATAAAGTCCAAAACTTCTGAGAGAGGCAGTACATGAATAAAAGTACAAACCCCCTGAGAGGGGCAGTACTCGAATGGAGGTACAAACCTCCTGAGAGGGGCAATACTTGAATGAAAGTACAAACCTTCTGAGAGAGGCAGTACTTGGAAAAAGGTACAAACTCCCTGAGAGGAGCAGTACTAAAATAAAGGTACAAACCCCCTGAGAGGGCAGTACTTGAATAAAAGTACAAACCTTTTGAGAGGGGCAATACTCGAATGAAGGTACAAACCCCCTGAGAGGGGCAGTATCTGGATGGAAGTACAAACCTTCTGAGAGAGGCAGTACTTGAATAAAAGTACAAACCCCCTGAGAGGGGCACTACTCGAATGGAGGTACAAACCCCCTGAGAGGGGCAGTACTTGAACAGAGGTACAAACCTTCTGAGAGGGGCAGTACTAAAATAAAGGTACAAACCCCCTGAGAGGGGCAGTACTTGAATAAAAGTACAAACCCCTTGAGAGGGGCAGTACTCGAATAGAGGTACCTTTTGAGAGGGGCAATACTCGAATGAAGGTACAAACCCCCTGAGAGGGGCAGTATCTGGATGGAAGTACAAACATTTTGAGAGAGGCAGTACTTGAATGGAAGTACAAACCCCCTGAGAGGGGCAGTACTAAAATAAAGGTACAAACCCCCTAAGAGGGGCAGTACTTGAATAAAAGTACAAATTCCTTGAAAGGAGCAGTACTTGAATGGAGGTACAAACCCCCTGAGAGGGGCAGTACTTGAATGGAAGTACAAACCCCCTGAGAAGGCCAGTACTAAAATAAAGGTACAAACCCCCTGAGACGGGCAGTACTTGAATAAAAGTAAAAAATTAAACATAGGAAAAAGATAATATATCTGATTTGGAGAATATAAACGAACTGATCTATCAGTGAAGAAAAGAAAAATACACCCAGTGATAAAAAAATGAGTAGATATGAGAGAAAGAGTCATAAAATTAATGACTGTTTATGTGATTATGTAAAAAAATACGAGAGAAAAAGAGAAGGACTGTCAAACAAGAACAAGTATAAAAATACAAGGTTGGGAAAGGCAGTTTGAACGGGTTGCAATAGTGAACGGATGCAGACTAAATTAGGAAATACTTGGAAATGAAAAGGAAACAGAATTGAAATCGAATAGAATGTGGGTGAAACAAGAGCACCGGATAGCGCGGTTCAAGGAATGTCCAAACTCCCGAATATTAAATTAGAGGTAAATACGGATATTGTCAATAAATTTATGAGGATTAAAGGCAAAATCAAAATGGCGGCTTTGTGCAGGTGAACAAGTGTAACGCCTATATTTCAGTAATCTCGGTCAGAAGATGTCGAAGGATGAAAAAAACCAAACCCCCTGAGAGGGGCAGTACTAAAATAAAGGTACAAACCCCCTGAGAGGGACAGTACTTGAATAAAAGTACAAACCCCCTGAGAGTTGCAGTACTCGAATGGAGGTACAAACCCCCTGAGAGGGGCAGTTCTTGGATGGAAGTACAAACCCTCTGAGAGGGCAGTACTCGAATAGAGGTACAAACCCCCTGAGAGGGGCAGTACTAAAATAAAGATACAAACCCCCTGAGAGGGGCAGTACTCAAATGGAGATACAAACCCCCTGAGTGGGGCAGTACTTGAATAAAAGTACAAACTCCTTGAGAGGGGCCGTACTCGAATGGAAGTACAAACCCCCTGAGAGGGGCAGTACTTGAATAAAAGTACAAACCCCTTGAAAGGGTCAGTACTCGAATGGAGGTACAAACCCCCTGAGATGGGCAGTATTTGAATGGGTAATGAGAACGGATCCAAAGCAAGGTTGCCGAAGCAACAAAACAGATTGTCCTCAGAAATTTTCCAAGGTTGCTGAAACACAAAACAGATTGTCCTCAGAAATTTTTCTACACAAGTAAACAAGTCCTGATAACAATTCCTTTTTCTAATAAGAATTAGCAACCACGCGTTTGAGAAAAATACGCAAAATGCATTCACGTAGAGTTAATGTAAAATTCATGTGCTAGTTACGTAAAAGTAAAGGAGTTCCTCCAGGAGACACGTAGAATCGATGTGATGCTAAGTTTACGTGAAAATAACGTAAAATTTATTTCTAAATTTTTGTGCTGATACTAAATATCTTGAATCGTTGTCTATGGTCAATCAAAGCAGTAATGAAGTTTAATTTTTGATGATAAATTCTGATTTTTTGATACACAATTTCAAAAAAAACATCAAGCTCAATATTTTCCATACATCCGTCCAAATAGAACGAAATCAACAATTGAGCGATGTTGAACCTCATTTTCAAACCGGCACCATTTTCGATCGCGTGAATCCATTTTGATGAAACTTAGCCAGATTCAAGATTAGACATGTTTACATCTTTGTATCAAATTTCAAGTTTATTCTATAAAAATTGTCAAAGATACAGCCAGTTCAGTGACGCAATCTCAAATTTCCATTTGTAACGGGACAAGTTGTACCTTTTTTCAATCATTGTATAATCTACAAATTTTGTGAAACGTTGATTTAATAGTTGATTTTTTTTTTCATTTATTGCAATGTTCCGAAAATCACTCATTTTCACCGAGCCATGCTCTACCAATGAGATAGAAAGAGAGGTAGAAAAAGAAACGTTGCAAAGGTTCAGTAAAGAAAATGGAACATTTTTCGAGGTTGGTTAACAATGACAAAACACACTATTCACTAATATATTTCGAAATTAATGAAAATATAGTTGAAGTTTTTAAAAACTACAACAAAAAAAAAGTACTAAATGTCAAGTTCCTTAGTACCTGCGCATAAGTAACTTAAAAAAAGTCAAAATTTTTGCCTCATTTTGGAGTTTGTGTAGAATAAAAGTTGTTTGTAATCATTGAACTATGCTTATGTGATTTTTTTTTCGAAAAATTTGAGAAAAATATCACGATTATTAAAAATAAATCAAACATTTTCTTTCTTCTTTTTTCAGGTGAGTGTACTTAAATGATCAACCATGTGATGGCTATTTCAGAGAATGGGTAAGAAAGTATTGATTGAAGAAAATGAAAAAAATAAAATAACGAATCTTTTTTTTTAAATCCTCCTATACTTTCGTGTTTGGGAGTCCTTCATAAATCATTATACATGTTTTATTTTTATTTTTATGGGTTTGAGGGTAACGCAGCATTATCTTTCGAAATACACACTCCACTTTCGAGTGTCAATAGAACACTTGTGTAAGTTTCACGTCTTGTTACTTGCGTCTGAAGCATGCATAACACAATTTTGCAACCCCTGATGAACTCATGAGATAAATAATTTTGCATCATTACCTTTTTCATTGACCCTTCTTTAAAGCGCGACGAAAAATCCTAAAATAGTTCTAGACTGTCAACTCTTCGGTGAAAATTACTGTTTCTGTTTCTGAACAAAATTAAGATAAATAGAAATGTGAAGTTCAATCTGATTTTTAAAAAATAGAACATATTTTAATCGCCTATCAGTAGGCAAAGGTACAGAAATTATGAACTCAAGAGTTCGCAACATTGTTTGCGGTTTCATGTGCATAGCAAACTATTTTTCATGAGCTGAAACTAACGAACTTACTTCTTTCCCCATGTACTAAATTGACACATTGAAATGAACTCATTAACTTTTCCCGGAACTTTCGAAAACAACCCGTCGTCGTCAAATGAGCACGAGTCGCCCCTTTTCGGATCCGGAGAATCCAATTTAGTTCTCAAAATTATGAAAATAGGAAAGCAACGACATCATCGGATTCGAAGAGAGTTACATAGGACAGGCCATCCATCATAGCTTCGACCAGGCTAACATCATCACACGAGACAAAATTCATTTGTATCAAATCAACTCATATGCAGGGCAGCGTGCAGATGGAATTGCATTTCAGAAACCCATCAAATACCACTTCCCCTTCTCTTTTGCTGTCTGATCGCATCCTATCAAGTCGAGGGAAGGGAGGTTCCACGCCATTTTCCGGAAAAGCTCCGGACAAATCCGCGTAGTCTGCGAGGAGTTTATCATCAACAGATGGGCGCGCCCTCGTCCTGTAAATCCCCATTATGCTTTAGCCAAAGTCCCCAGTGCTATGATGAACTCGACATATTCGGACACAAATGTGATGGAAGAAGCTTAGCAGGACAAATAGCAAGCTAGAAAGCAAAAAAAGGAACCGTCTCACATAACGACGATTTTGGCGAGCTCCGGGTCCCAGCGCAAAGTTGATAATTGGATTAGCTAGAGGACGATGACGACGAAGTCGACAACATCGAGCTCGAGCCGTGGTTTTTATTGGCAGACAGTGTGGGACGTCCCATCCAATCAGATTGAGGCAACTGGCGGAATTGAAGGAGGAACGAGGATTTTTCGGGTCGTAAACATGGTTCCGGATTTTGGTCGAATCGATCGAATTGAATCTGATTGATTCGGCTCTGGTGATGGGCCTGTTTTATCGGTTTGTTTGATAGACAACTTGACAGTCCTTAACGTTCCTTTCTACAGACATAAATCATATTTGAAGGTACTTTTCGAAAAACAGGAGAATTCCAGAGTTTCTGAAAAATTTGGACGTTCTTTCAAAAACCCAGAATAAATCCTGAAAACCAGGGTACCTGACACTCCTACTGGAATTTAAGCTGATCTTAGCTTACACGTCTCCTTTAAGATGCTCTTAGACTTGGGTACAGCTATTTTTCCGTTCATCGAAAAGGGTTAATCATCTTCGATTCTTTTCGTTTCCTTCATCAATTGAAAACCCCTCCGATTTGGAAAAAAGATTTATTGAACTCTGAAATATATCCAAATAAGAATAAGTTCTAACTTCACAATGTTTCCTCCCAGTATTGCCCAGTAACATCATTCAAGCCGAAGGAGAAAAAGGTATCTTCATTATCGTCGAGAATACCACTAGCGAAAATTGGTTCCGGTGGACAATGGCAAAAAAAAAACGGTTCAGAAAAAAGATTGACAACGATCCGACAACGAAGCCACGGTTCAATACCAAATGGGATCGACAGCAAAAGAAAATCCTACCATTTTCCAATCTAATTGTGTTGAAGGGACTGCCAAAAGTGGATGGAAGGAAGGCTCCCATTCAGCGTTGCCATTGTCAGCGAGAGTTTTGTCCCTTCCCTCACAGCCAGAGTCAAGAGGAATTTGTCATCACATTTTATGTTTTGACTACCGACTATTTTCTTTCCATTTTATTCATTTTTTCTTATGTCGGGTATGTGACAGCCAAACATCTAAAGCTGACAGGAAATCAATAACAACGGACTAAAATCTGTCGATACGATTTTTTTTCTATTGGCTCACAGTAAAAAATTTCTCATGGGTGTTTGCGAAATTCAATTCTGTAACAGTATTCATGCAAAGTTAAAAGTGGTTAAAACCATTTAATTTCAGATTCTTTTAAGCAAATAAATGCAGTCAAAAAATAAGTGAAAAGTTCATTACTGTCACCAACTATAAACTCGGTATTTTTTCTATAACCATAACCGAAAAAGGTAAAACTCTCAGTTTCGCAACATTGATCACTTCTCCAGTCACAAAAGAAAACGTCCTGACTCCGTTCGGCAACAATGATTATTTGTAGGAGCCTATACGCCGCCATCAATGAACATTTAGGCCTCACGTGCCCGTCGTATTCTTGCTGCTTCATTCTGGTTCGCTACTCTGTGAAGCATCTCGGACCAGGTGTGCTGCGAAACATCAGAGCCCAGCTTCCATCTCCCAAAAAAAAAAAATCCGGGATTCTGAACGTGATGAATTTCTTTCCCACTTTGAATTGACGGGCGGTCTTCAAGAAATCATTGGCGCAGCAAAAGGTGTGACTTTTTCTTGTATAAATACTCATAGAAGATTTACATAGTTTTCAGCTCGAAATGGACAGGAGTGTTGAAAATTTTTAACAATTTCCCACAGAAAAGGTTAAAAAATGAACTGAAAAACTTTACCGAACTCATGGACTGCAAACAAATTTACAACAATTAATGTTTAAAAAATGGGAAAAGTAGTATTTTATTTCAACTTTTTTTCTTGATATACTTATCATTTCCAACTGTTTGAAATGATTTTTAGGGAATAATAAAAAATCATGAAATGAAGGGAATAAAATATTTGGCTACGTAGCCGAAAGCTTGGACAAAAAAATCCTCAGCACCGATTTCTGGCTCAGTGATTAAACTCTTAAGTGAACGCTCAGTAAATCCAAAAAAACAACATTGAATTTGATGTCTCGAGCAGGGTTGGTAAAACACGCCCGTCTATGTACCCTACACGCTAGAAACTATTAAACCATTTATGTTTCAAAAATAACCATTTTTGACCTTTTCCCGGGAAATGCCATTTTATGAGTTCTCCATGAGAACTCATAAAATGACTTTTCGGGGAGAAGTAGAAATATGGTTATTTTTTAACTGTAAGGAAGATTACCGAAGAAATTGAAAAATGGTTATTTTTTAACCGTAAGAGCTGTTTTGTGCGATTTGTAAAATTGATTACAATTCTCGAAGGAATTTAGAAAAACGTCATTAGGATAATAATTTTATTTCTTGTACATAATACTTATAAACATAATACTTTTTAAGCAGCCGAATCAACTGGTAGCAAAAGTAAAATTCCCCCACGAGCGCTACCGGGATGGATGGATGGAAACGAGCTCTTGCGGGATGGCCAATACAAAAATCACTAGTCTGCTATCCTTAACGGGGTGGGGGTGGAGGAGGCGGGTCTGGCGAATAATCTTTGACTCGCTGGTGATGTTTTTCATACATTCCGGCCCGTTCCAGCTCCTTCCGGATGGTGTGAAGCACAATTTCTTTTGTACTTTCATTGGCTGTGGCTGATAACGATGGACCGGTGAGTGAGTCCTCGTCCAGTTGAATGTTGAATGCCGTGCCTAAACCGGCGTCATCCAATCGGTACCCTGAAATTTTTTTGATTATGATATTGGGATCGACAAGTTATTAGAAGAAATCACTTACCTTTCTCCATCTCCTACAAATCCTAAGTTCCCACGACTTCCAGAACCGATTTATCTGTAAACTGGATGCTGTTCCGCGGAAGAACAAATTTTGCTTAAAGGGCGCCCGGCTGCAATTACCGCTTTCAAAATGGCGATATCAAATTATTCAACCATTTTCTGGTTTATACTCGAAAACTACCAAAATGGTTAAAATTCTTTCTAGAAAAAATGTTGAAAAATAACCATATAGGCGGTTTTGAAGTAAATATCATATAAACGGGAAAATATTTCGGCTTTTTCAGTCAATTCACGGATCCAAAACACCTTCTCTTCTTATTCCGACGTTTCGTTCTTTATTTGAACTTTTTCACAGGAATCTACAACAAACATTACAATCTCTTAAAGAACTAATTGACAACATAGAACAGTAGAAAACTTACAGAAAATTGTGTTTCTTCATCTGGAGGATCGATTACAATTAAATTCACATACAATAATTGGACACTTTTTACCATTAAAAACGCTAAAAGATATTAAAATGAAAACTTAGATGAAAAGGCTTACTTAAATATTTATAAAATGAAAATTACTGCCTAGAGCAAACTCCAAACACGAAAGAAAATCTCAAAAAAACTCAGCAAACAAACACTCCGATCACTAGCTGGTTGCACTACCAAATGATGTTGTTGATGTAGCAGTACCGGTCTGTTTGGGTATGTTTTTCTTCGGTCTATTTCCTTTCTTGATAGTGTTGAGGATCCCGGAATATGTAGAGCTCAGATGGTCAACATCGGATCTCTTATTCACTGTTGCATCTGTGTTGATGATGTGACAAACTTCCAGTATGGGCAATGCAGACTCCCGACGGCTTTCATCCAGAATGGCAGCACCTTTTAAATTGAAGCGATGTTCTGTCTCTATGCAATGTTGTAATAGAGCCGTTTTCCCTTTGAGTTCAGAAATTTCGTGTTGTTTCCTTGGGCTATTGTTGATGGCATATTCAGTCAGTAGCTGATTCAATTTGTTGATATTACTTGCATGGCCTCCTATGCGTGTTTTCAACGTGTTGGTGCTATATCCAACATATTTCGCTGGGCAATCGTTGCACGAAATGCAGTAAACAACGTTATTTTTCATATCTGGCGGAATTGGGTCTTTGGTTCTACTGAAAAGTTGGCTTGTAGTTTTTTCATAACGAGCAGCTAATTTTATGTTGGGAAAATCATTTTTCAAAACATTTTGTAGCTTATTCGTCAAACCGCTGACAAATGGAATTGATCTGTATCGTACAGTTTCGGGTGGAGAGGGAGAAACAATTTGCGTTGAATTATTTCTTGCTATTGTGTTCCTGATTCTGTGGCGAAGTGAAACTGGGTAGTGATTTATTTTTAGGTGTTCATCAATGATTCGATCAATTTCTTCTCCGGTGAGATTGGTGCTGAATGTCTGTACTCTTCGGATGAAATGATTGACCATGTTGATTTTCATGTGTAACGGGTGGTAAGAATAATAATCCATGAACCGCCCCGATGCCATAGCTTTACTGTACCATTCAGTTTTGATAGTTTGGTCGTTTTGGCGAACTAGTGTTAGGTCCAGAAAGGGTATTCGGTTGTTCTGTTCGATCTCATGTGTAAATTGAATATTTTCGTCATAAGAGTTAAAAATATTCAAAACATCGATGACTTTGTTTTCTGGTAACGCTAAAAGCAGATCGTCAACATACTTTTTCAAAATTGGTAACGGGGTGGGAGAGTGTTGAACAACGAAGTCAAGGAGAGATTCTGTCACTAATTCAGCTACTGCTGGTGACATACAGTTACCCATAGCGGTGCCGAATATTTGTTTGTAGTATTTCCCACGGAAGGAAAAATAGCTACATTCTAGACAGAACTCCACTATCTCAAGGAACAAATCAAGATTTATGTTAGTGTGTTCTTTTATATCTGCCCAACGTTGTATGACTGTGGAAGTGACTAAACTTCGTGGAATACATGTAAACAAGGAAACAACATCAAAGGAAACCAAAATGTGTTCCTCAGGTAGTGTTACTTTGTTTATATAGTCACAAAACGAAAAAGAGTCGGTGATGTTATAGGAGCTTTTGATCGATGAACTTATGATCCGGCCGATGTATTTGGAGAGCATGTACGATGGTGCACCTATATTCGGAACCACTGGTCTGAGCGGCAAATTCCTCTTGTGTACTTTCGGCAATCCATAAATCCGTGGGCATTGTGGTGATTGTGTGCGAAGTTGATGTGCTGTTTTTTTGTCGATCAGTTTCAGTTCCAATAGTCGGTTTACCAAGTTGTTGTTCTTGTCTTTATATGTTGAGGTCGGGTTGCGGCTGTGTACTGTGTATGTGTTTCGATCCGATAGTAAGTCGAGCATTTTGGTGTTGTAGTCTTTCTCATACATAACAACGGTTTGTTTACCTTTATCAGACTCCACTACTATTAGGTCCGGATGATCTTTGGCAAATTGTTTCGTCACCTTGCATGCATGAGAGAGCAAACTGGAGAGTGCATCTTTCGGCTTGTGCTTTTGACTGTGTAAAAAGTTTTGTATGGAGTTGGCGAGATGGCATCTATTGCGGTCACGGATTAGTTTGTCTGTAGAAGTTTCGAGAACAGCTTCTAGGTCGGCTATGATATGGTAGAACGGAATTTCATTGGTGTTTGTGTACGGTAGTGCAAATTTAGGTCCTAAGCTCCAGATGAGTTCGGCTTCTTTTGGTAATGATATGGTTGTAGCGTTGTGTATGGCTTTGGGATTGAAATTCGAGAGGTTTGGTTGTTGTGTTGTTGGCATTCGGGTTGCGATGTTGGTTGGTGCTGGAGTGGGTATGATGATCATCATACCCACTCCAGCACCAACCAACATCGCAACCCGAATGCCAACAACACAACAACCAAACCTCTCGAATTTCAATCCCAAAGCCATACACAACGCTACAACCATATCATTACCAAAAGAAGCCGAACTCATCTGGAGCTTAGGACCTAAATTTGCACTACCGTACACAAACACCAATGAAATTCCGTTCTACCATATCATAGCCGACCTAGAAGCTGTTCTCGAAACTTCTACAGACAAACTAATCCGTGACCGCAATAGATGCCATCTCGCCAACTCCATACAAAACTTTTTACACAGTCAAAAGCACAAGCCGAAAGATGCACTCTCCAGTTTGCTCTCTCATGCATGCAAGGTGACGAAACAATTTGCCAAAGATCATCCGGACCTAATAGTAGTGGAGTCTGATAAAGGTAAACAAACCGTTGTTATGTATGAGAAAGACTACAACACCAAAATGCTCGACTTACTATCGGATCGAAACACATACACAGTACACAGCCGCAACCCGACCTCAACATATAAAGACAAGAACAACAACTTGGTAAACCGACTATTGGAACTGAAACTGATCGACAAAAAAACAGCACATCAACTTCGCACACAATCACCACAATGCCCACGGATTTATGGATTGCCGAAAGTACACAAGAGGAATTTGCCGCTCAGACCAGTGGTTCCGAATATAGGTGCACCATCGTACATGCTCTCCAAATACATCGGCCGGATCATAAGTTCATCGATCAAAAGCTCCTATAACATCACCGACTCTTTTTCGTTTTGTGACTATATAAACAAAGTAACACTACCTGAGGAACACATTTTGGTTTCCTTTGATGTTGTTTCCTTGTTTACATGTATTCCACGAAGTTTAGTCACTTCCACAGTCATACAACGTTGGGCAGATATAAAAGAACACACTAACATAAATCTTGATTTGTTCCTTGAGATAGTGGAGTTCTGTCTAGAATGTAGCTATTTTTCCTTCCGTGGGAAATACTACAAACAAATATTCGGCACCGCTATGGGTAACTGTATGTCACCAGCAGTAGCTGAATTAGTGACAGAATCTCTCCTTGACTTCGTTGTTCAACACTCTCCCACCCCGTTACCAATTTTGAAAAAGTATGTTGACGATCTGCTTTTAGCGTTACCAGAAAACAAAGTCATCGATGTTTTGAATATTTTTAACTCTTATGACGAAAATATTCAATTTACACATGAGATCGAACAGAACAACCGAATACCCTTTCTGGACCTAACACTAGTTCGCCAAAACGACCAAACTATCAAAACTGAATGGTACAGTAAAGCTATGGCATCGGGGCGGTTCATGGATTATTATTCTTACCACCCGTTACACATGAAAATCAACATGGTCAATCATTTCATCCGAAGAGTACAGACATTCAGCACCAATCTCACCGGAGAAGAAATTGATCGAATCATTGATGAACACCTAAAAATAAATCACTACCCAGTTTCACTTCGCCACAGAATCAGGAACACAATAGCAAGAAATAATTCAACGCAAATTGTTTCTCCCTCTCCACCCGAAACTGTACGATACAGATCAATTCCATTTGTCAGCGGTTTGACGAATAAGCTACAAAATGTTTTGAAAAATGATTTTCCCAACATAAAATTAGCTGCTCGTTATGAAAAAACTACAAGCCAACTTTTCAGTAGAACCAAAGACCCAATTCCGCCAGATATGAAAAATAACGTTGTTTACTGCATTTCGTGCAACGATTGCCCAGCGAAATATGTTGGATATAGCACCAACACGTTGAAAACACGCATAGGAGGCCATGCAAGTAATATCAACAAATTGAATCAGCTACTGACTGAATATGCCATCAACAATAGCCCAAGGAAACAACACGAAATTTCTGAACTCAAAGGGAAAACGGCTCTATTACAACATTGCATAGAGACAGAACATCGCTTCAATTTAAAAGGTGCTGCCATTCTGGATGAAAGCCGTCGGGAGTCTGCATTGCCCATACTGGAAGTTTGTCACATCATCAACACAGATGCAACAGTGAATAAGAGATCCGATGTTGACCATCTGAGCTCTACATATTCCGGGATCCTCAACACTATCAAGAAAGGAAATAGACCGAAGAAAAACATACCCAAACAGACCGGTACTGCTACATCAACAACATCATTTGGTAGTGCAACCAGCTAGTGATCGGAGTGTTTGTTTGCTGAGTTTTTTTGAGATTTTCTTTCGTGTTTGGAGTTTGCTCTAGGCAGTAATTTTCATTTTATAAATATTTAAGTAAGCCTTTTCATCTAAGTTTTCATTTTAATATCTTTTAGCGTTTTTAATGGTAAAAAGTGTCCAATTATTGTATGTGAATTTAATTGTAATCGATCCTCCAGATGAAGAAACACAATTTTCTGTAAGTTTTCTACTGTTCTATGTTGTCAATTAGTTCTTTAAGAGATTGTAATGTTTGTTGTAGATTCCTGTGAAAAAGTTCAAATAAAGAACGAAACGTCGGAATAAGAAGAGAAGGTGTTTTGGATCCGTGAATTGACTGAAAAAGCCGAAATATTTTCCCGTTTATACAGTTTTACCAGTCGAGAACAATTATCTACTCATGTAAATATCATAAAATGGTTATTTAAAAACCGTAAATGGTTATAAAAAAATGAGCGTGTATGTACCCCTACATCTTAAAGTCCACCTGGGGCCTCTGGCCATATTTCCCATCCGGACCTGCAACGAAGGCTGTATCCGTGATGGTAGACCATACTCGTGCAAAGCGCTCCACGGCAATACTCCTTTTCCGTCCTAAGTTCTCCCCCTCTCTGTCACGATTCACGACTCACGGGGCAGCAATCCGTTCCCCGCTACTCGTGACTCGAGGCCCACATTCGGCCTCTTGTCACTGGCTTAAGGACCGGCGATTCTCTTCGTGACTCGACACCCTCTTATGCTCATCACTCTTGACACAGTTCGAAACGAGAACAACTCGCCTTTCCTAGAGTCTGGAGATACTCACACACCTTACTTGTTCTCCGTTTCTAGACTCGGTCTGAGGCCCATCCACTGAGCGCCACATGTTTACGGCTCAAGGCCCTCTGCCCGTCCCGTGTTAATCAAATCCGCGAATCGGGGCTAGGATCACCCAAAGCGCGAATTCGATCAACACCTGCTCGAACACTTGGTCGCCCGCATATCGGAGTCGCGACTACCTGATACGCGTGGCGACCCCTCCCTCTTGCGGGCTGGCTGCACCAAGTGTGACGTGTAGTTCTCTTGGCCGTACGCCTACAGGTGACGATTCCGCAGACACGTTTCCACTCTATACCACGGCGAGGTGGAATTACTTCGCAGAGCAAGAATTTATCAAGTATGTATTTTTTTTTAGTTATTAATCCAGGTAGTAAACCCATTTTACGGATTACATTCCAAGGCACGGCGTGCCACCGCGTCCCCCCAGTTTGCTACTCTGGGCCTCCTAAGCCACGTGTAGGACTCAGACTCCTTCGAACTCACAAGTAGTGTTGACTTAAGTCACCACTCAGCGCAACTACTCAATCTTAAAGTCGGGTGCTTTACTCCCCGAAGCGCAGATCGAGCTGAAGACCGCCCTCATCAGGTCACACTCGCGATTCAGGCGCAACACTGAAACGCGTGTTGAACCCTGACACCTCCGGAATACTGTGCCTCTCTGACACTGACGTGTAAAACACGTCCCTAAGTGATCGGCCCACCATTGGCCACCGTTTTGCGCATTTACTCGTTTTGCGAGTCGGGTCTATACCTACCGAAACGCAAAACGAGTTGGCGAGCGCTCTCCCTCCGGTCACATCCGCATTTCAGGGCCATGACCCCCCGAACGCGTGTTGGACCCTCGCACTCACACCCGAGTACTGGTACCTAAGTACCCGAGTGCACTACTTCTTCCGCGCGCGTTTGGCAGACCCGTCGACGGCCTCTAGTGGGTTTAGTGATCGTTCTCTTGGCCGTACATCTGCAATACGCCGGACTTGCAGACACGTTTCCGCCCTGGACCACGAGGAGGTGGAACTGCTAGCCCAGAGCAAGTATGTATTTTATTTTTATTACATAGTTGATCACCCAGGTGGTGAATCCTTTTTACGGATTGCATTCCAAGGCACGGCGAGCCACCGTGTCCCCCCAGTTTGCTGCTCTGGGTCCATGGGTGCAATTAGAGGACTCATGATACTATGTACCCCTACGCCATAAAGTCCACCTGGGGCCTCTGGCCATAATTCCCATCCGGACCTGCAACGAAGATGGGAGACCATTCTCGCGCAATGCGCTCCACGGCAAATACTCGTTTATACGTGCTACACCAGCAATCGTTATCCACTCTTTGTCACGATTCACGACTCACGGGTTGGCAGTCCGTTCGCCGCTACTCGTGACTCGAGTCCCACACATACGGTCTCTTGTCACAACTCGAGACGTCATGACCCGTCTCTCCTCGTGACTCGAGACCCTCTCGCATCCATCCTCTTGACACAATTCGAGGCGACTCTACCCACCTCTCCTCGTGTCTCGAAGGCCCTCGTTCGGTACGTCTCTTGACCCAATTCGAGACGAGAACAACTCGCCTCTCCTCGGGTCTGGAGATATCCACACATCCCACGATTTCTCCGTCTCGACTCTTCGAGACTCATCCTGAGGCCCATCCAATGGGCGCCACATATTACGGCACAAGGCCCCTCTGCCCGTCGTGAGTCGGTCATATCCGCGAATCAGGGCTAGGACCACCCGACGCGCGAATTCGACCAACATCCGCTCGAACATTTGGTCGTCCCGCATATCGGGGTCGCGACTACCTGATACACATTACGACCCCTCCCTCTTGCAACTGAGCACTGGTGCCAAGGTGCCCAGTCGCACCACGTTTTTGTCACACTCGGCACGCAGCCCGTCGGTAGCTCACTATACCAAGTGTGACGTGTAGTCTGTAGACACGTTTCCACTCTGCACCACGGGGAGGTGGAACTACGTCGCAGAGCAAGTATGTATTTTTTTTAGTTGGTAACCACAGGTGGTAAATCCCGGTTTACGGATTGTATTCCAAGGCACGGCGAGCCACCGCGTTCCCCCAGTTTGCTACTCTGGGTCCATGGGTACAATGGGAAGACTCATGATATACTCCGTGTATACCCCCTACTCCCTAAACTCCACCTGGGGCCGCAGACCTGGTTCCCACCTCGAACTGTTTAGTACACAATGCTTCAATAGTGGGAGGTCTATTCGCGCTAATGCGCTCCAAGGCAATACTCATCAACGAGACCACTTTCAGCAAAACCACTCATCCTTACGACTTGACGCCTGAACTCTCCTCTGACGACTTGAGAACCGACATCTCCTCGCAATGACTCGAGATTCCCACACAAACCTCTCCTCTTCGCGACTTGAGGCCTGATCTCTCCTCTAACGACTTGAGATCCGACCCCTCCTCGCATCGACTCGAGGTTTACCTCTCGTCTGCACGATTCAAGGCTCGATCTCTCCTCTAACGACTTGAAATCTGACCTCTCCTCGTAATGACTCGAGGTGACCACTTGCACCCCTCCTCTTGTTGGTAAGGCGCCTGATCCCTCCTCTTACGACTCGGGACCCGACCTCTTATCATAAAGACTCGGGGTTGACCACACAAACCTCTCCGCCTGAAGGTTTGAGACCTGACCTCTCCTCTAACGACTCGAAGCCCGACCCCTTATCTTAAGGGTTCGAAGTTTGCCACCTTGCCCGTCGTGTGCCAGATCGAGAGCAGCTTATCCTCAAGTATGCATACGTGTATGTATGGTTCACCCATCGGTAGCAAGGTCCAGCCTATGTCTGTGTGGCTTGGCCTTCGAATTGCTTCTCAGGCTTCCACGGCCGATGGTTCGTCGAGGGAAGGTATCCAACCTTCAGAGACCTACAATGTTTGGCAATCCACTCCGCTTGCAATAGTCTCTTCAGATTAACCCCAGATGCATTCCCTCTGGAATATTCAGTTATATAAAGTTAGTAGTTATATATGGAAACACATACCTGTTGGCAACTTATGGGATTTGAACCCAAAAGTTTTCTTGCCGATACCGGGAATCAAACCCAGTGCGCCTGGGTTACCAGACTCGCGCCAGCCTATCCACTAGACCACCTCAGCGCTATGGGCGGCAGAATTCTTCAAGTGTGAACAAAATCCACCAAGTGTGCGGCAAAGTTCACCAAGTGTGTAGAAAAGTTCACCAGGTGTGGTGTGTTCCATCTTTGATTTTCCATTTACATGGGATTCGATAAATACTTCATACCGCTGTTTAACACTGATAGGAAATCACAATCAATATCATCGGAGCTTTCAGAAAATTTGCAACTCTACTGAGGTCCACTTCGCTCGTTATCACGCCCAATGATTGCGCTGACGCTGAAATGATTCGTCGGGATTCGTAAGTAAGTAAGTAAGCAAGTATTTCGCTGAAATGATTCTGAAATTTCAAACTTGAAAGTTGATGTGTAATTTGGATGAAGGCTACGTTTTCTTTTTGCGGACTTTGGATATTTTTGCGAAACTCCGATTCGACTTGTTGCGGATTTGCACGTCAGAGCCTGTATATTGAGATACATTTTCAATTGCTATCTGAATAAAAAAGATTAATAATAACTAAAAAATATTAAACTTTAAAAAGAAGTTTCTGTCGTAACCTCAGGTTTTAAAAAGTTTTCACTTTAATCAACAACAACGTCCGTTTAAAGACTCGTTAATAGACTGCTTTTGAAGCTCACTCACAAAATAATCTGCACGTAGCGGCTACGTCAAAAACTACATAATTTTCATAGGAATTGATGCTTGATGAAAATCACCTACTAATTTCGTGAATTTCTAGTCACTTCCACATGAAGCGATGATAAAAGCTGTGTAAAATGTTAATCGATTTAAATTTTTCTCTCCCTTTTTTGTTGTTGTTTTTTATTTTAAAAGAATTACAGTGTGATCTACTGTTCGTCTTCCGACGCCTAATGCTCTTGAGTTGCCGTAGTTTTAACAGCATAAAATCAAGTAAGCTGATTGACAACAAGTCAATTTTCCACGCTTGAGAAAATTGCAAAAAAACGGATCTGAGTCCATCCTCTTTGAGACTTTAGGTGAAATTCATGTGTCTATCATATGTAAGTCCAGTAGTTACTACAAGACACACGTAGAATCGATGTGATGCAATTAAAGCTTAGTTTACATGAAAAATCCCGTACATTTATTTTCTTTTTTTATTTTGCGTGCACCATCTCTTTCGGCCAGCGTTGCCAGATAGCAAACGGCTGAAATCCATAGGTTTGACGAAAAACGAAAAAATGTACTGATATAGGCAAAATCAAAATTGATGACCTTTTTTGGTCGTCAGATAGAATTTTCGTTCATCCACAGAATTCCTATAATTTTTTCTATAATCCGTAGAAAATCCATAGGAAATACTGAAAATTCGTAGATTTCGAGCATCAATCCGTGGATCATCCTTGGATCTACGGAGAAATCGCTGACAATAGAGGTGCCAGATGCCCTGATTTATCAGGACTTGTCCTGATTTTTGAGAGGCCGTCCTGATTTTTCAAAAACTTTCGAGTTGTCCTGATTTTGAAAATTAAACTCCAAAATGTCCTGATTTGTCATGATTTTCATAAAGCCTTCTCAAATATCATTTAATTTGTTGTAAAATGGTGAGAGAATCGAATAAATGTATAATAAAAAAAGTTAAACCCATTAAGCAGATGGTAATCTTCAGTTCAGATGATATTTAAATGGTGTTTTTCGATATGAACTGCAGCTCATCCGAGAAACTATGTACTGCTGTTGTATAAACAAGGCGTTTATAGCACCTGTATTGCGCCTTTATTTATGCAATCTGATCAGAGGTGCTTATTATATCCATGAATAAAGAGGTTTCCTAAAAAATCCTGATTTTCAGCTTCCCGATGTCCTGATTTTTCACGAAACCACCTGGCATCCCTGGCTGACAACGCTACTTTCGGCCTTGAAATCGAAGCCGTTTCTCTCTCTCTATTTTTCACACAAACGAGCAGAGATGCCAATGTGCCTGATTATTCAAGGCTTTCCTGATATTTCGAGGCTCAGCCTGACAACCTGATGCCATTGAATTTCCCTGATTTTCGAAAATATGCCTGATTTTTGCGAATGTTATGAAAGATGGATTTCTTTACTACCAAGGGGGACCATTGCTAAATTGAGAAAGCGATAATGTGGTTGAATCAAAGCAATCGAAAGATCCCCTTTAATTCTTATTTAAAAAAGGGAATTAAAGGAGATCTTTCGATTGCTTTGATTCAGTAGAATTATTCAACCAACAAGGCTCACAACACATATGAGAGCGAAAATGTAGAGCGAGAACAAAAAAAAAGGTCATCACTCTGAGCGAAGTTTCCGTTATTTTAACGTAGCCTGATTTTTATTTCATCAGAACAGGGTCTGAAGAAAAAAAATGTTGGCAACCCTGTAAACGAGTTTATCAATGCATCCCAAACAGAGGTGCCAGGTGGTTTTATCAAAAATCAGGACAGCACAATGAAAAAAATCAGGATTTTTCAGGACATCACTAAATTGATGAAAATAACATTCAGCTCTGCTTTAATTGTATAACTAAAGGCGAAATACAAGTGCTGAAAACGCCTCAAATTATGCAACTGAAGCGAGTAGAATCTTGGTTGGCCTGTAGTTGATATCGAAAAACATAATTTTAATATCATTTGAACCAAAGGTTAATCTATTTTATGAAAGATTTGTTGGATGTTCTCATCATTTAGCAATACATTTAGTAATTTTTTAGATATTTTTTTAAAAATCAGTACAAATCAGGACATTTTAATGACCATTTTTAAAAATCAGGACAAATCAAGCGATTTTGAAAAATCAGGACGGCCTCTCGAAAATCATGACAAATCCTGAAAAATCAGGACACCTTACACCCCTGATCCCAAAAACAGATAAATCTTTCTCAATTTTCTCTTTTCCTAGTCACAAAAAATCGTACACTGATAAAACAACAATGGCAAATAATAACATGATTTAAACGAGATTATTTTTATTGCAAAATAGAGGAATCAAATTCCTATTTTAACATGTCACACTCATTTACCACTCTATCATTACCCGAATTGGAGTTTATGTACCGTTTGAATCGGAAATATCACACATATCAACCAATCTAAACTCGAGATTATGATTTTCTAGAACAGCTAAACCGCTCATTCGGTTCTTGTTCTTTATTTTGCCATTAGCCACATATCATGAGGAATTTTTTTATCTGCCTGATTCCATTTTCTAGGGTCGTCATTTGCCCATGATTCTGCTAGCAAATCCACCACTAGTCCACTATTTTTGTATTCCAGAACTTGCAGGACTTCAGGACCTTACGGAAAATTTTCTATTTGGAACCCTGTTTTTAGCAGGGCTTACAAACCAGATTTCTTTCCGGAATGACATGATATGATGAAAACTGTTTAGAACGTCATTCGGATGCAATCAAAATATCAAAGTATGCATATCTTGCACACAAGTTGATAATGGTAAAATTTATTTTCGGTAAATAAGACTGAAGAAGCGCAGATTAAAAAGGCTGCTTAGGTTGTTTTATGAGAATGCCAGTTCCGGTCAATAAGTCGAATTGAAGAAGCGCAGATAAGAAAGGTTGCTGCTTAGTTTATTTTGTGAAAATTCCAGTTCCGGTAAATAAGTCGGACTGAAGAAGCGCAGATTTCAAAGGCTGCTGCTAAGATTGTTTTATAAGGATGCCATTTCCGGTAAATAAGACATCATTGCGAAAAAACATTACACACAATTTTATTTGTTCTTTAGGCTAACACGTCTGCAAATTTTCGCTATTTAATCAAACTGCTCTGGATGGTTACACATTTTGCGGCAACGTTCTTACCCTTTTTTTGAGGTTACTACACCTAAATGTATGCCACAACAGGTGGGGAAAAATTGATTGGATTTTTTTCTCGAATGTCATGCTCATACTTACGGCCGGATTATTTTAGATTGCTTATTTATTTTGGATACAAAAAAAAAAGAACTGGCAAAAGCTCCCAATGATCAGAATTTATATTAATTATAATTTTTAATTTCTATTCCGGTCTCCAAAAAAACACTCACTTCGAGCTGAATTTCGAATACGAAAACAAAAAAAAATGGATCCAGACCTTTTTCCTCCCGCTTTTTCCAAAGCCCATCAAAACTTTTCCAACGTCCGAAATCACACGCCCACCCCAATCGGTTGCCAATGTCCGACGATGATGGCCAATGGTTTTGAAATGTGGCTTCATGATTCTCAGCAGCATGGACCATGGACCATGATGCTTTGACCTGTATCTTTCTAACCTGTCCAGATAGGCTTGGGCTTGGCCTGGGTGTGGGTGGACTTCGGAACCATTTTGTGCGGACATGAGAAAGCGTCTGTTTGTGCGTGTGCTCCCTAACAGGAACCAATTATGGAAAGGAACTCTTTCTTTTTTTTGCTGCTGCTTCTGCCTTTCTCCAAAAGCATCCGGCCGAGTGTGAACGAATCCTAGGATTCAATTTGTACCCAAATCACGTACTTTTAATGTCTGAAAGCTGCTGGAGTGATGGACGGAAGAAAGGAAGATCAAGCTTGGAGCTTGGCACAAAATTTCCGGACCAGGAAGAAAATTAGCCAATGGTGAATCATGGGTCAGTCGTTAGCCAGTTTAAGAAGCAAGGTATGTGATACCTTCTGGATTTTTCCTGCAATTACTTTAATGAACGAATTGTTTCCCTATAACCGGAGGTTCGCGGAGGATTAAAATTGCAAATCCGATCCTATCCCAAGTTCGACAGAAGAGGTCCTCTTCTCGGAATATTTTCCGAAACCAAGGCTTTCATCTGCCCACTCACTCAATCGCTTCCGAGAAAAGCTGCCTGTCGGCACTTGAACAAAAACTGTGTCTCCACCGTGGAGAGGTTCATCTTTTCCGCGAAATTTATTTCCCGAATCCACTTGTAGGAGAAAGATGCGACCGTGGTGCTTCAGTCGGTCCCGGCTGGCCCCGGGAAGCAATGAAATAGAACATAAAACTACTCGAGCAGCAGCTGAGGTCCCTGTCAGAAAAGTGTTGAAGCGGGCTGCTCTTCAAATGGCTCTCTGATGATGGCGATTGTTGCCGGATTGTGCCCGGTCAAATTGTTGAAAGAGATAATATTTTCTTTTTGTTCCCCCCAGACTTTTGAGAAACTTATTGGCTGCCGGACGGACCGAGCTTTGGGAACGGGAGTTGTAAAGTTTTGTTTGATTTGAGAAGTTGAGGCTTTAACTGAATTCCGAAAATAAAACAAGAAAAATCAGGTCGAGAATTACAATTGCAATTCAGATTCGCCATTTCGCATCTAATTTAGATTTGGAATTCTGTTCAAAATGCAGATGTTCAGATAAGAATTCTGGTTCAAAGTTTCAAATTCGGATTACCTAGATCAGTTCAGAGTTGATTGTCGGTGTTTAAATTCGGAGTTCAGATTTGGAGTTCACATAAGGAGTTTGATTGCCAGTTCAGATTCAGAATTCAGATTCGAAATTCAAATCAAAATTTGAATTTGAGATTTGAATTCAGTTTCGAAGTTCAAATTTTGAGTTCAGATTCGAAGTTGAGATTCAAATTTCAGATTCGGAATAAAGATTCGGAACTGAAATTCGGAGCGTAAATTCGAAGTTCAGATTCAGAGTTGAGATTTGCTGATCAAATATGAATTTAGGTTCGGAGTTCAGGTTTGAAGTTCATATTCGAAGCTCATATTATTTCTCTGATTTAATCATCGAAATGAAAATGCAAAATACGAAATAAGCCATGAGAAATGAAAAGATGAGAAGATGAGAACACGAAAAAATGAGTAGATGAGATGCTGAGAAGATGAAAAGATGGGAAGCTGAGAAGATGAGAATATGAGAAGATGAGAAGATGGAAATATGGGAAGATGAAAAGATGCGGAGATGAGAAGATGAGAAGATGAGAAGATGAGAAGATGAGAAGATGAGAAGATGAGAAGATGAGAAGATGAAAAGATGAGAAGATGAGAAGATGAAAAGATGAGAAAATGAAAAGATGAGAAGATGAGAAGATGAGAAGATGAGAAGATGAGAAGATGAGAAGATGAGAAGATGAGAAGATGAGAAGATGAGAAGATGAGAAGATGAGAAGATGAGAAGATGAGAAGATGAGAAGATGAGAAGATGAGAAGATGAGAAGATGAGAAGATGAGAAGATGAGAAGATGAGAAGATGAGAAGATGAGAAGATGAGAAGATGAGAAGATGAGAATATAAAAAGATGAGAAGATGAGAAGATGAGAAATGAGAAATGAGAAATGAGAAATGAGAAATGAGAAATGAGAAATGAGAAATGAGAAATGAGAAATGAGAAATGAGAAATGAGAAATGAGAAATGAGAAATGAGAAATGAGAAATGAGAAATGAGAAATGAGAAATGAGAAATGAGAAATGAGAAATGAGAAATGAGAAATGAGAAATGAGAAATGAGAAATGAGAAATGAGAAATGAGAAATGAGAAATGAGAAATGAGAAATGAGAAATGAGAAATGAGAAATGAGAAATGAGAAATGAGAAATGAGAAATGAGAAATGAGAAATGAGAAATGAGAAATGAGAAATGAGAAATGAGAAATGAGAAATGAGAAATGAGAAATGAGAAATGAGAAATGAGAAATGAGAAATGAGAAATGAGAAATGAGAAATGAGAAATGAGAAATGAGAAATGAGAAATGAGAAATGAGAAATGAGAAATGAGAAATGAGAAATGAGAAATGAGAAATGAGAAATGAGAAATGAGAAATGAGAAATGAGAAATGAGAAATGAGAAATGAGAAATGAGAAATGAGAAATGAGAAATGAGAAATGAGAAATGAGAAATGAGAAATGAGAAATGAGAAATGAGAAATGAGAAATGAGAAATGAGAAATGAGAAATGAGAAATGAGAAATGAGAAATGAGAAATGAGAAATGAGAAATGAGAAATGAGAAATGAGAAATGAGAAATGAGAAATGAGAAATGAGAAATGAGAAATGAGAAATGAGAAATGAGAAATGAGAAATGAGTAATGAGAAATGAGAAATGCGAAATGCGAAATGAGAAATGAGAAATGAGAAATGAGAAATGAGAAATGAGAAATGAGAAATGAGAAATGAGAAATGAGAAATGAGAAATGAGAAATGAGAAATGAGAAATGAGAAATGAGAAATGAGAAATGAGAAATGAGATATGAGAAATGAGAAATGAGAAATGAGAAATGAGAAATGAGAAATGAGAAATGAGAAATGAGAAATGAGAAATGAGAAATGAGAAATGAGAAATGAGAAATGAGAAATGAGCAATGAGAAATGAGAAATGAGAAATGAGAAATGAGAAATGAGAAATGAGAAATGAGAAATGAGAAATGAGAAATGAGAAATGAGAAATGAGAAATGAGAAATGAGAAATGAGAAATGAGAAATGAGAAATGAGAAATGAGAAATGAGAAATGAGAAATGAGAAATGAGAAATGAGAAATGAGAAATGAGAAATGAGAAATGAGAAATGAGAAATGAGAAATGAGAAATAAGAATTGAGAAATGAGAACTGAGGAATGAGAAATGAGAAAAAAGACATACGAAGTAAGAAATGAGAAGAGAAATGCGAAATGAGAAATGAGAATCAGATATTTGGTGTCCAGATACGAATTTGGGTTCGGAGTTCAGATCTAATGTTCTGTTCCGGAGTTAACATTCGAAGTTGAGATTCGGAGTTCAGATTCAGAATTCAGAATCGAAATTAAAACTAAAAATTCATATTTGGAGTTGAGATTTGAATTCAATTTCGAAGTTCAGATTTCGAGTTCAGATTTGGCGTTAAGATTCGGAAATTCAGAACTCAAATTTGGAGATCAGATTCAAAGTTGAGATTCGCTGTTCAAAAATGAATTTAGGTTCGAAGTTCAGATTTAAAACTCATATTCGAAGTTCAGATTCGGAGTTCAGATTCAGAATTCAGATTCGGAGTTTTGATCCGGAGTTAAGATTAGAATTTGAGATTCAGAGTTCAGATTCAGCATTCAGAATCGAAAGCCAAGTTCGAAGTTTTTATTAGGAGTTTAGATTCAGAGTTAAGATTCAGATTTCAGATTCGGAATTCAAATTCAAAATTCATATTTGGAGTTGAGATTTGAATTCAGTTTCGAAGTTCAGGTTTAGAGTTCAGATTCGGAGTTAATATTCGGAAATTTAGAGCTCAAATTCGGAGTTCAGATTCAACGTTGAGATTCGGAATCAATTTTCGGAACTGAGATTCAGAGCTCAAATTTTGAGTTCAGATTCAGAATTCAGATTCGGAATTAAAATTCAAAATTCATATTTGAAGTTGAGATTTGGATTCAGTTGAGATTCGCTGTTGAAATATGAATTGAGAATTTAGGTTCGGAGTTCATATTCGAAGTTCAGATTCGGAGTTCAGTTTCGGAGTTAAGATCCGGAAATAAGATTCGAATTTTAGATTCGTAGCTCAGATTTGAAGTTGATATTCGAAGTTCGGATAAGAATTTAGGTTCGAAGTTAAGATTGACATTCGAAGTTGATTCTCGAAGTTCGGATAAGAATTCAGAATCGAAAATCAAATTAAAAATTTATATTTGGAGTTAAAATTTAAATTCAGTTTCGAAGTTCAGATTTCGAGTTCAGATTCGGAGTTGAGATTCGGAACTGAGATTCAGAGCTCAAAATCGGAGTTCAGATAAATAATTCAGATCCGCTGTTCAAATATGAATATAGGTTCGGAGTTCAGATTTGAAGTTCATATTCGACGTTCAGGTTTGGAGTTATGTTTTGAGGTTCAGATTTGGAGTTCTGATTCGGACTTAGGATTTGTAGCTCAGATTCGAAGTTGATATTTGGTGTTCAGATACGAATTTAATTTCCGATTTCAGATCTGAAGTTTTTATTCGGAGTTAACATTCAATGTTCTGATTCGGAGTTCAGATTCAGAATTCAGATTCGGAATTCAAATTAAAAATTCAGATTCTGAATTTAGATTTGAATTTAGTTTCAATGTTCAGATTTCGAGTTCAGATTCGGAGTATATAATCGGAGTTGAGACTCGTAACTAAGATTGATGTCGGAGTTGAAATTCGCTGTTCAAATATGAATTCAATGTTCAGATTTTGAGCGCAGATGCGAAGTTCTTATATGGAGTTTATTTTCGTAGATCAGTTTTGGAGTTCTGTTCCGGAGTTCAAATTCAAAAATTGTTAAAAAAAATTAGTATTTTGGAATCACTTGCCCTCAAACTTACATCCCTCGGGCATGTTTCAATGCCAACATTTTTTTTCCCATGTTGGCAAAGATTCGGAACTATTTGCGCCATCCCCCTGAGATCAAACCTCTAACAGGGGCAGCTATTTTCACGCTCGTTTTAAAACTCAACCCATTTTGTTCCGATTCATTCGTTTCACATTATGCAAATTTGCGCCCATGTTGCTGCAACCCCGGCAGCATCTTCAGGTGCATTTTGTCAACCGGCAACAACAACATTGCAAACATAACCCGGGCCACATAGCTTTCTTTCGACAACTTTTCCAAGTAGTAGGTTTCCTAGCTACTAGTTTGATTCCGAGGATTTTCTTGGAGCCGTTCTGCTGGGACGCAAACGAAAGAAGAAACTACCCCATTTGAATAACAACATCAGTGTGCTCGCTTCTGAGCAAAGGATCGGCTAATGGTTTGGGAATTCTTCCTTCAAGAAACAGGAAAAAGTTACTTACCTCGGCAAGGCCAAAAAGACCTCGAACAAAACATCGCAGCAACAAAGCCAAGTAACTTTTTTTTTCAGCGCCATTGGAAATCCGCTCTGTGTCGAAGTTGGAAACAATATGAAGGGAAACTTTCTTCCTAGGGAAGAAAACACAATCGAAACGACAGTTTCCTTTTCTCGTATTTTTCTCTTCTCTAGAACAAGTTGAATCGATTTTTATGTTTTTAAACTTTAAAATGAAACAAAACAACTCTGCGATTTTTACACCATAACAAAAATATAACAAAATAGCAAAGAACTTTGAAGCCATATAATTTATCAGAAAAAAAGTTAACTTTAAGTTGCCCATCGATGTCTCTATTTTCAGTATCTGAATACTTTAAAACCCCTCTAAAGGAACTTTATTAAACGCCTATGGGTAGGCAAGAAAATTGATTCAGAGTCCAAAATTTATGACTCAAATTAGACAACTATAAAAATAATAGACTTAGCTACAAACTGATGATTGACATTAAGCAATCAACTATAAATATAAAGTAGAATTAACTATAGGGGAGAGTGTGGATTATAGATCCCCTTTTCTTATTTAAATCATATCTTTGTGATATTTTTCAAGTTACAGAAGACTTGATCCTTTACAAAAGGAGACTTGATCCTTAATGCAGGGTGCCGTGACCCTAGACAAGAATCTTGTAAAATCCGAACAAAAAAGAATCGGTGACAATTTTTTGCCATATCAGCTCTCATTTCACAGTTTGTAAGTATCAGAAAAAAATCTAAAAAATTGTCTACTACCATAAAGTCATTGCATACTTTCAGGCGCAATATTCTTTGTTATAGATAAATACATTTTTTAAGTCCTTTTCAACAGAACTGGAAAAACTGTACAAGACGCACCAGCGGGGTAAGATGGCCCATGCCATTTTTTCTCAACAATTCACTTACCTATGGCTTCGAATTATGTTTTTCTTTATTTTTATTGTAGCACACAAGCTTTTTCAGCATTTCTTAGATAAAAAGTTCATAAAAACGACTCAAGTTCTTAGAAACAGAAGGATTAATGAAGTCAACGTGAAACTTGTTATTTTTATGGGTAACATATAAGGCTTGTTTGGGTCACATCTAGGCGTCATTCATTACTATGTGCTGAACAAATGATCTAGGAATCAAGAAGAAAAAAACACATCTAGGCTTCATATGGCCACCACATGCATTGAAATTATGCTTGGTTGAAGATTGCGCGCCCAAATATTCCCACTAATCACAATCAGTATGCTATGCCAGCCATGGTTACTACCCTCTCTCGACGTTTGCTCGCGACGCCTCGACCATGGAGACGAAAAACAAACCGCCCGGCCGGCGCCCAAGGAAAAAAAATCGCGAAATAATGAAAGCCATGACTTTTATTTTATTCAAATTATTACAAATTTAATTATTACGGTCAATTGATGTGACTTTGTGTTGTTTTTATTTGATATAAACCGATTCGCATGGCTACAGAATATTCTAAAAATAATTTCATTTGAATCGTTTGGGTCGTTTCGGAGGAGTAGTACTACAAACACCATTACAAGAGAATTTTATATAATAGATTTAAGCAGCACTGATTTAGAAATTCTAAATGTAGGAAATAAACCAACTTTTGTTAGGTGTGACAGAGAAGAGGTGATTGACATCACACTTTGTTCTAGAACAATTTCTCAGGAAATTTCAAATTGGCATGTGCCTAACGAAGAATCGATTTCTGACCACAGGTTTATCTATTTTGAACACTCAGGTGAGTTTTTAGAAACAATTACATTCAGAAACCCAAGAACAACTAATTGGGACCTATATTTGGAGCATATTGCTGTTAAATTTCATGGATATACACCTGAAATTACTACTCCTTCTGAGTTGGATGAAGTGGTTGCAAAAACCACCGAAATTATTTTAAATTCTTATGAAGAAGCGTGTCCCGTACGAACGTTGAAATTCAACAAAAACAGTACACCATGGTGGAACTCAAATCTCAGTAAATTACGAAAAAACTGCAGACGCTCTTGGAACCGAAGGCGCACGGAAGGTTTTGATGCCTTCAAGTTGGCTCGCAGAGCTTACCGGAAAGCAACAAGAGCTGCCGAACGCTCAAGTTGGCAGAACTACTGCACAAACATTTCAAGCTTGCACGAAGCAAGTAGGTTAAATAAAGTCTTAGCCAAATCAAAAGATTATCAGGTTTCATACCTTAAAACCCCTAGTGGTGATTATACATCAAATGACGAAGAAACATTAGGTTGTCTATTCAATACTCACTTTCCAGGATGTGTTGATCAAGATTCATCGATAGAGCCTGAGTTCTTTTCTGGAAGTCTAGATTCCTTGCATTTTGCTCGGAAAATAGTTACTACAGAATCGATCAAATGGGCAATCGATGGTTTTGCTCAATACAAATCTCCTGGAAGTGACGGTTTATTTCCAGTTTTGCTTCAAAAAGGTTTCGATCATTTCAAACACATATTAAGAAAAATAATGATAAGCAGTTTTGCTCATGGATATATTCCTAAACTTTGGCGGCAGATAGCCGCCGAAATCACCGTGTCTGATCAAGTTAAATATTTGGGTGTCATTCTTGACTCCAAATTAAACTGGTCTGATCACATCGAATTCAGAATCAAAAAAGCATGCATGGCCTTCGGACAATGCCGACGTGCAATCGGAAAAAACTGGGGACTCAAACCTAAACATATTCACTGGATTTATTCCACAATAGTAAGACCGATTCTGGCCTATGGGTGTCTAGTGTGGTGGCAGAAAGGAGAAGTTGCAACAGTTCGGACTAAACTAAATCACCTTCAAAGAATGTGTCTTTTGGGGATGTCCGGATCGTTCACTACAACTCCTACTGCAGCACTAGAGGCTCTGTTTTCTATCAAACCTCTACACTTGTTCCTAAAACAGGAAGCCTTCTCATGTGCTTTTCATCTACAGGCAGTTGGTCTCTGGCTGTCAGGAAATATCGAAAGATCATCGAGTCATACAAATGTGTGGCCTGAATTAAAGCTTAGTTCTTTTAGAAATGGGACACTTTCATTTGCTAATAGCTCGTTAACTAGTTATTGGATATTAAAAATTTTGACAGCATTTTGTTGCCTGTAAAAAGTACTATTCGACCTATTTTTTTCAAAATTTAAAATTTACGCGTTTTTGAGATATGTACGATGTAAGAGAAAAAGAAAAAAATAATTTTGCACAGTTTCCTTTAAAGTTCGTCATTATCAAATTGATAGCTGACAAAACCGTTGATTATTCAAAGAATTACTGAGTTTTTGTGGTGGATAAGTATGCAAACACTGTCAATAATGTCCACAAAGTTCAAATCAAGCATTGTAGTGAAGAAAATGATCGGCAACAACGGTTAAGGATCATCAGGGAAGTCAAGTCTCATACCAGCATTTTTAATTTTCAATAAACGAAAAACTAAGGGTAGACCGCTGAAATATCCAAAACAATTTTCTCCGATAAGCTGAAAGTGTTGCCTAGTGATGACTCATAGAAATCCAACCTCAAACAACCATTTTTTGATAGTTCCAAAGCTCTTAAGCTGTAAAACCGGTACCGAAAAAAAAACGTTCAAAAATGTGGTCAAAAATAATCAAATTTGTTCATTTCGAAACAACTGTATCCACTTAAATGCTTCCAGTTTCCAGTTTCCAGAGAAGTATTGGACCAAAAATTATCAGAAATTGAAGAAGGAGGGTGAAGCCACCTAAAATATAGATTTTACGAAGTATAAGTTGGAGAAACTGATCAATACCATGACTGAAAAAAGTGTGCGCCGGCCAATGGGAGATACCAAGAATAAAGTAGAAATTTCTTTAACAAAAAACGGTAAATATTTTTTTTCAAATTTTTTCATGAAATATCATAACATTACCTTCATTTTCTTCATAGAAAGTATTTGGTTCAAAAGAATGGTTTTTGAGATACAGGCATTCGTAACTGTCCCATTTCTAAAAGAACTAAGCTTTAGTTAGATTAAACAAGTTTAATTTAGCGCCAAACGATTTAACACTCTCGAGTAGTTTTCCCTACATGGGGTTTAAAGTCAAATTTCCTTCTCCTCAAGAATGGTTATCAGGTTTCGTAGAGGACCAAATGTCCTCTCATATTGTATTCTATACTGACGGTTCATTATCAAACAGCCGTGCAGGTGCAGGAATTTACTGTCACGAGTTGAACATAGAATATGCTCAACCTCTAGGAAAATATTGTACAGTCTTTCAGGCTGAGCTATATGCTATTATGTATGGAGTGCAAATTGCACTTCAAAAGAAGATTATGTTCAGAACAATTTATTTCTGTTCAGATAGCCAAGCAGCTATCAAATCACTCAGTGCTTCCAGTTCTACACACAACGAAAAAAATCTGTAAAATCACATCACATGTGATGTAAATAAAAAGAAGCATCATATATGACGGAATTTTCAGTGCTAGTTGGAAATTACACGCCAGTGAAATTTTGCAACGTGTAAAATAAAAATGATGTAAAATTTTGCAACGTGTAAAATAAAAATGATGTAAATTATAATCTCACTGAATATTGAAAGGGAAACTTTCCAATTGGAATTTATTTTGTTTTATTTTTTGTTTATATGATTCAACAATGGAATTTTCTCATCTCTTCATAAAAATTAAACCTTTTTATAACTAATTTAATTTATTTTACTAAGCGACAAACATTTTTTAGCAAACATTTTTTTTTTATTAGGATTCACTTCACCCTTTTACTTTCTTCCCCGGATCCTAAGTTGATTTACGTGGAGCCGCTTCCGGAACCGCATCCCTGCTTCACGAAGATCTCCGGGAACCTCACTCGCGGGAAAACTGCTTAAACTTTGGTGCACGACTTGACTTGACACTTTGTTTACATTTGTCTATGGTCCTGTTCTTGACAGTTCATAATTTTACATGGCATTATCTACATGGCATTATCATGTTCAGTGTTTGTCATATTGATTAAACACAAATTCAATGTCGTCATCACATTCCATGACGTGTAATTTTAAGAAATTTCTTATTCAGTGTTGTTAAGAATTGTGTATGACCAAAAACATTTGTAAAATTACATCACATATGATGTAACGAAAAAGAAGCAACACATATGATGGAATTTTCAGAGCGAGTTGAATATTACACGTCTATGAATTTCAACAGACGTGTAAAATTTGGAAGACATGTAAATATTTAAGACGTGTAATATTTAATTCGCACTGAAAATTCCGTCATTTGTGATGCTTCTTTTTATTTACATCATATGTGATGGAAATTTACATCAAATAATCGCATTCCGTGTCATGTAATATTCATGTCCTTCGAATTCAGTGCTATTATGGATTCAACTTTTTTCAATCTGTAAATTTACATCAACAAATAGCGTTCGACGTCATGTAATATTAAAGGTTTTTCAATTTCAGTGTTGTTAAGGATTCAGATTTTTTTGCTGTGTAGATCAAAACTGGTAATCGCATGCCAGAAAGCAATCGAAGAACTTGCTGAAGGCAATGGATTAAACCTTCTATGGGTACCCGGACATAAGGGAATTTTTGGAAACGAATGCGCCGACGAACTCGCTAGAGCTGGGTCGGAAAAGGAATTTTACGGACCAGAGCCGGCTGTCCCAATATCACCATGTTGGTTCAGAAACCAAATTCAAACTTGGTCCTCTAACCAGCATGAACGATACTGGGAAGAGTTGGACACTTGTCGTCAAACTAAATTATTTTTAGAAAAACCATCTCCAATCATATCGAGTTACTTATTAACTTTAAATAAATCTCATTGCAGCATCTTGATCAGAGCACTCTCCGGTCATTGTAAACTCAACTATCACATGCACAACATTCAGCATGCTGAATCTCCAGTATGTGGTAGTTGTGAATCAGATGTGGAAGATCCCTTCCATCTTATATGTAATTGTCCCTCATTTGCCAGACTACGTTTTCGTACTCTGGGATCTTACGCTTTAAGCGAATCTGAGTTTAAGAAATTAAACATAAAAAACATTCTATCATTCCTTACCGAATGTAGAAAAGAGCTTTAATGCTAATAATCCCTAGTGGAAAGGCTTTATGCCATCTTAAATAGATTGAATTTATTTCTTCCTTTTATAGGTTTTTCAGGTTTCTCAGGTAAATGATGAAATCTTGGATAAAAAAAAGGCTAGGCACAATTTTCCCGTATGTTTGGATAACGTGCCGCTATTAAGCCTACCCCCATTCTGATACCTGATAGAAACAGAAGGATTAATGAAGTCAACGTGAAACTTGTTATTTTTATGGGTAACATATAAGGCTTTATGGAAAACCAGCCTGCGCAATCTGATGAAACTACAGCTTATCGTTTTTTCCACCCGTATGCACTTTCGGATGACTATGAATATTTTGTTGTATTTTACTAACTTCCCACAAATTTTAACTTAAATCAATCATATCAAAATTGGGGCAAAATGCCCACAAAACCATGTGTTTTAAGTTAAAATTTAGAATGCTGCTAACTTTTGAAATAACCCGCATTTCAAATCAAAATGCCATTCTTTTTATTTGCTGACTCTCAAATTACGAAAAGAATGCATTTTTAAAACCAATTTTATCCTTGTTCGAGTTCAAAAGGTGTCCAATATTCGACGCGAAAAAAATATCTGCCACCATGTTTGCCGCGATATCAGTCAAGAAATTGTGTTTCGTTGCCTACCTGAAGGCGTTTTACCTATAAGGATATATTTATGAAAGTGAGAAAAGCAAACTTATTAATGAGTTTAGCAATAGTAAATGATTTTTTGCCAAAGTACGGTTAGCTTACAAAAATACGATGAACATGTAATTAAACATTTGATGTTTCAATTATTACATTCCGTATAATCATTGTTACATTTTTTCCGCCCTTTCGGTATGGTGTGTACTGTCCACAAATTTTGGCGTTCTACTCCGCGGTTTGTTTTCTGGCAGTTTAAGTTTTTACAAAAATATTATCAAAATCGTGTTTTTATCATATTTTGTCTGTTCGATTATACGTAAATCTGACCCCTGAATCGTCGTAAACTATTTGGTTCTAAGATTATTGGTATCGCTGTAAATAGCAATTAGGCTTAAATGGTGCGTCTTGTAGGGGTTTCGCCTGATTACTGGATAAACGTTAGTTATTGAACAGATATAGGGGAGAGTGGGGATACTTGATCCCCTTTTCTTATTTTCACCATATCTTTTTGGAAAAATTAAGCAACTCGTCGTCTTTTACATTTTCTGACAGCTTGTAACTTCAAGTTTCTATGCTCCGAAAATTAGAACGATACTTGAACCCGTTTAAGAACTAGAAGCATTTTCGTGGGAGTAAAAAAATTGCGATTTTTCTGAAGTTAGGGGAGACTTGATCCCCAATTGAAGGAGACTTGATCTTTTATTCAGGAAGCCCTAATCCTTGTATAAAAAACAAACAAAACCTCAAGATAGAATGTTAATTGACTATTTTGGTCATGTTTGTTCCCATTTCACAATTTATAGCAGACATAAGAAGAAAATTCCATAACTTTGTCTGAACGCTAACAACATTGCATACTTAAAGGCGCTATTTTTTATAGTTATGAAAAAATTAATTATTTTTGCTCTTTTCTTAAGACAATTGTTTGATAAATATTAGTTTTTTGGATAAATATTAGTAATTTCGTAATCAGCAATCATAACGATCAATTCAGAAGAAGAATATGCCGTTTGGAAGGGGGATCAATTGTACCCAACTCTAGGGGATCAATTGTACCCATAATCAACATTTTAGAAAACTTTTTCTGAAAAAAGTTGAGAGTTTTCAATTGTTTTGAAAAAATGACATTATGAAGTTCATTTTACGCTCGAACGATTGATACATTGGAACAAATATTTTTTTCATGACTTTCCCATGTAAGGAACATTTTAAAGTGATGAAAAAAGATCTTCAAGTTACATTTAGTGAAATTTTTCAAACAAAGTTCAATTACTCAAACAATTATTTTGTTAAAAAAATGTAAACTGCAAGCATTGTTATTTTGCTCATTTTGGCACATTTTTCTAGAACATTCGATCTTTGTAAGACATTCCAGCTTCGAGATATAGCTAAGGAATCAAGTATCCCCAGGGATCAAGTATCCTCATTCTCCCCTAAGTAATTTCATGATAACCAATGTTCACGATCCATTCAGAAGAAAGATATATCTCTTTGGGCTCTAGGGATCAATTATACCCATAAATAACATACATTTTGGATAACTTCTGATAAAAAAAAATTGTGAGTTTAATTTTTTTTTTTTTGAAAATATGACATTATGAAGTTAAAACCTACTGGTCCAACACTCCCGGTGAACTAGCTCAGCAGCAGGAGACCCCTGAACTGTGTCTCAGGGTCGGCCTACTAATGGGTACCCGGAGGGAACGCGGAACAAAATTTAAGGAGCTAACTGTGGTGTTTCTTGCAAAAGCAATAGAAGTTTAATTTGAATTGAAACTGAAAGATTTTATTCTTCAGCAAATTCTGGGGTTTTATTTTTCGTTTCGAGAAGTGTGGGTGTGGGTGTGTGGTGTGGTCACGAGCTTTTATGGGGTTGAATAGTACCTACCGTCGACGGATTTCTACGTTGACGCGCTTACCGGATTCTGGCTGTAGCTCTGCTCTCGATGGTTTTCGGGTTCTGGATGGGTGGGAACGTGGCTGATTTGGGCACAACTTGGAGGATGTTGCGCTCTGAGGATGGTTGGCAATGGCGTCTTCCCTCTTTGATGTAATCGGCGGACCACAGTAAGGCCGTATTGGTCGCGCCGAGAGGTGGTCTCCTTAGGAATTAAGGCACTTGTGCCTGAGACAACTCTCCTTTGCGTTGATGGTTCCTCGGAACCAGAGAGTGCGAGTCGTTTACGGGTAAGACGTAGCCAGTATAGGACTGACTAGGCCGACTCGTGTATAGTGTGAGGATTCTCGGGTGAAACTTAATCCAAGATAAAAAGGTCCTGAATGATCCAAAAGATCGAAACTAAAGGCCACATACAAAAAACGAACTTATTTTTGAACACTCAAAACATTAACACACGAACGCCAAAATGGAAATGACTCATAACGGAAGCTGAGTCATTTCTCCCTTCTTTACTCTTATGCCAACCTCCGATTATGCCACCCGAGATGGAAGACCACCCCTCCCTGTTCGTGGTACTATGAACGCCTTATTTTGAAGCCCGCCTGCTTAAATTTAACAAATTCTGTTTTTGTATATTTTTTCGAAATTAAAGAAAAACTAGCTAATACCTATAATAAAAAATTCCTCATTTTCCTAAACAATTAACAAAATATACTACAGTTTACATCAAACATTAAGCAACACTGAAAAAACATCTAATGCGTTTTGCAACAACGGTTACAATGTTCATATTATACTTTAACGATTGACATATTGGAATAAATATTTTTATTATAATTGATCATGTGAGAAACATTTTAAAGTGATAAAACAGATCTTCAAATCACATTGAACTGTAAAAATAATTGATTTAACTACAAGTGTATACTTGATTTTAGAAATTAAGCTGTTAATATAGTAAATTCAAATATATTTTATGATTGATTGTGCGATACTTCAATTATTACTACACATCCAAACACTACATGTACATACGTGTAGAAACTGTGCCCTGAGTAGCAGGCAGCTCGTGTTTACCAATGGCCAAACAGGAGATAACAAGCAAATAGAATAGCAAATATACTTGTTTGAATAAAATTGTGACAACATTTTTCCTCCCTTAAAGTTAATTTTAGATGGACTGGTTTAGCATTCAACGAATATATGTACATATGTCATATCCAAAGTGCAACCTTACGTTACATTAGTTCACACTAGAGATCCTTAGTGCAACATTATGTTCTTTTGAAAAATTCAACCATATTTATGTACTTAAGCATACAAACTTCCAGAAGTGGGGGCCAGAATGCTTCAAATGCAAAAATCGCCAACCTCCAGAAGCATGACAGAGAATCGATCTCACCTCTAAGCTCTAAGCCAAGGCTTCAGGCGTTTAGCCTTTCCAGGACTTCCAGTAGAAGCTGTCCCCTGGAATTTGTAAGGCGACTACCCCATACCCCTTTATGAAAGGTCTGGCGCCTTGGGTTGCCAGCCCTGTGTCCTCCACGGCAGTGCAGACACTTTGCGTCTTTGGTGCAGATAGCCGCCTGATGACTGGCTTCACCGCACCGCCAACACACACCACTCCTGTCTGTTCCCTTGCACGCGAAAGATTTGTGCCCAAATTCCACGCACCTGAAGCACCTTTCCGGTTGCTGGGGAATGGCTATCTGGCAGATAGACCAACCCACCTTTAGCCGCCCACACTTGAGTGCGGCGTTTGCTGCCGCAACCGGAAGCTTCACAAATGCCACCTGTGTCCCAGATCTGGGAGGGCCTTCTCGCATCCTGACCGAGATCTGGTCAGTCCCGATCTTGCACAGATCCCTCAGCGCATTCGCACCTCAACATCCGTGGCTATCTCGTCAAGGTTTTTCACCCTGACGGTAACCGTGGTGCTGAGGGCACGGATTTCTGCAGCTTCCCCCACTATCTCTTGCGTGAGGGCGCTATATTCCGAGCTCTTTATCTGGGAGCCACGTTGGAGCTCGAAGATCATCTCGCCGGAACGAGTTCGGTGGATTCTCCTCACGTTCCCTCCTAGGCCCACCAGTCTATAGCTTGACCTCATTTGTCGGAGGACATCAGCGTAGGTCCCTTCCGGTGCCTTTACCATTAAAGCCTCCCCCTTGTCCCTAACCAAATTGGGCTTG